>NW_020952400.1:1330190-1472322 GCF_900497805.2 Vombatus ursinus
ATCCATCCATCCACCCATCCATCTATCTACCATCTATCTATCCATCCATCCATCCATCCACCCATCCATCTATCTGTCTATCCATCCATCCATCCATCCATCCATCCATCCATCCACCCATCCAACATAAATGCTTATCTCCATTATATAAGGGAAGAAGTAGAGGCTGCAAGAGATTAAATGACTTGCCCACAGTTACCTAAAGAGCAAGAATCAGAGGCAGGAAACAAGCCCAGGTCTTTAGTTTGACTCTTCTTGAACTGCCCTGGTAAGAGTAAACTCTTGAGACACTGTTCTAGCCTAGCTCACTGAAAAACTATGATAGGCACAGTTATACATGTACCTTGGGCAAGGATTCTGTCTTCTCTTCTCTGGGATAAATATTTTCATTTTCACCAAGTCATCATCATGTAACAGTTTGGTGTCCTATTTCTATTCTGGTCTCCTAGTTTGTTAGTGTCTTTCCTAAAATGGGACACTATTTTTTTCTCTGGGAGGTCAAGAGTCAAATGATCCATTAAGTGAATGTCAGATCATCCGTTGTGAACTTAAAAGTCAGCACATCCCTTCATGACATCATGACCTCCTCTTTTTGGCCAATGGATGTGGCCTGTAAGTCAGCTTCCACTGGAGGAGCAAGAAGGTAAAGAAGGTGAGAGAAAACAGGTAACTTGTCCCCAGTGAACACTCACATGATGTGCCCAGCATGGTGGAAGAGGCAACCCTCTTTGCAGGCACTATGCTTCCTCCCATGCAGATCTCCACTCACAACCTCCATGCAGGGAGATATCAGTGCAAAGAAGACACCATCCTTGTCCTCAGAGAACAGGCCATGGAGAAGAGGTTGCCTAAGATTCAGTGAGTATCTCATAATATCCCAAATCCACACAGTGGCTCAGGGACAAAGAGGGAGTCACTGACCCTTTGAAAAATCCCACTTCCATGAATCAATGAGCAGAAGCACAGTGTAAGGCCCTTTAATATTTATAGGGTACATGATGGGAGCAACATTCTTCATCAAAGGACTAATCTGAGTATAATTTAGAACAATTTGCTAATGGCCATCACTTAGAAAAAGCCTTCGTTCTGTGTAAGTATTTTGGAACAATGGACAAGTGAAGATGTGATTAAATAGAAATAGCTCTTGAGCAGTAGAAAAAGGATGCAGCTGTCTGTGGCCAGAGAAGCCAGGATTCCAGGACAAACTGAGGCCAGGCACCCCCTGCTCTGTCCTGCCAGCAGACTGATTAGGCTTAGTGAAGTGGTGTAGCTCTGCTGAGCTAGCTGCCCTCCCATAGACCCCTGGGTGCCATGCCATGTACAAGCAAAGCACTGGTTCACTACAAGAGAAAAATATGAGGGCACTCAACTCTGGTTGAGTGGTGAGGCCCATGTATCAGGGTTCTGCTCCACCCAAGAAGATTCTAGTCCTCCAAGTGTTCTCATCCCATGTGATATTGTGCTCAAGCCCCCAAAATTTTCCATAAAGGACCCATGCACACACCAGAGGCCTTTCTTGTGTTATTTCAGTACTTTGGGAGGAGGGGGTGGTTCCTTATTCCTCTTATTAGCAATACCATAGAGAGGATTCTTGCTCAGGTTGGGTAAACTCCTCTCTAGTGTCTCCTAATTTCTGGGTATTCTGGAATTTTCTAAGTAGACAACTCTTAAGTTTTTTTTTCTTAATGTAACTCTCCATAACATGTCCTTCAGTGTTTTTGTGATCTAAATGGGGTAGGGTCAGTGTTCATTCATTCATTCAACAAATCCTTCAGTGCCAGGTGTTGAGGCAGAGACTAAGATGAAAAATGACTCTGTCCCTTCCCTTGTGACTCTCACGTCACTCTCAGTCTACATGTGGCCCTTTACCAACCCTCTCCCCCCACATCCACAACCCAAACTTGTGATTAATAATGGAGATGACTAAATGAAGCTAGCGCCTCCCTCTGCCCTTGCCCCGGCTGCACATGCCTGACTTGTGTATCCAGAGGCAATGCCCTCTGGAGGCCCAGCTGAGCCCCAGAGGGTGCTGGATCAGCTGTTTGCCTACTGTATAAGCCAAGGGAATTGCAACCATATTTCTGTGGATTTGAAGCCATGAAGCTGGAGCATCAGCCTGGGTGCTCAGAGCCCCTGGCAAAGCAGGAGAAAAAAACATCATGTAAATCTAGAAATGTTTCCGAGCAGGTTAGTAATGATATTGATTTCATCCTGCTCGTGGGGGAGGATGGTGATGAAAAGCCACGTGTTGGAAAGTTCAGCGACATTAATCTTATCAGTGCCCCAGAACTCTCTCGCTAAAGATAAATGACTCTGCTCTGATGAATGCAGCTTCATTAGAAGAACTTAAAAATGTCATTTGTCTTCATGGAAAGGAAGTGTTTGTACATTTCCCGCTTTGCTCTGGACCAATGATGAGTGTTTCCAGCCAATAGCACTTGACCCCATCTGGCCTTTGGGATGGACTGATCAGAGGCCTGACAAATTCTGCTGGGGGTAGGCCAGCAAGCTGAGCTATGACTCATGCCATGGCCATGAGAGGAAGGGAAATCCAGACATTCCATGGAATGGGTGCTTCCTTCTATGTCTTGGCAAATTCAGTGGGCTCCCTTCACGGAGCCTGGACCTCTGCAGACCTGGATTTTTCCTTCTGTTCTTGACAGAGAGGAAGGGTAAAAGGCTTTAGAAGATTCATTATAAAGCAAACTGTGACAGAACCAAAGCACCTTCCTAGTTCTGTCTAGGCCAGTTCACATTCAGCTCAGTTGAAGAAAGGACCAGACTGTGGTTTGGAGCAAATACCCAAGACCCCAGAAAGCAAAGGGTGCTCTTTGTGAGGGGGATGCTGTTTTTGGCAGTAGCTCAGACTGGTTGGCTGAAAATGGTTTTTGGTCCCAAGATGATAACACGGAAGGACTTTTCTGGGTGACCTCAGTTCCCAGTTCATTAAACAACCAGCCTAGCCTGGTTTGTAAGCACTCGGGTTAATAGAGGTCTTACAGGGATGTGTTTATTCAAACATTCGATACAAGCATGAGTGTCCTAAATGCAGAATTCAGGCTCACCAGGCTCCTTCAGAACTAGATGAGGGGCAGCCAGACCTGCAGGTACACACCTGAGTGCAGGGCCCACAGTGCCCCGGCTCTGGCAAGGGATTGCTTGTTTCTGCCAAGCTTTGTGGGACTTCCCAAGGGCTTCACTTCTGGTGGACATCGTGTGAATCCTTCTCCCTGTGGTCATTGGTTTGTGTCAATCAGGTAAGTGGGATAGATAGAGCACTGGGTCTGGAGTCAGGAAGATCTGAGTTGAAATCCGGCCTCAGACACTTACTAGCTGTGTGACCCTGAGTGAGTCACCTAACCTCTGCTTCTATTTCCCCATCTGTAAAATGGGGCTAATAATAGCACCTACCTCCCAAGGTTGTTGTAAGGATCAAATGCGATAATATTTGTAAAGCACTTAGCACAGGACCAGCATGTAGTAGGCTCTACATAAAGTTATAATTATTATTGTTATTATTAATATTATGTTAACATTAATCTATGTTTTTTATTAATAATGTCTGTTGATGAGCATTGGTCAGGCCCTTCTTACATTCCAGGCATTGTACTAAGCATTAAGAATAGGGAGATGGGGTGTGAGGATGCACCGTGTCAGGACATGATAGAGAGGTGGGGAGGGCAGCCCAGGGAGAAATGAAGGGCTGGATGGCCTTCTGAAGTAGAGGTTCTTGGAGGAACCATCCAATCAGAGGGAGGGGTCAAGGAGAGGCCTTCCAATGTAGGTCTGCCACTGGATGACTCCAGAGCTGAAGTGATCATCCTGGATGAAGACATTACTGGGGCATATGGAGAAGTGCAGAGGAAGGCAGCCTGGTAATAAATTGTGCTTTATAATTTCCTGAAGTGTTCCCTTTTGGGTTCTCAGAATCACCTGTGCTGGTTGAATGTTGCTGGCTGATTCACATAGATACATGGATGAGTGTGTGTATGCTCACATATGTATACCCAAACATGCATGTGCAAATTAATTTGGGCCACAGACTTCACTAGATTAATTTGAGTCTCTGCTTTCTCTGCTCCCACTGCCAGCTGACCTCTCTCTTTCTTCAAGAACCCTTCCCCATCCCCGCTGGCCCTTTCCAATACACCAATGCTCTTCCAAAGCTCCTGCCATCTGGACAGCCCTCCTTAGATTTCTCTCTTTCAGCTCTCCATCTGGCTTCCAAACTCCCTCAAAAACATATCTTGTCTCTGGCTAAGGCCTCCTTGTCTCCCCCTCTCCAGAAGCTCCCCAGTGCTTTTTCAGTCAGCTGTGTCCGCAGACCTAGGCAGACACTTCATTGACATGGACCATTAGCCTGCAGGCTCTGAGGGACAGAGAGGAAGATGACACCACCCCCACCTTATCCCACAACCCCAGGAACTGAGGGAAATTTCTTCTTTCATTTAACAAATGTTTATCAAAGATGTGGAGGGTCCATGAGTATGGAGCATTGTAAATATTTTCAGACTTGGTCAGCAACAGATCAGTTTTTGCTGTTTTCTCCCCTCTTCATCTTTTTGTTTCCTTTTTAAAAGACATTCTTTGTTATTAGGGATATATCTCTGGTAGAAGTGTGAGAGAGAGGAGGATACTGGGAGAAATTTAGACAATGTAAAAACAAACAATATGAATACAAATTCATTTTTTAAAACAAAAAAAATGTTTATCCCACTCCTATTGGATGCAGAGCTCCCTGCCAGGTATCAAGGTGATGTTAAGAAGGAGCCCTAAGGCTGTACCAGCAGACTCAGTGAGATAGTATCTCACAGGAAGGATTCATGGAGGAGGCAGCCTTTGGAGGATGGTTTTGAGGAAGGAAGGGAGAGCATTTAAGACAAAGGGGATGTTAACAGCAAAAGCTTGGAGGTGGAGAACTGCTGGAGAGGCAGTCATCCAGTTTGTCAGGACTGTCACATGAGTAAATGAAGATTATGAAGACCTGGAAAGTTGGGGGCAGGCAGCTACTTGTGGAAGGTCCTGAATTAAAAGGCAGCACTAGGAAACAGAGGGGGATCCCCCAAGTGACAAAAGGTAGAATCAGGAGAAGACAAGGTCCTGTGAGGAGGAGCCTGAAGATGAAAAGAGAAAGGCCTCTTGGGGTCAAGACTGTCCTGGATCCTTCTCTGGCCCCCAAAGATGACGGTGTCTGTGGGTAAAGGATGGGAGCTTCCTTCTCACATGCCCATTCATCTCACCTTCAATGACTGTCTTGGCCACATCTCTCCACAGGATGATCTGTGTTCCAGGGCTTGATTTCCCAATGACCTCCCAGGCCTCCTTGAAATGAATTGCTCTGACTCAGAGGGAGAAGCTAGAAGATGAGACAATATTCCACCATTCCATCTAGAATCTGCCCAGCTCCCCTTTCCACACTGAAACACTATAGTACTCCTACATAAACAATTTGAGTTTTTAGGAGATGCTCTGGGTGCTTATGGGGAAGAGGCTGAGCTGTCTCCTCAGTCACACTGATGTCATCATCAGGGACTGTCTTGGCCACAGTACCCAAAGAAACATGGTCATGCCAATGCTTATGGATTTCTCACTTTATGAGCTGGTGAACCATGTTTCTGTTTGGCCTCCCTTTTCTTTTTGCCTCACTCTGCAGGGTTTGGGGTGAAGGCAGCAGAAAAGCAATGAACAAGACTTGAAAATTGAGTCTAAAAAGTGAGTGGTTCGCCACCCCACAGAGTAAGCAAGTACTCCAAACTTCAGACAGGGAAGAGAACATGATACCCAGAACAGCCATATGTGTGTTTATAGAGGCACACCATAGAGGTGCCCAGGGAGGTACCTGCTCAAGAGGGAGAAAGGAAGTGAGCAGGACATTGAACACTGCAGAGATAGCACCTCCAGAGAGGCCCAGCTGATAACAGCAGTGGGGGGACCTGCCTCATTTGGAGGCAGGCATGTCTTGTGCTCATATGAGAATCCCTGATGGGATGAGATCATTGATGTTGTCTAGAAACACTGCTGTTGTTGTGGGTAAATCAGAGACATCAGGAGGAAAATCCATGACAGGCCACTGCTGCTGCTTCTAGCCCATCATCCTGAACATGATGACCAGTAGAAACATCCATGGTCCCTCTTGGCCATCGTGCAGTGCTCTGAGCCCAGCTATTGGCTGGCTGCTCCTCATTGAAACCATCCCTTCATCAAGGACCACAGGGGAAGAGAGAGCCCTGGCTGGTGTGCTCTCCCTTCCCTGAAGAGCCCAGGGTGAGCATTGATGAGTTCTTCTGCTAGCATCTGGAGCCAAACCTCCTGCTGCTTCATAATATTATCTTTTCCCATAGGCTTGATCCCCAGCATGGAGAGTTCTCTGTGTGGCCTCCTTGTAATATTGACAGGTGTGTGGCCAGGTAAGCATTATATACCCCACTTGGAGCTGCATGTGGGAAGAGAGCTCTTAGAAAGATCAACCAGGCTTTGTTATGCAGGAAAGGGATGGGGATTGGGAAGAATGAGGAAAACACACTGGATAAGATTCAGTTGGGACTCTGGGACCACCCCATCACTTATGACCGCTGTGACCTGGAGGAAGTCATTGAAACTCTCTGGGTCTCAATTTCCTCATCTGTAAGAGCTCTGGGCTTGGAAACAAGAAGACCTGAGTTCAAATCTGGCCTCAGACACTTACTATCTGTGCAACCCTGGGCAAATCACTTAAGCTATTTGCCTCAGTTTCCTCACCTGTAAAATGAGCTGGAGAAGGAAATGGCAAACCACTCCAGTTATCTCTGCCCATAAAACCCCAAAAGGAGTTTTGTCACAAAGAGGCAGACATGACTAAAAAATAAAACTATGAGGATGAGCCTATGTGTCTCTCTAGGACCCTCTCAGCTGTAACATTTTAGGGTTTCAGGAACTCATGATCCAATTCAGTAAATAAGAAGATGGCCCTAGAGAGGCCTCAGCCTCACTTCATCCTCTCACATAGCCCAGTGTCTGTCTACACTGACATTCTCTTGGTGTGTGTCTCTGGGCAGGGCTTTTTTTTTCCAATTTAGGGGAAAAAAGATGATAAAATTATAGATGGAGAGCCATCAGGGTCCTTAGAGGATATGAGCTCAATCCTCTCCTTTTACAGATGAGGAAAGTGAAGCCCAAAGGGGAGCAACATTTCCAACTTTCCAGTCTCCTGTAATTGGTGAGTTCTTTCCAAGCACTCCACTTAAGGAGTCATGGGTGCAACCATGCTCACTCGAAACCAGGTTCAACCCAGAAACATAGGTTCCTCCTCACTGCCCCCTTTTGCTTCCTCTAAGTGGGGTGGTTTCCACCACTAGAATGGAAGCCCTTTGAGGATGGGGGCTCTTTTTACTTCTATTTGTATTCTCTTCACTTAGCACAGTGCCTGGCACTTAATAAAGGCTGGTTGACTTGACTCTCTCTCTCTCTCTCTCTTTCTCTGTCTCTCTGTCTCTGTCTCTGTCTCTCTCTGTCTCTCCCTCCCTTTCTCTCTGTCTGTCCATCTATGTACTAATCTCTATATCCATCCATCCATCCATCCATTCATCCATCCATTCTATTCTCTCTCTCTGTGTATATATATATATATATATATATATATATATATATATATATATATACACACAGACATACATATGCATCCATCCATGTGTCTATCATGAGTTGAGTTACCAAAGGTCCTATGGGCAGTAGCAATACCCAGCATTTATGAAGTGCATAAAGCCTTGGGGCTCATACTAAGTGTCTTGCAAATGACTTACTAGGTTTTGGTTGAATGGAATTTGGAAATGCCCAGAAATGGGCAACATTGAAGGTCATAGAGGAGGAGACATGGTGGGTTGTAGCAAAGACAGACATTGGCCTTCCCACCCTGATTTGGGTGCAGGGAAACTGAAAATGCTCCTTACTTTGACTGGTTTGGACCCCTGGGATGAAAGCCCCCCCATCTCTTCCAGATAGAGTCCTAGCCACCCTTCAAGGCTCAGCGTAAGCCTAGCTTCCTCCCACTTGACAAGATGGCTCTCTCCCTCCATGTTTCTCTCTCTCTCCTACCTTTCCTCTCTCCTTGTTTCCCTCCCTCCCTCCTTGCTTCCTGATCTCTCTCCCTCCCTTCTCTCTTTGTTTCCTTCTCTCCCTGTCTCTCTTCCTACTTCCTTTCCTTTCTTCCTTTCTCTCTCCTTGTTTCTCTTCCTCCTTGCTTCCCTCTTTTCTTCCTTCCCTCATTTCCCTCCTTCCTCTCTTCATTTGTTCCTTCCTTTCTTCATCCCCCTTCTTCCTTCCCTCTCTCTCTCTCTATCTCCTTGCTTCCTTCTATGTCTCCTTCTTCCTCCTCCATTTCCTCCCTCATTCCTCCCTTCCCTTTTATTTCCTTGCTTCACTCTCTCCTTCCTTCCCTCTCTCTGCCTCTCTCCTTTCCCTCCCTGATCACCCTCTGCTTGGATCACTACTGTGACTCCTTCATCTTATCCCCTTTCAAGACCATCAGCTATGTGATGGTGTCCTCTGGGCAGGAATGTAATAACACAGAAATGGAAGAATGAAATTAATCAGGGCAGGACCAAGGAGAGTGCCCTGTCCCAATCCAGAATAGACTTTGGGTGTGTTTCCTTTCTGTATTTTGGTCACACTCTTCTGGGAGTTCTGGGAAATGCTTTTGGGGAGCTGGACAGTGACAGAGAAGTGAGGAGGAGGTCTTGATGTGATGGAGATGCTGCAGCTATCCTTCTGCCTACCCCACTGACCCATCGCTTCCTTTGGTCACTCTGTGCCCCCACCCCATGACTCAGGAAGGCTGTGTCTGAGGAGTATGGGCTCTGGTAAGCCCTATGAGCCAAGGGAAGCTTCTGCATGCTGTCCAAGGACAGGCAGCATGTCTAAGCAAGGGTGAGAGGCTCATCCCCAGTGATGGCCATCAGCCAGTGAACTCACAGGATCTCTGGAGCTGGAGGGGGATTCGAAGGCCAGATAATCTAATTCTGTCATTTTGAAGAAATGATGAGGAAACTGGTCCTAGTGCCAATGGGCCATGAAACAGAAAACATAATAATGCTAGGCACCATTTGTACAGTGCTTTAAAGTGCTTTACAAACAATCTCTGATTCTCACTACTGACCTCTGAAGTATGTGCTATTAGCTCCATTTTTACAGATAAGGAAACTGAGGCACAAAGAGGTTTAAGTGACTTGTCCAGGATCACAAAGTTAGTCAGCATCTGAATCAGAATTCTAACTCAGGTCTTCCTGACTCCAAGTCCTCCACTCTATCCATAGGGCCACCTTTGCTAGTCAGGGGAAATTGAGGGAAATTAACCTTAGTTCATCTTCTTGGGCATTGATTCAACAGGTGAAGAGGGGGAAGAGGGCATTCCAGGCAAAGGGCACAGCCAGAGCAAACCCTTAGAGACAGGAAAACCCAAAGATTTATCTAGATCCATGACTCATAAGGACAGGAGATAAAGGAAATGACATGTGTTACTATTTACAAAGCACCTCCCAGATCTTGGAGGTAGGAGCCTAAGTATCAATGAATGTCCTCATCTCATAGCTGACAAAATTGAGGCAAAAGCCGGTGATGTGATTTGGGCAAAGTCACACAGTTAGAGAGTGACAAGTATGGGATCGGACCACCTTGTCCTTGCCTCCCCAGCTTCCTCTTCACTTAAACCCTGCATTACGCTGGCTCTATCCCTCCTATGCAGCAGGCAAGGGTCACAGGTGGAGGAGCTGGCTGTCTAGAGAGCATCAGGAGCACTCACTAGACAAGGCATGGGGCAGCCTTCCCCACAGAGGGACCCCCAGAGAAGGGACCTGCCTGAGGAGGGGGCCAGGTGCTGTATCTCTCTATCTTCTTCTCAAAGATGTAGGGCAGGGCCCTGAATGTGGGTCATGGAAGCAGATAAGATTTCTTCTTAAAAATCAATAGTTAATAAAGTTAACTAAAGCCACAGGCCAGGAGATAGAGGGTGGTGATAAATGCAATGATTAACACCAGCCCCGGTTTACTGCAAATAGCCTGAGTTTGGATAATCTCCTAGTAGGCCTGCCAGGCCCCCCCCCCACCTTACACTCATCTCTTGGTCTCTTTCTGTATCTGCTCTCTGAATGCTCCATCCTAAATCCTAATCACACTTCATTTGACCTCCTTCCTGACAAAGCTTCCTCAGGGTGGGCAGGTGAAATGTTTCTGCTAGAACATAAAGCAATCTGGCTTCAAATTCAGCCTCTGCTTCTTCCCTGCTGTGTGGCAAAGTGGCCTCCTGGGGTCTCAGTTTCTTCATCCCCCTCATGATCAGCTGTGCCCTATGTGTTCCACAGGGTAGTGGACCATGAGGGTAGCAAGTTGTCATGGATGTCAGAGAACTTTGCAAACTGGAAGTCCCTGGGCCCAAGGGAAGGGAGGTTGGTTCAGGGCCAGAGAGCACATGGAGGGAACCTCAGTCTGGTCCAGAGGTGTGGTTGGGAAGCTTAGCTAAGCTCAGTGCATGGGCCCAGAACCCAGGAGAGGCATCAGTGGAGGAGAGGAGAGGCATGCTACATCAAAGGGCATCCAACTGCCTCACTCAACACACCATTTCATTGACATCAATAAATGCTGGAGAGAGGCCAGGGAATCCAACTAGCTCTGAGGTCAGCCATCCATGCAAAGCTTAATGAGGAGAAAACATTGATTCATTCAACAAATATTTACTGAGTCATTGGGAGCAGACTTCAACTCAGTCCAGGAAAGGGCTGACTCTTCAAGGAGGGAATGCCCTGCTTTGGGAGGTAGTGAGCTGACTATCACTAGAACTGTCTAAGCCAACTTGTCTGGGGGTACCCTGATGCCCCCCTACACCCGTCAGGCTCGTTGTCAGGGGGTTCCTGCATGGAAGGGACAATGGCAATGCCATTCACTGCATGGTTCTTCCCAGAACCAAGAGCCTGTGATTCTGTGAGATGATGTCACAGGAGATGGGGTACAAAGGCTGACAATAAGATCCCATCCCTTCTCTCAGGAAGTTTCCAGTCTAGAATTAAACAGGGAGCACAGGGACATGCACAAATGGGCAATGGTGGGAGAATGAAACCATGTTTCAAGACAAGAGGAAGATGAGGGAGGGGGAAGAGAAGTGACAAAGAGAAGGGGAGGGGAGGAAGAAGGAAGAGAAATGATGAGGGGAGGAGGGGAAGATAGGGGAAAGAGGAGGGGGAGGGGAAGGAGGAGGAGGAGGGGGGAGGAAGAAGGAAGGGAGGGAGGAAGGGGAAGAGGGGGAGAAAGAGGAGGAAGAGGAGAGGAGAGGAGGGGGAGGTGAGGAGGGGGTGGAAAGGAGGAACACGGTGGGGGGAGGAGGACATGATTCCAAGGACTGGAACCAGGCTTTGAAGAAGGCTTGTGCCTGGACAAGACATATGTGGCTGAGTAGGCATAAGGTTTGCTCTCAGTTTGAAGTGTGACCTTACATGCATGCGTGTGTGTGTGGCGGGGGGGCTCGGTTATGTATCTGGCAGCGCCCCGCCGAGACTCTCACAGGAGCTGTGCTGTCCAGGTGGATGGATCCCCACTGGCCTGACTCCCAGTCCTGAGGGTACCAGCACCTAAGAGGCACCACAGTTCACAGAGCACTGGGCCTGGAGTCAGTAAAAATTGAGTTCAAACCCAGCCTCAGACACTTCCATGCTGTGTGACCTTGAGCAAGTCACTGAACCTCTGTCTGACTCAGTTTTTTAAACTGTAAAATGGGGATATTATTAGCCCCTATCCCCCAGCTTTGTTGTGAGGATTGAATGAAGTAATATTTGTAAAGCACTTAGCACAGTGCCTGGCACATAGTAGGTGCTTCATAAATGCTTGCTCCCTTCTCATCCCCTTGAGCCTGCGGCCTTCTCTTGGCACCCTAAGGCCCTCATTGCTCTGGCTCTGCCACAAAACGCTCCCATAGTAGGGCCTCTTATGAAGGTGCTGGCCTCATAGATATGTTTTGTTGAAATTTTCAGCATTTCCTGCGGAGGTCAAGACAGATATGGGCTCTTCTGAAGTATGCCTGTGGCCTGGGGGCTGCCCAGACCCTCAGAGGGATGAAGGTGCCCAGGCTGCTGAGCAGCTGTGCTGCTCACTCGTTAGCTTGTGTTACCATTTCATGGGCAGGGAAGCGGCGGGAAGCCCACAACTTGCTGATTATTTCTGAACACAGAGGGCCCCACCCAGGTGGCAAACAGACTTCCTCCCTCTCTGTTGGGTCCCTCCCTTCCACCTGCAAAGACACTCATGTGCCTCTCATCCCCTGGAACTTTCCCATGATCCTGCCCCCTGAGGTTGCCCATCTCTTTTCACCTTCAAATTTCTGGACTGAACCATCCCTACTTGCTGCCTCACTACCCACTGACTCCTTTGTCACCTTCAGACTGTCTCTGCCCCCCTCAGTCAAAGGCCGTCCGTGCCCTTCTCATCCCTCAATTCACGGCCTGCTCCAGAGCCTCATTCTTGAGTTCTCAGCATCAATTGACCCAAAAGAACCCCACCATCCCCATCTGCAAACATTGTTCCATTGTTGGGGATTACATTATGCAAGGTCCTGGGGACTTCCAGAGAGCAGACATTGATTTTCAGGGATCTCACAGTTCTAAGGAAGAAAGGGATGTGACCAGAGACTATGATAGAAGAGTACTTTGAAAGCAGAAAAAGTTTCTGTCCCTGGGGGTGAGAAGAGCTTCCTCAAAGAGGGGTCACATCAGCCATATGGATCTGGTGGACAGGCAGGGCTTCCACACATGAAGGGGCAGGTGTAGGGCCTTCACCCCAGACCTGGGGCATGTTGTGCGTCAGGCACTGGGGGTGAAAGAAGGCATAGTGAAATGAGTAAGAGGGAAGAGTTGAGTTGGCCTAGAATGAAGATGTATCTAAGCTAGACTTGGACAGATAAATTGGATGCAGATTGTGGAAGGACTTCCAAGAGAGGACCAGAGGTTTGTAGTTAGTGTGAAAGGTGCTTGGGAACCCCAGAAGGAATTTGGATAGAGGAGGGACATAATCAATGAGTTCAGAAGATTCCTGAGGCAGCTTCCAGAATGGATGGAAAGGGAAACTGAAGGCAGGAAGATGGGGAAGGAGGCCTCATACACGCTCCAGTAAGGAGTCTAGGCAAGTGGGAGTGGGGTCCTGGGGTGGGTCAGTTGCAATGGGACAGCAAGGTTTGGATAGATGTTATGCTTTTACAAAGGTAGAAATGATAAGCCTTGACAGTTAGGTAGCCCATCACAAGGAAACTGAGGGAAAAGAGGTGATTGATTGACAAGTTAGGAGTCTGAAAGCCTGGAAAGATCATCGTGTCCTTGACCATAATAATATCATTAAAGAGAAGGACAGGTGTAAGGGTAATGCTGGGCAGTTCTACTTTAAGCACAGCAAGTTTGAGGCAATGGAAGGATATACAATGGGCAATAGCCAAGTTAGCCAGCAATTAGAGTAGAAAACAGGCTGATTTGGATGGAGATAGAGATTGTCCTCCTTGGATAATTGGATTCAGAGCCAGAGGGGAATGTAGATGACATCTATTCAGACTTCTCCCTTTTAAGATGACAAAGCTAAGGACTGGCTGAGTGAAATCCCCTCCTCCAGGTCACCCGGAGAGTCAAGCTGCAGACCTAGGACAGTTCAGCCCAAGCCATGGGATTGAAAACCCAGAGAGAAGAAAGGAGGCCGAAGGCAAACTTCTGGGCAACAACTTGATTTTAGGGGCCACACGGCATCTGTTGGACATCTCCAACCAGATGACGCGTGAGCTCTTGAAACTCAATATTTGCAAAACTGAGCTGATCACATTTTACTGAGACCCATCCCTTCTTCTGAACTTTTGTCTTCCTGTCACAGGCACAGCCATCCTCCCAGTCACGAAGCTCCCAAGCTCGCTGTTATCTCAGAGTCTCACTCTCCCTCACCTCCCATAGTCAATGAATTGCCAAGTCCTGTTCATTCTCCCTTCCTCACATCTCTGGCATCTAGCTCCTTCTGGTAGCTCCCATAGCCACCATCAGACCATCATCATCTCTCACCTGGACTATTGCAATCAGTCAGTAGACATTGATTGAGGACCTACTGTGTGGCAGGCACTGCACTATGCACTGGGGGTTCAAAGAAAGGTAAGAGTCCATACTCTCAAGGAACTCACAATCTAAAGGGGGAAACAACCCGAACAGGATACATTTGAGACAGTCAACAGAGGAAAGACAACAGCATTCAGGGTGATTATCTGGAGCCTGAGGGGAGCTAAAGTAGCCAGAAGGCCGACTTGTGGAGAGAGGGCACCTCAGGCATGGAGAACAGCCAGAGTAAATGCCCAGAGTCTGAAAATGGTGTCATGTCCAAGTAACAGCAAGGATGCCAGTGTCCCTGCATTGTAAAGTATGGGGGGTGAGTGGGAGGGAGTACAAGATATAAAAGAGGCTGGAAAGGTATTTGGGGACAGGTTTTAAAGGGCTTTGAATGGCAGAGAACTTTGTTTTTGGTCCCGGAGGTGATGGGGAGCTACGGAAACTATGGAGGAGGGAGGTGGTGACATAGCCAGGCTTGTCCTTTCAGGAGATCCCTGTGGTGGCTGAAGGGAGGCTGAATCAGAGTAGGGAAAGACTGCAGCAGAGATGGAACTTGGCCCCTCTCACCTGACTCCTTCCAATCCTTCCAAAGAGTGGCCAGAATGATTTTCCTTAAGTGCCTAGATGATTGATGATCTGCATTTCCTCAACCCTTTACCTCTCTGCAGCCTTTGACATTGTCCATCTCCCACTGTTTCTCTCTCTCCCTCCCTCTCTCTCTCTCTCTCTCTCTCTCCCCCCTATCTCTCTGTCTCCTCTCTTTCTCACTTTCTGTTTCTGTCTCTCCCCTCCCTTCCCTTCCCTTCCCTTCCCTTCCCTTCCCTTCCCTTCCCTTCCCTTCCCTTCCCTTCCCTTCCCTTCCCTTCCCTTCCCTTCCCTTCTCCCTCTCCCCCCTCCCTTTTCTCTCTATCAGTTCTCCTGCACCTTTCATTCCTAGAACACCATTCAAGTCATAGTCACTTTTTGGGGGGACCTTTCTCTTTGAACTTCTTTGATCTCTCTTGCTGATCTCATCAGCTCCCCTGGGATCAATTATCATCTGTGGTTTACCTTGGGATGCCTCCCAAGTCTGTATGTCCAGTTCTATCTATATCGTTCAGTGGAGCTACAACAATCATATCACCAGCTGCCTGTCGGACTGGATATCCCATAGACAGCTTAAACTCAGTAAGTCCACAACTGACTACATTATCTTCTACCCCCAAACCTTCCTGACCTCAGCACTGCCAGGGACCAAGATCCTTATAGTGACTCATACTTGAAATCTCAGTGTCATTCTTGACTCCTGACTTGCACCCACCCTACACATTGGAACAATCACCAAATCTTGTCATTTTTACCTTAGCAGCCTTTCTTCTATAGACTCCCTCCTCTCCTGTGACCCTGCTCTGACCCTGGAGCAGACCCTCATTATGGCAGACCTGGACTATGGCAGTAGCTGCTGGGGTACCTCCCTGCTCCAGGCTCTTCCTGCTCCAATCCCTCTTCCATTCATCTATTAAACAGATCTTCCTAAAGCACTGGTATGCCCATGTCACCCCACACTGGATAAAGACCAGTGGCTATTTATTCATTCCAGGACCAACTATACAATCCTCTGTTGGTTCTTCATAACCTGATTCCTTCTACTTTTCCAGGCTACTTATACCCTCCTCCCCTCAATGTACTCTGCAATCCAGTTGCACAGGCCTCTGGCTGTTCCTTCCACTAGACACCCCATCTTTCTACACCATTCACTTTCTCTGGCTATCCTTCACACCTGTAATGCTCTCCCCCCCTCCATCCCTGACTCTCAGCTTCTCTGGCTTCCTCTCAAGTCTCAACTCAAAGCCTGCCTCCTTCAGGATGCCTTGCCCAGCCCACCTACCCCAATCAATGTTTCACATGTTGCCTCTTCCCTGAAGGTGTCTTGTCCGTACATGTCTGTGTTTAGGCTATCTTCTCATTCTCTGAGAGCACAGTGCCTGGCACATAGTAGGGACTTCAGTGCTTGTTGATTGGCTAACCATGTCAGTTAGGTTCCCATTTCCTGCATCTCTGCTCAGCCATGGAGGAGCCAGACTTCAGAATGTGGGCAGGAGCAGTGACCTCTCCCTGTCCCCTATCCACACCCCCTTCCCCACCCCACTATTCCTCATGCTTGGTTTCCTTTCCTGCTTGTTCCAAATGGTTGAATTGAGCTGCCCAATCCCACTTCTGCTTCTCATTCCTGCTGAGGGTCCAATTGACCTTTCAGGGTCAGGGAAGGTGCCAAGTCCTTGGCCCTCCCTGAATGCCAAGGCTGGGGCTAGCAGAGTGCTGTAGCCCATCTGGCATTTGAGGCAAGAGGAGGTTTGGTGTTCTCCCCTTACATCATCAGCTGGGTCAGCTCTGCTCCAGGGCTCACCTCCAGTCCCATTTAGCCACTGATATAAAGGTAGGTGGGGCAGGAGAGCCTTTGGTTCTAGACAGGAGGGGGAGGGGTGGGGAGGACAGATGAAGCCTCTTGCCCCCTCTGATGCTTTCCAGTCTGGCTCTGACAGTGGCTCTTCCTTTTTGCAATAACCTTCGGGGGATCCTCATGACCTCAAGGGTAAGATGCAAATTACTTTTCCTGGCATTCAAATTCCTCTCCTTTCTGATCCCAACCTGCCCTTCCAGCCCTCTGCCACACTGCTTCCTCCCATGTCCCCAAACTCCAGCCATCCTGGACTATTTAAAAAGTGCTTCCTCCATCCAGGCTCCTCCAAGCTTCACTCAGACTATTTCCCTGGTTTCCCATTCTGATCTCTGCTTGACAAAATCTTTGTCATTCTTTAAGACTTCCTTCAAACATCAATTCCTCAAGGAAACCCTTCCTGGTCCTAATTTGAGATGATCTAATTTACTTTCTCCCTCCCTCACCATTACTTCCTTCCTTCCTTCCATCCTTCCTCCCTCCCTCTCTTCCTTCATTCCCTTTTTCCTCCCTCCCTCCATATAAATTATTATTATCTATTATTCATTCATCAAGCAGTGATTTCATACTACTGCATGCTAGGCACTATCTAGGAACTGGAGTTGACAAGTGAAGAAGAAAATACCTTACAACAGATTCTCAAATGTTCAGATTCCACCATCATTAAAAGCTAGGTGTGTTCATCCTGGAGAAGAGGAGTTTTTTATTTTATTTTATTTTTTTATTTTGTTTTTTTTTTAATTTATTTTTTAAATTTTAGTTTTCAACATTTACTTCCACAAGATTTTGAGTTCCAAATTTTCACCCCATCTCCCCCTCCCCCCACTCCAAGATGGCATGCATTCTGAATACCCCTTCCCCTAGTCTGCTTTCCCTTCTATCTCTCCCCCCCTTCTCTTATCCCCTTTCCCTTTAATTTTCCTGTAGGGCAGGATAGATTTCTGTACCCCATTTCCTATATTTCTTATTTCCCAGTTGCAAGTGAAAACTTTTTTTTAAACATGTGTTTTTTAAATTTTGGGGTCCAAATTTTCTCCCTTTCTCCCTCCCCACCCACCGTCATTGAAAAGGCAAGCAACTCAATATAGGCTGTACAGGTGCAGTTATGCAAAACACTTCCACAGTAGACATGCTGTGAAAAACTAACTCTACTTCCCTTAATCCTATCCCCCTCTCCCATTTATTCTATTCTTTCTTCTGACCCTGTCCCTCCTCAGAAGCATTTGCTTCTGATTACCCCCTTTCCCAATCTGCCCTTCTCTCTATCATCCCCCTACTCTTTTGTCCCCTTCCCCTCCTATTTTCCTGTAGGGTAAGACAGATTTCCATGCCCAATTGAGTGTGTATGTTATACCCTCCTTAAGTCAAATCCTATGAAAATACAATTCACTCATTTCCTCTCACCTTCCCCCGGTTCCCCTCCACTGTAAGAGCCTTTTCTTTTCTGTTTTTTTTTGTGAGATAATTTACCCCATTCTTCCTTGCCCTTTCTCCTTCTCCTAGTATAATCCTCTCTCACCCCTTAATTTTATTCTCCAGATATGACCCCTTCATCTTCAACTCACCCTGTGCCCTCTCTCTATCTATCTATCTATAGACATACATATAATTTTTCCCTCCAACTACCCTAATACTGACAAAGGTCTCATGAGTTACAAATATCATCTTTCCATGCAGGAATGTAAATAGTTCAACCTTAATAAGTCTCTTATGATTTCTCTTTCCTGTTTACCTCTGCATGTTCCACTTGAGTCTTGTATTGGAAAGTCAAATTTTCTATTCAGCTCTGGTCTTTTCATCAAGAATGCTTGAAAGTCCTCTATTTCACTGAATGACCATTTTTTTCCCCTGAAGAATTATACTCAGTTTTGCTGGGTAGGTGATTCTTGGTTGTAATCCTATCTTCTTTGCCCTCTGGAATATTATATTCCATGCCCTGAGGTTTCTTAATGTAGAAGCAGCTAAATCTTGTGTTATCTTGATTGTGTTTCCACTATACTTGAATTGTTTCTTTCTGGCTGCTTGTAATATTTTCTCCTTGACTTGGGAACTCTGGAATTTTGCTACAATATTCCTAGGAGTTTTCCTTTGGGGATCTCTTTTAGGAGGAGATCGGTGGATTTTTTCAATTTCTATTTTGCCCTCTGGTTCTAAAATATCAGGGCAGTTTTCCTGGATAATTTCTTGAAAGATGATGTCTAGGCTCTTTTTTGATCATGGCTTTCAGATAGTCCAATCATTTTTAAATTCTCTCTCCTGGATCTATTTTCCAGGTCAGTTGTTCTTCCAATGAGATATTTCACATTGTTTTCTAATTTTTCATTCTTTTGGATTTGTTTTACAGTGTCTTGATTTCTCATAAAGTCACTAGCTTCCAATTGCTCTATTCTAATTTTTAAGGAGGTATTTTCTTCAGTAATCTTTTGTTTCCATTTGTCCAATTTTGCTCTTTAAGGCATTCTTTTCTTCATTGGCTTTTTGGACCTCTTTTGCCATTTGGGTTAGGCTATTTTTTAAGGTGTTATTTTCTTCAGTATTTTTTTGGGTCTCCTTTAGCAAGCTGTTAACTTGCTTTTTAATGATTTTCTTGCATCACTCTCATTTCTCTTCCCAGTTTTTCCTCTACTTCTCTTACTTGCTTCTCAAAATCCCTTTTGAGCTCTTCCAAGGCCTGGGACTGATTCATATTTTTCTTGGAGGCTTTGGATGTAGGAGCTTTGGCTTTGTTTTCTTCTTCTGGTTGTATGTTTTGATCTTCTTTGTCACCAAAGTAAGATAATATAGTCTGACTCTTTTTGTGCTGCTTGCTCATGATCCTGACCAATTACTTGAGTTTTAAACTCTTTGTTAAGGTAAGAATCTGTTTCCAATGTGGAGAATGTACTGTCCCAAGCTTTGGGGGTTTGTACAGCTGTGTACTTCTTGGGACCTGTAAATTTTCAGTTCTTCCAAGGTGCTATGATCGGGGGCGAGGTGTTTCTTCTCCACTGCCACAACAAGCTCCACCATGCCAGCACTCCTCCTCACCCCAGGACTGCCCCTCAGAACTGTGACCCAGATCCAAACATGGGCAAAGCAAGAAATTCCTGCCTCAGCCCTGGCAAAGAGATCCTTGCTATCCCCCTCTGATCAGCCACTTGATTCCCCCTCAGTCTGTGGGCCAGAAGCTCTCTGCCCTCTGGCGGCTGAGACCTAGCTCCTTCTCTCACCACAGTCACAGACATTTTCCACTGACCTTCTAAGTTGTCTTTGGTGTTTGTTGGTTGAGAAGTCTGGAAACCACCACAGCTGCCTGTGATTCAGTCCTCTGAGGCCTGCTCCAGGGTTGCTGCGGCCTGCACGCCTAAGCCAAACTGCACTCTTCTCCCTGCCTGGTGTGATATACCTTTCTGATCAACCTTCCAAGCTGTTTTGGGCTGGAAATTTGTTTTGCTCTGTTTTTTTGTGGGTTCTGCTGCTTTAGAATTTGTTTAGAGTCATTTTTTGTAGGTATTTGGAGTGGTTTGGGGGAGAGCTCTAGCAAGTCACTGCTTTCCCTCCACCATCTTGTCTCCACCCCTGAGAAGAGGAGTTTTGGGGTGGGTGGGGGCAGCCTGGGAGCTGCTTCACTTTTTGTTCAGCTTAGCCCTGGAGGGCAGAGCCAGGACCTTGGGATGGGGTGGTTGGAATGGAAGGAGGAAAGGCTCTTCTTGTATGAAATAGCTTCCTCCCCAGGAGAGCTATCCCAACGATGGGCGCCTCAGAAGGCTCCCTCTCACTGAGAGTCCTCAAGAAGAGGCTGGCCATGGGGGAGGCTTCTAGCTGACCCTCCCTTTCTACTTTGATATTCTAGGATCATCTGCTTGTCTCCACCCCCACAGCCCTCTGCCATGCATAGACTTGACATGGCTCCTTCAGTCATTACCTATCCTAGATAACAAGTTTCATGAGGGCAGGACCTATGTCTTCTCATTCTCTACCTTCCCTTTAGCCCAGCCCAGTCCATGACTCTGCCCAGAGGAAGGAACAAAACAACCTCTTGTTGACTTGAGTTTTGGATTGGGTTTCCAACACTTTCTTTCCTTCCCAGCCTGTAGGTAACCATCTGGGAGCATTTGACTCCCCCAGGGGACCCCCATTTATACCCTCTCCTGTGGTGATTTCTTCCACAAAACAAGGTGGCTTTGTGAGGTGAGAAATCATTCTCTAATTTATCAATTTTGTAATTTCATATTTTCCTATACTCAGTTTTACCGTCATGTTAAACCATCTTTAAGGAAAGCTCACAACACAGTGAAAGCCATGTTAATAGAAGAAAAAGCACCTAAAATTGTTTGGCAAATGGAAGAAAAACATCATTTCAAAGACATAGAGCTATAAAAGTTATATAATTTTTTTGGTGAGATGTTAGCAGTTCCAGGGCATGGCTAAATTCTAGCAGAGGACTTTTGGGAAATCAGAAGACCTTGGCCTAGTCTGGCTGACCCTGTAAGTAACCTTAGGCAAGCCTCTCCCTCCTCTGGACCTTGATTTCCTCATCAGTACAATAAAAAGCTTAGACAAGAGGATCCTTAAGGTGGGCCACATGCTCCTCGCCTCCACTCTCAGAGTTCTCAGCATTCTCTGGAGCGTTAAGTGATCATCAGAGGATCTGAATGAATATGGAGGTGATAGCTGGCCTTCCAGGCCATGGAGTGATTCTGGGGACAAGGAGGCTCTAAGCAAGCTTAGAAGAGAATGATGAATGCCTTTATTTATATTTATGTGTAGGGAAAAAAAGCAAACTCTCTTGGGAATTCAAAGCCCTTTACAAGCTGACCTGAGCCTGCGTTTCCAGGCTCACTGTATGTAACTCTTCCTTGTTCATTCAATGATCCAGCCAAACTGGCCTCCTTCCTACCATTCCCTCCTTCTCCCATCTCTGCACTTTGGCATGGGCCTCAAGCCTGGGATACTCTTCCTCTTCACTTCAGGGCATTTAGAAGGCAGTTCTTCATAGCTTGACTTAAGCACCACATTTCTGCACAAGACCTTTCCATAGCCCTCTTCCCCTATTCTAATATCCCACTCTCCTCAAAAAAATGCACTTCTTATTTATTTTGTATATATTCTGCTAGATGATTGTGTTGTCTTTAGGATAGAATGGAGATTCCTTGAGGGCAGGATCATTTTTGGTTTGCCCAGAGCCTGGTACATTCCCTGGCACCAAGGCATCTTGCTTGTTGTTCAATTTGTTACTTCATTTTCTTTTTTTAAAATGAGTTTTTATTGATGTTTTCTGTGTCATATATGCTCATAGCCATATGCAGCATCCCTTCACCTCTTCCTCTCAGAGAGACACTCTATTGAACAAAGAGTATTGTTTAGAGAAAAAGCAATCACTGATACATAGAAAAGAATACCAAAATGGTGCACTCTGTAAGACCTGAGGCCCTCCCCCTTGGCGGGGTTGGAGTGTCCTCTCATCTTTCTTCATGCCAGGCCCACTGGCCCGTGGTCACCGTGTTACATGGTCGTTTGTGTGTGTGTGTGGTGGTTCTTTCTCTTTACAAGTGGTCATTACGATGTATACTGTCTTGGTGGCTCTGCTTCCTTTGCTCTGCATCAGCTCACATAAAGCTTTCCATGTGTCTCTGTCTTCATCATACACATCAGTTCTTACAGCACAGTAGTATTCTATTAGGGCAGCTAGGTGTCACATAGGGTGCCTGGCTTGGAGTCAGGAAGAACTGAGTTCTAGAACTGAGACTAGCTGTGTAACCCTGTGTAAGTCACTTTAACTCTGTCTACCCCAGTTTCCTCATCTGTAAAATGGGGTAATAATAGCACCTACCTTTTAAGATTGTCATGAAGCTCAAATGAGATAATAATTGTAAAGCTCTTAGCTCAATGCCTGGCACATAGTAAGAACTCTATAAATGTTCATCATTCATGGGTCATAATTTGTTTAGCTTTTCCCAATCAATGAGCATCTTTGTTTCCAATTTGTTGTTATCACAAAAAGTGCTGCTGTAAATATTTTGATGTATAAGGGGACTTTCTTCTTCTTAAAGGATTCTTTAGGGTATAAGCTCAGTATTGGAATGTCTAGGTCAAAGGGGATAGACACGTTGGTCATTTTATTTGCATAGTTCCAAATTGTTTTCCAAAATGATTGTACCACCTCACCACTCCACCAACAATGCACTAGCATGCCTATCATTCCACAACTGCTCCAGCATTAAGTATTATTTTTGTCATTTTTTTTGTCAATTTGTAGGGTATGAGGTGAATCCTCAGGGCTGATTTGATTTGTGTTTCTCTTAGTATTAATGACTTAGACATTTTTTTCATGGGACTGTAAATACTTTGTAGTTCTTTTGATATCTCTTGTGCCCTTCCACCATTTATCTACTGGAAAATGGCTATTAATATAATATATATGTATATAAATATTTATATATAATATTATAATATATTTCAAGGTCCGAAAGTGCTATGCCTCCCTCATTCCTACTTGTTATAATTTCCTTTGATATTCTGGATTTTTTGCTTTTCCAAATGAATTTTGTCATTATTTTATCAAGGTCTATAAAGTATCCCTTTGGTAATTTGATTATACACAGGCCAATAATGATGCTACCTTTCAAAGGGAAACTACTCTTAATGTTGGGGCCATGTATTCAACAACATGCAGGGCTAGTCATTTTCTCTGATCCTCACAATCTCTCAAACCTCTCCAAATAGGAATTATGCAAAAATATAAAGCAATTTCAGCACAAGTATAAGCACCATGAATCAAATGGTAAATGTCTAGAATAGACAAAAACGAAATTAATAACAGAGAGAATGAGGGAAAGACTCTTTTTTTAAACCAGAAGAAAATGAAAATCTAAAATCCAACAACATAAGTGGAAGGGGAGAAGAAGAAGGATTTTACTTGACTACTTAACTGGGAAGGGAAAAAAAGAGAAAGAATTAATTAACTAGAAAAAAGAAGAAAGGAAAAAAGGACTAATCAGTTAAGCACAATGTGAAAAAAAATAAGGAAAGTGGTAAAAAATTGAGAGGGTAAAAGGTGAGAAGAAAAAAGTCAGTAGTAATGAATTTCCTTTAAGTAAATTAAGATAAAGTAACTGAAGAGACAAAGTACTGGGCTTACATGCATCTTTCTTAACATCAAAATTAGAGAAAAAATCCTAATTTGAGTAAAAACATTATTAGACACAAATAAAGAAAGGCAATTACAAACATAACTCATAATTTTAAATGTGAATGCATTAAACAATCTAATAAGATGAAGAGTGGTAGATTAGATAACAGAATGAAACCCCATAATCTGTTGCTTATAAAAAACACATTAAAATAAAGACATGCATGGAATAAAAATGAGAAAATGAAGAACTGGAAAAAAGTTTACTATGCATCAGGCAAACACACAAAAACAAACATTTCAATCATGCTATGACACAGAGCAAAAATGAGCATCTATGACGTCAAGAGAGATAAATAAAGGAACTACATTATGATGATAGGGACCTTAGACATTAAACTGATATCAATATTAAACTTATGTGCTCCAAATACCTTAGCATCTAAATGTGTAAAGAAAAATTAACCATAATAAAGGAAGACGTAAACAGTAAAATAACAATGGCAGAAGGTTTTAATGCCCTTCTCTTAGTTTTAGATAAATCTAACAGGAAGATAAACAAAAGGGAAAATATAAAACTGAACAAATAGTTGGAAAAATGATAGCTAAAAGACTTGTGGTATCTCCTAAATGAGACTATTAAAGAATATGTGTATTTCTCAGTACCACATACGATACCATATATTAGGTCTCAGAGATATCACAAACAAATGTAAAAAGGCAGAAATAGTAAACACATCCTTTATGGACTATAGTGCAATAAAAATAATAATCAGTTCAAGGAGCACAAATAAAGGCAGATAAAAAAGGAGATTTCACAATAAAATACTAAACAATGAATGGGTCAAAGCACAAATCATAGAAATATTTACTAATTATATGAAAATATAATGATAAAACAGCATGATAAAATTAGGTGGATATATCTAAAGCAATCCTCAGGGGAAATATATATTTCTATAAACATACATTAACACGATAGAAAAAAGAGGGGATTAATTAATTTCATATACTTTAAAAAATAGCAAGCCAAGAAATAAATGCACTTTAAATAAACACAAAGAAGGTATATCAAACACTAGAATTAAACTGGAAAAAAAGAAACAACTACAAAAATAATAAACTAAAGCTAAAACCTGATTCTTTGAAAAGACTAACGAAATTACTGAACTTTTATAAGTCTAATTAAAAAGAAGGTGGAAACTCAAATTAATAAAATAGTAAGAGAATGAAGTGAAATCACAACAAAATCAGAATGAAAAGAATTGTGGAACCAACTCTGAACAGTTATATGTCTACAAAACTGAGAGCACATAAGAGGAATGCCTTCAAAAACATAAAATCTCCAAATTGACAGATCAGATAGAGATCTTAATAATTCAGTCTCAAAGAAAGTAAATAGAAGGAGCCTTAAAAGAATTACCAAAGGCACACACATACGTGTGTGTGTGTGTGTGTGTGTGTGTGTGTGTGTGTGTGTGTTTGAGAGAGACAGACAGAGAGGGAGAGAGAGAGAGAAAGAAAGAGAGAGAGAGAATATTCCTGATTTATTGGTCCTGATGGATTCATGGAAAAATGCTATCAGACTTTTTTAAAAAAATTATTCACCTTATTTTTAATTTATGGGATAAAACAAGCATTTCTATAACATAGTATAATAAATAAAAATGATTGCATGTGAAACTGAAAATCTATTATATACAACCTCCTATTCTTTTTAAATATATAATAAAGTTATCATGTAATTTTTTTCTTTTCTTTTTTTTCCTTTTTTCATTCCTTCCCCCCACCCTAGAGAAGGCTACCATTAGACACAAATATGTAAAATAATTCTATACATACTTCTATATATCCATTCTTTCTCTGGGTGCAGATAACATCTTCCTTCATATGTCCTTTGTAGTTAATTTGGATATCTATAGTAGTCAAAATAACATTCACTCAAAATTATTCTTAAAACAATATTGCTATTACTGTAGACAATGTTCTCTTGGTTCTGCTCACTTCACTCTTCATTATTTCATGCAAGTCTATCCGTGTTTTTCTAAAATCATTGACTCATCATTTCTTATAGCACAGTAGTATTCCATCACAGTCATATACCACAACTTGTTTAGCCATTCCTCAATTGATAGGCATCCTCACAATTTCTAGTTCTTTGCCACAGAAAAGGGAGCTGTTATAAACATTTTACTTTTTTATAAACATTTTAGAACATATAGGTTCTTTTCTTTTTTCCCTCAACATCTTTGGAAATAGACCTAGTAGTGATATTACTGGATTGAAAGGCATACACAGTTTTATAACTCTTTGGGCATAATTTCAGATTGCTTTCCAACATGCCTGGATCAGTTCACAGTTCCAACAATTAATTAGTGTCCCAGTTTTTCCACATCTCCTCCAACATTTGTTGCTTTCTCCTTCAATCATTTTAGCCAATCTGGTAGGCATAAAATTATATCTCCAGGTTATTTTAATTTGCATTTCTCTAATCAATAATAATTTAGAGAATTTTTTTCATATAACTAGAAATGGTTTTCATTTCTTCATTGGACAACTGCCTGTTGATATCCTTTGACCATTTATCAATTGGAGAATGACTTTTATCAAACTTTTAAAGAAAAAAATATAGTACCAATCTTACACAATAAATCAATAAACATTTATTAAATATCTACTGTGTCCCAGGCACTGTGCTAAGCTCTGGGGATACAAAAATAGGCAAAGAATAGTCCCTACCCTTAAGGAACTTACTTGAGACAATAAACAACGAAGCTATAGACAGGATAGATAGGAAACAACAGAGGGAAGGCATTATTAATTAAGAGGAGTTGGGGAAGGATTCCTGCAGGAGGTGGGATTTTAGTTGATACTTAACGAAGCTAGGGAGCTCAGTAGGTGGAGCTGAGGAGAGAGAGCATTCCAGGCCTGAGGAAGAACCAGAGAAAATGCCTAGAGCCAAGAGATAGAGGGTATTGTTAGTAGAACAACCTGGAGGCCAATGTCACTGGATCAAAGAATACACATTGGAGAATAAGGTTTGAGAAGACTGCAAAGGTAGGAGGGGGCTAGGTCAGGAAGGACTTTGAATGCCAAGGAGAGCATTTTGTATTTCATACTGGAGGTGATAGGGAGCCAATGGAATTGATTAAGTAGGGGAGCGTGACATAATCTCATGCTTTAGGAAAATCACTTTAGTAGTTGAATGGAGGATGAAGTAGACTTGGGACTTGAGGTAGGCAGACCCTCCTTCCTTCCCCAGCCCCAAGCTGTTGTAATAGTTCACTTGTGATGTGATAAGGACCTACACCTGAGTGGGGACAGTGGCAGAGGCAAGAAGGGGGCATGTCTGAGAGACAGTGCAAAGGGGAAATCAACAGGTCTTGGCAACAGGTTGGATGTAGGGTGGGGTGAGAGAGAGAGTGAAGAGTCAATGATAATGCCTAGGTTTCAAGCCTGACAGACTGGGAGGATGCTGTGTCACAGTAACAGTGAAGGCAAGAGGTTGGGGAGACTTTAGGGGGAAGATAATGAGTACTATTCTGGACATATTGAGTTTAAGATGTCTACTGGAATCCAAATTCAGATATCTGAAAAGCAGTTGGAGATGTGAGACTGGAGGTGAGTAGAGAGTTAGGGACAAGATAGATAGAGTGTTTGGTACTTCTCCAGGGAAACAAAAATGGAGTTTGGGAAGATCTCCAGGCCTCTACATCCCCTCGGGGCTAGCAAGTTAATGTATTGGCTTCCCTAGGGTGGGAGAAACACTGTTTGTGGTCTCCCGTATGAACATCTATCTTTTCCCCTCCATTTTTCCTACTAAAATATGAAGGCAATCTCATTCACATTAAAAGACAAAATCACTTTAAAATAAAAATGTAAAAATAAAATCATCAGCATAGAAATCACAGACATAGAATTAAGGTTAGAATTATGTTTAGAATAAAATTAGGATTAGACAAAAATTTCTTTTATGAGACAAATATAGTCCTAAAACTTAAGCTAGAGATGAATAAAGCATTGAAAGAAAGCTATAAATCAGTGCAATTAATGAATATCAGTTCAAAATTTTTAAATAAGATCCAGTTATACTGTAGCAGTTCGTGCAAGAAATCATTATGACCAAGTTGGATTTATATCAGGGATGTTAGGATAGTTCAATGTTAGGAATATAATAAATGTAATTAATCATATTAAAAATAATAACATCCCAAGCCACATGATTATCTCAGTATTTATAGAAAAAGTCTTTGGAAAATACAGTATTTATTCAAAAAAACCTACAAGGTATGGACATAGAAGAACTTTTTTTTTAGTCTCATAAAAAAACCAAAAGAAAGTCTCACATAAAATAGAGGGGCAGTAGAACCTTTCTCAGTAAATACAGAAAGAAAACAAGGAAGCACATTCTCCCGGTTATCATTTGATATAGTTCTAGAAATTCTAGGAATAGCAAGAAAAAAGAAATTAAAGGCATAAAGATCAGTAAAAAAAAAAAAAGATAAAGCTCCCCCTACTTTCTGGTGATATGACAGTTTATTTAGAAAATCCCAGGGAATCAGAAAAGACATTAGTTGAGACACTAGCAATAGCAAAGCTGCAGGCTACAAATAAACCTTAAAAAACCCCCACTGTATTTCCATATAATAATAACAAAATTCAAGAGGCAATAATATAAAGGGAAATCTCATTCCCTACAGAATGCATTGAAATATCTGGAGATCATTCTACCAAAACCTATCAAATCTCTCTCTCTCTCTCTCTCTCTCTCTCTCTCTCTCTCTCTCTCTCTCACACACACACACACACACACACACACACAAGACTTATACAGATTCAATTACAAAGTGCTCTTTAGATAAATAAAAACCCTTAAATACCTAAAGAAATATTCAGTGCTCATGTCTGGGCTGTGCCAATATAATAAAAAATGAAAATGATGCCAAAGTTAATTTACAGTTTTATTGCTACGCTAATCAATTCACCAAAAAGATAATTTACATAACTGGATAAAATAAGGATAAAATGTATATGAAAAATTAAAAGACATAAAATATCCAAGAAATTAAAAAAATGTAGAGAGACAAGGGGAATAACACTTCCAGACCTCAAACTATATTATAAAGTGGTAATCATATATGTGTATGTAAGTGTGTTTATATACATATACACACATATAGATATAGATATAGGTATGGTATTGGTTAAAAGATAGATAGATCAATGGAACAGACTAGACAAAGAAGATTCAGAAAGAATAGGACTTGATAACCCAGTGTTAAAGTGGAAAATATAAATACTTAGGGAAAAAGCTCCTTATTTGACAAAATTTGCTGGGAAAACTGGAAAGCAGTCTGATAGAAATGGGACTTAGCTTAATATTTTGTACTACATTCCACAGGACATTCTAAATGGAGATGTGATCTGAATATTTAGGATTATAGTATTAAAAAAATAGAGGAGAAACCAATAATACACCTCTCACAACTAGGAGAAGGTAGTATATTCTTAACCAAACAAGAGATAGGGTCAATTACAAAATAAAATAAAATAAAATAAAATAAACTTTGGTTTATTAAAATTTGTGTTTTATTAAAATAAAAATGCCCTTTGGTTACATGAAGCTTAGAAGTTTTGCATGAACAGAATTAATGTACCTAGGGTAAGAAGGGAAGTGATTGATTGAAAAAAAAAGCACCAAAATCCTCTGATAAAGGTTTGGTATTGAGAAGACTTGTTATCTGCCTTTTGGATTGTGCACTTAATGTAGCCTCTGAAGCTGAGAGACAACAAAGTATGGATCGATTCTCTGCTGCTTGTGTTAATTTTGGCCTGACAATTAACATTAAGAAAACACAGGTGTTTCACCAGCCAGCACCACACCATCCATGTGTGGAACCATCAGTTGCAGCAAATGGAGAAGTTCTGAATCCTGTGGATAAGTTCACATACCTTGGCAGTGTACTTTGATACACTGATATACATTGATAATGAGTTTGATGTAAGCATCGCCAGTGCTAGCTCAGTGTTTGGGAGGCTCTGAAGGAAAGTATGGGACAGAAGAGGTATTAGACTGACTACCAAACTGAAGGTCTACAGAACCACTGTGCTTACCTCATTGTTATATGTCTGTGAAACCTGGACAGTATACCAGTGCCACACTAGGAAACTAAACTGCTTCCATGTGAATTGTCTTAGGAAGATTCTGACAATCACCCGGCAGGATAAGATACCAGACACTGAGATCCTTTCTTGAGCTGAACTGCCAAGCATTCCAACTCTATTGCAAAGAGCACAACTGTGATGCGCCAGACATGTCATTCAAACGGTGAATGTATGCTTGCCTAAAGGACTATTTTATAGAGAACTCACACAGGACAAGCACTGACACAGTGGTCGGAAAGGGTGATACAAGGACACTCTCAAGGTCTCTCTTAAGAACTTTGGAACTGATTCTGTGACATGGGAGACCTTACACAGGACTGCTCAGCATGGCATGCCCTCATCAGAGAAGGTGCTATTTTTTATGAGCAAAACAGAATTGAAGTAACTCAAAAGAAATGTGAAATATGCAAATTTAGAGAATGCACCCAAAGGTTTACATGGACTATTTGTACCCGACCTGTGGTAGAGCCTTCCGAGCTCATGTTGGTCTGATCAGCAATAGTTGGCCACACTCTTTCTTGACTCTTAACAAAGTTATGATATTTTGGTCCTTTTTGAGAGTGAAGGGCGACAATCAACCATCTGCCTGTTAATAGTTCTCTATCCAAGTGTAAGTGCGATGCTTGAAATATCTCAAAATGATAGGGAATAGTTAAGCAATGTTGCCTGAGTTTGAGGGACCAAGGTATAAATCTATTATCAAGGTTAAATCAGAAACATCTTCAGTTTTGTTCTTAAGAAAAGAATTTCCGTGCAATCGGTAACCCTAGAGAAAAGTAACTTATGTAATATATTATGTTAACTAAAAGGCTATTATTTAACACCTGTGTGTAGAGCAAGTCCTGAAATGCAAACAATTTACTGTAAGACAACTCATTTCATATGCACTGTTCTCTGTATACAATTTGGAATTAATTACTTAAGATATTCACACATCCCATCCAAAGACTTTTATTATAATTGGAATAAAATTAGCAACTTTTAAGTGAATTCACTTGTGTAATAGAGGTTATCTACTTGCAAATAATTTTGTTACCTATGTTTTCATGTAAAGATTAGATCCATATCAGTCTCTACTCCTCTTAAGGGAGGAATTGAATTGGAATTAACTGATATTAAATTTGGAGTTTCAAATAATTCTAGTAAAAAGTTTTTGGCAAGAAAATCAGACAATTACATATGTAACTTGAAAGGGTTTAAGAATTCTGCCTTCCATGGTATTTTAAAATATTTAGCTTTTGATGTTCAGTCAAATTTCTTAAATATATGAATGTAATAATTTGCTAACTTACATCACAGAAAGTGAAATAATAATGGAGTCAACGTCAATTTAGACACCTAGCATACATGCCTTTCGTGGTAAATATTAAATCTTTAACCAGAAGCACTCATTTTACAAGTCAGATCCTCAGATTTTTTTTAAAGATTCTTCAGCCTGGTGTTGGCAATATCTCTATCATGTACAGGATTTAGAAGATATAGAAATGGCAAGGGATATTTGAGAACTGAAATTCTCTGAAGTTTTAAGTGAACTATGGGTTCCTAATTTGATATTTTTCTTACAGTTTTGTTGTTGAAGAGATCAAGACCACAAGATGTGAGCTGGTTTTCACCACATGAATTGATTATTGGAGAAGTAAAATTTAAAAGATTTTGCTAAAGTGTATTGAGATCTGTTTTTTAAAAGATTTTGGGAGAAACATCTAAAATCCACAAGTGATATGGAACCAAAGGATCAAGTACACTGCAGAGGAGCCCTCTTCAGAGCTGCCCTTAGAATGATAACTATTCCAGAATACCCAAGTAGAGGTGCTACTAGAGAACAGATGACTACATGGAACAGTTGGAATTCAAGATGATATGTGCTCAATAATGGACATTGTGAATGGATGATTGAGATATTAGCATTGATATTATTTAATGTTACTGATCGTTATTGGATTGCTTTGGCCTTTTCCTTCACGATATCTGTGTTGGCTGTTTCCTTAGTTACTTTGGGATGTGGAAGTCTCCCCTTTAAAATTAGGCCATGGTTTTAGGTATGCCTACTACTTGTGCTGTGACTGATCTATTTTGTTGTTCTTACACTAACTGGTTGGGAAAATTGTACGCAACACCATCAGTTGGCTCCAGAAAAGAGCCTGTCACCCACCCTTAGTGAACAGACACTTACTGCCCTCTGCCTTATAATCCCTTTTAGACTATGCATAAGTTACTGTGTTAAATCCTCTCCTAAAGTTGTACCAGAAGAATCAATGTCTGTGTACTGTTAATAATGACTGTGGAAAAGATCTTGTAGGATTAAGATTAGCTTATAGATAAGCGATCGATGAAAGGCATACTTATCTCTCATTGATCAGAGTGAGAGAATTGAGAACATTAAGATTGATTCTGTATAATTTTATTATTGATCCTATTTATAATTAATTGAATTTGTCCTATAATTGCTTAAGTTATGGTTCTCTGTCTCTGAACTTGTTTCAGAATTCAGCTGGCTTATAATGGGTTAAGTTTAAAAATTCATCTCTCCTGCTAGTCACAGATCTATTCTTGCCTCAAAAAAATTAGCTGACCTTGGGGGATGCACATGAACACAAGGGAGTCAGACCTAACATCTTTCTACCAACAAACTATCCTTCGAGGATGTTTGGTTTCCTATCTTGCAGGTAGTCTCCAACAGTTAACACTTCTTAGTCACAGGGAAGAAGGAGGGGGTTGTTTCCAGCTCTTATTACCAAAATTCCAACCAATCATATCGTTCCCTGTGCCTCAGCTCTGTAACCAATCATGTTACTTTACATCCCATGATGTCACGTACAGTGTTCTGCTTTTTGTACTGTGCTCCCCAAAACCCATAAAAGGGGAACTGTCCTTTTGCTCAGGGTCCTTGGCTGAAATGGAAGCAATACATTGACCCCTTTATTTGCAGGCAGGATGTCCTTGCTAATAAATGTTATTTTGCTCAGGTAATGGCCTTAGTTTATCTTTTGTTAAATTTCACCTGCAACAATATCCAAGATATGTAAACAATTTTACACAAAAACAAAAGTGATTCTCTGGTAGAAAAAGAGTGGTCAAAGGATATGAACAAACTATTAACAAACTGTTAACAAACATGGGGGAAAATGCTCCAAATACCTCTTAATAAGAGAAATGCAAATCAAAATAATTCTGAGGCTTCACCTCACATCTTATGATTTGGTAAATATGATTAGAAAGAAGAAAGACATATCTATTCAATGTTGGAGAGGGTGTAGGTAGATAAGCACACTAGTGCATTGTTGGTGGAGCTGTCAATCAATATTTTATCATTTCATCATTTATCATATCAATATCATTTTGGAAATAAGTTTGGAATTATGCAAATAAAGTGACTGAAATGTTCATGCCTTTTGACTTAGAGATATCATGACTAGGCCTATACCTGAAAGGGATCATTGACAAGAAGAAAGTCCCTATATATAAAAATACTTATAGTAGTACTTTTTGTGATAGCAAAGATTTGAAAGCAAAGTAACACCCATCAATAGGAAAATGTTGAGACAAATTGTGGTATATGAATGGAATAGAATATTACATGCTGTAAGAAATTATGTATGTGATGAATAGAGAGAAGCAAGGAAAGAACTACATGAACTGATACAAAGTGAAGTCAGCAGAGCCAAGAAAACAATATACGCAGTAACCACAGCAAGGTGAATGGGACAAACCACTAAAAATCAAAAGTGAGGTTTGCAAGATTATGAAGAACAATCTTGGCTCCAAAAAAGAGATATGAGAAGACACCCCCATACTATCCCTTTGCAGAGGTAGGAGTCTATGAGTGTGCAAGTCATGTACGCTTCATGTATTTTCAGACTTTTTTGATCTGTTGACCAGTTCTACTGATTTTTTCCTCTTTTTCTTTTTCTTTTTTGCCTTCAAAAATGTTATTTGTTACATGGGATAGCAGGGGAAACTGGAGGAAGGATACTGGGAGAAATTATGGTGTTGTTAAAATAAGACATCAATACAATTTTATTTAGAAAATGAACAGAGGGAACATCCCCACAATTTTGGAAGCTGTGCCAAGTGCAAGTCCTATGCTGGACCTCCCCAGAGGAGATGGCTATTGTGCAGGGTAAGCCCACATTCTACCCTTGGCTAATCCTTCTTAAGACTTTTATCTAGTTTCTCCATTTGCAAACTTGAGTTAATGCTGCTTCCTCCCCTCCCCCTCCCCCTGGGGTTCTGGAGGACCAGCCAGTTAATGCTTGCTAAGTGTTTTGACCTTCTCCAGTGAAAAATATGCCAGGAGCCTAGAAGATTACGATTCATGTTATTATGATTGTCATTTTCATGGAGTTTTTACAGCTCCTCCTGGTTGCCTTCATGGCCTCCTCTAATCTTGAAAGCATTAAAATGGCTAAATACAAAGTATTCAGAGTAAATAAAGATTCCTATGATTTTTTAAGGTTCTTTATTGTGTACTTTGCCATGCACCATCACCTTCCCCCGACTTTCACACAAACGGCGATGGCTCAGCAGCCCATAATGGCACTGCTCCTTGGCTATAATTTAGAATGCTATAAAGATTATTTAGCACAAAAAAGTATTTCCAGTGAAAATTTAGCAACTCCTTTCAAATAGATTTACATTAAAAGCTTAGGCTGAAAATCACAAATGCTGAGCTTCAGTGAAAGTAAAATCGAGTTCATATTCTCGTAAAAGTCTCCTTCTGCACTGGCTCCATCTCCTCTGTCTTTCTTCTTGCCCACTCTCTTCTTTATTAAAAATAGGGAAAAATCTTCACTCAAAGTCCTTCATCTGTCAACAAGCATCCCCCTTCCCCCCTAACTTTCATGGAAAATTGTAACTCCCAAGAATTGTATTTCAGTGGCTTCTGAAGTACATTATCTCAACTCTACCTAATTAATGAATTTTCACTGCACCCTCTTAGAACTGTGGTCAGTCCCAAGTTGAACAGCAAACCTCCCAAGGCTCTAAATTTTTTTGACTTGTATTTTTTGTAACTATGTTTATTAGTGAAAATTTTCCTTGTTTTGATCAGAAATCTATCTTTGCACTGATCAGAAATCTATCTATAACTTTCATTACATAGTTCCTAACTAGGGCCTTACCAACAGAATTAGGTGACATTTCACCCTACAGAAACTCATTCCATTGAGCCAAGAAATGGGGCCAAGAAAGGGGCAGCAATCAGATGACCAGCATCACAGTTCTTTTTGATGCTGGTTGATCAAGACCTGGGGCAACTAGATGATGCAGTGCATAGAGCACTGGGCCTAAAGTCAAGAAGACCTGAGTTCAAATCCAGTCTCAGGCACTTACTAGCTGTGTGACTCTGGGCAAGTCACTCAACCCTGGATGCCTCAGTTTCCTCACTTGTAAAATGACTTAAAGAATGAAATAGCAAACCACTCCAACATGTTTACCAAGAAAAGTCCAAATGGGGTCATGACACATCTGATAAATGAGGACTGAATAACAACAACAATCTAGACCTGACCTTGAGCCAAGACAGCACAGGTCTATTTCAGTCACATGGGAGATTGTTCCCTAACTGTGATATGTCTATACCCTTGATACCTCCGAGTGGATGGCCTCCTCATCAGTTAAGGACTGGTAGGTAACTTCTTCTCATCACCTCTGGTATGTTGACGTCCTTGGCTATTAAGGACCAGAACATCTCTGCCGTAAGGATTATTCTAGCCAGCACTAATCATCAACTAAGAAGGGCTGCAGAGGCTTTATCTCCCTTGAATTAGAGAAGAGAAAATGAATCGCCTCCTCTCTAGAAAGCCCCTAAGGTCACAAAATAATAATCATAGAATTTTAGAATTGGTAAGGATTTCAGTGGCTATGTATAGGAGTTGAATGCATTCTACAAAGAAGATCTCCATTGAGGGGGAACCACCACATCCTATGATAGACCATTCTAGTTTTAGGTAGTGATCGTCATTATGAAAAACCTGTCATGCAATCATGACTAACACTTGGTGACCTCATTTTGAGTTTTCTTGGCAACGACACCAGAGTGGTTTGCCATTTTCTTCTCCAGATCATTTTACAGGTGAGGTTACTGAGGTAAACAGGGTTAAGTGACTTGCCCAGGGTCACACAGCAAGTAAGTGTCTGAGGATGGATTTGAACTCAGGAAGATGAGTCTTCCTGACTCTAGGTCCAGAGCTCTTTTCACTGTACCCCCTAGCTCCTCCATGGTTTAGAATAACTGTAAGTGTAGCATTACCTTATCTGTCAGATTAGTAATTCTGTTTAAGAATAAAGAAACCAACATCAGCCAGTCTGACCTAAACCAATCTTTTTTCTCTATGATCATGGGTTGTTCTCCTAAATCAAAAGTCCCCAAACTTACTTGGCCTACTACCCCCTTTAAAAAAAATATTCAGCACTCTCCTGGAAATCTACTTTCTTTATTCCTTTAACTTTTTTGAAATTTGCATCATTTCAAATATATATATACATATATTTAAAAGATGCATCTTAAATTTAATAATTTATTGTAAATTTGTGAGTTTTTTACTGCATTGAAATTTTGATGCTGCAATATTGCATCATGTAACTGTAGAGTATCGGATTGTAAACAAGACATTACACACACATATTCCTGCCGATGCATGCTGGATTTCTCAACAACATGTGACACACTCACCTGACAACACCGGCTCATTAATGCCTGTAGGTGGACTTGACCAGTGATTGGTTGTAATTTACATTTTGTGTGTTTATTTGGAAAATAATGTAATCACTGGCTTTAACTCTGTTACACAACAGATGAAACATGTACAAATGATTCAAAATTTTATCTTCTCTTCTTTCCTTATGTTTCCACTGCCCCCTTATTTTTGTTCAATGCCCCCCAGTTGCACCTGAGGCTACTACTAACCCTCTGGATCATCCTAGCATCCCACCCCCCAGAGGCAGCATTGCCTACTTTGGGAACCTCTGTGACCTAGATCTTCACAAAATATCTCTTTAATGACACTTGATAGGTTTTTTCCCTAAGAATTAAAGTCCAGCTCTGTACCCTATACTTTGCATTCCCTATTCCTTTCCTCTTTTGAAAAGTGGGACAGCACTTACCCTTCTCCATTTCTATTGTGTTTCTCCTACACTTTGTATTCTTCCCTGAGGGTGGTTCAACTGTCTCATCCACTATCCCTTTTGATACCCAAGGATATTCTTTATCTAAATCAGTGACTTCATTTGATCAGAACTGTAATGGCTCTGTGCAGATGCAGCTCTTCCTGTAGAAGGGAGGTTTGGAGGGAGTTGGCTCGTGGGCCTTTGGGAAATGTAGACCAGCACTAGTTCTGTTTTTTCCAAGAGGGACCAAAACTATCAGTCTGTTTTCAAAAGAAAGTCTAGGCAAGCATAGGAAATGTTTGCCTAAGTTTCTGCATCTGGAAAAAGGAGATAATGATAGCACCTACATAACTAGATTTGATCACTAGGGTCAAATGAAACAATGCATGTACAGTGCCTTGCAAGACTTAAGTCTATAAATGTTGGCTATGATTATAGTCAGAAATACACTTTAGGGAAATGATTTTGGGAGCTGAGTGGAGGATAGATTAGAGTGGGAAGAGAAGAGGCAGGAAGACAAATCAGAAGGCTGCTATAATAGTCCAGGCAGAGATGATGAGGGCCTGAGCTATGGTTATGGCAGTTCAAGTGAGGAGAAGCAGACATAAATGAGAGAGGTGGAGAAAGAAATCACAAGAGTGGATGGGGGAGGATGAGGGAGAGTGAGGGACCAAGGGTGACACCGATTTTGCAAGTGCTTGTGAGTAAAGGAGAGTGGCACCCTGGTCAGTAATAGGGAAGTTGTTGTTGGTGCTTCGTTCTTGAAGAGGACTGTGACATCAGGAAGGTGATGTCATGACTTGCAAGTGAATTGGATTTAAGTGAGACAGAACCGTGCAAAGTCATCAGCCTCACTCCTTTCTCTGGAACCATCTGGATCCAGTGGTGAGATACAGATCAAGATGACTGGAGATGGCCCCAGATACAGTGGGAGACCTTGGCCTTTTTAAGCTACAGTCTTTCCCAGGTCTCAGTCTGACTGAGGCAACATCCATTTAGTGATTGAAGCTAGGTAAGAAATGAGGCAGAGAAAGGCCTCGTAGGGAAATTAGGAGAGGAAGCAAAGGAGACTTTATAGGGCATTCTATCACCTGCTTCCCAAACCATTCTCTTGAGTGCCTCCCCCCAGGTTTCCTGAGAAGCTGCCTCCAGTTCTCAGGTTCAAGGATCTAGGACCTTTCCCAGCTTAGGGAAGACCTGGATTGTCTCTGAGGGAGGGTCCCCACCTGAGTAACTGGCATTTGAGTAACTGTCTGCGCTGCTTCCAGATGATGGCACCCTGATGGGTATGGCTGAACTGTTCTCTTCCAGGAGAAGGATGGGTCATGCTTGAACCTCACTTTGACCAGGATGCCAGAGATCTACTTGAACATTTCTCTGTTTTTTCAATCTGCCAGTAATTCATGATCTGTGTAGTACTTCAAAGCAGGTTCACTATCAATTATACTTAACATGTTTTCACTGGGCAGCTGGGTGGTCCGGTGGATAGAGCACTGTGTCTGGAGTCAGGTAGATTCATCTTCATGAGTTCAAATCTGGCCTCAGACACTTCTTAGCTGTGTGACCCTGGGCAATTCAAATAACCTTGTTTGCCTCAGTTTCCTCTTCTGTAAGATGAGCTAGAGAAGGAAATGGCAAGCCACTCCAGTATCATCGCCAAGAAAACCCCAAATGGGGTCATGAGGAATTGGACACAACTGAACAATAACAACAAATAGTTTAAACTGTTATTCACCTACAACCTTGACTTCAAATAGGGGCCACCAGAAGGAGGAACCCTATTGGTGTTGGTATTCACAGGGAGGTAGAAAACAAATACTCTGGATCATCAGAGGTAAAAGGAGATGCCACCCAAGTAGGAGCCTGAGCCAAGTTGGCAAATCCCAATGACTTTGGATTCAATGACTTTTGCAAACCTTTCAAAGTTGTTTCAGTAGGCTTATGCCCCTTGGGCTCAGTGGGTCTGGCACTTCTTGGGCTGTGGTTGGCACAAGTCGCCTCCTTTCAACTCCAGCAGACAACTCTTCAATGTTAGTGGGAATCAGATCAGGGGTAGGATTTCTTCTTGCTGATTCCTCCATATTTTGAAGGATGAACTTACTATAGCAAGTCAAGAAGCTCTGAGCTGCTCTGCTTTGGCTCAGAGGAAGCTTTTGGAGATGCCTAGATAAATGAAATCTCCCTGGACTCCTATAACCTCCTTCTGTGGTTGGTTTGTGATCCCATTTCTTTTCTCTCTCTGTCCAGGTGATGTGTTTGATATCCCAACAACAAAATCACTTCCATCTCTCCCTCCGGCTCACCCAGCTCACCCACTCAAGCTCCCATACTCTGGCCTCCAGATGGCCTTAATGAGTAGCCCTTTCCAAGGTGCATGGCTTCCGCATTCACTTTGGCTGAATCAGATGTATCCATCTAGAGCCCAGAGCAGTCATCTAGGGATTTCATTGCACCACTTCTCGGTAATACCTGGAGAGCAAATTTATCTCCCTAAACAGGGAGTTTTAGAACATTTTTCTTCTTGTTTATGTTTTGGACTTTTGTAGGTGGCAATTTGAGATTGTGGATTTATTACTGCCTCCTTTAGGGGAATTGATTCTCCTGTGAACTTCTGGATTCCCTAACTTCTTTCTCTTCCTCCATCATGGCTTCTCACCCTGACCTTTGCTTCTCCTTTGCAGCCATCTCCCCCCAGCCCTGCTGAGATCACTGTGCCCTGGGGCCCCTTCCTTTAATTACTCAGCTCTTCCCAGAGCCTTCACTTAAGGAACAGGCTTTCAATTATAATCTCGATGCAGATGACTCTCAGATCTACTTGTCAGTTCTAACCCCTCTCCTGACCTCCAGTGTGGAGTCTTCAATGGCCTGATAAAGACCTCAAATGCATGTCCTAGAGCCAGCTTCAACTTCATGCATCCGATGCATCCCAGACAAGCTATGTCTCATTCCTCTCCAGGCTGTGATTGGGACCTTTGGTTTTGCTTTGCCTGCCCCTCACCAGATGCCTTTGTTCCCAGCCTTGTGCCCCTGCCCCAGCTTCCCTTAGGATGTAAGCTCCTTAAGGACAGGTTTATGTTTATGGTCCCAGTGCTTAGCAAAGTGCATGGAACATCTCGTTGTTCTTCAGCAGTTCCAGTCGTTTCTGCCTCTCTATGACCCCATTCGGGGTTTTTTCGGCAAAGATACTAAAGTGATTTGCCATTTCCTTCTCCAGCTCATTTTACAGATGAGGAAACTGAAGCAGACAGTGTTAAGTGACTTGTCCAGGGTCACACAGCTACTAAGTGTCTGAGGCCAGATTTGAATTCAGGAAGATGAGTCTTCCTGATTCCAGGTCCAGCGCTCCATGCACTGCACCACTTAGACGCCCCAAGCCTGGAAGTGCTTAATAAATGCCTGTTGAATGATTAGCATGTACTCCTCTCTGGCATCTGACAGTGCCCCTATCCTGGTGCAGACCCTCGTTACTTCATGTCTGGGCTACTGTAGGAGCTGCTGGGGTGGGGTGGGGCCTGCTTGCCTCAAGGGTCCCCCCACTCCTGTTCATCCTCCACTAACCCACCAAAGTGATTTTCCCAAAATGCAAGTCTGTTCATTTAAGCACCGCCCCCCCACACACACTTAGTAAACTCGAGGGGCTCCCTATCACCTCCAGGAGCAAATACAAGATGCTCAGGTTGCCATTCAAAGCCTCCACAAATCATCCTCTTTTCCCTTTCCAGTCTTCTTCCATTTTCCTCCCCAACACGCTGGACACTACCCTCGTTGTTCCTAGCATATGACAGTCCATTTCTTTACTGTAGAGTTTTCACTGGCTGCCTCTCATGCCTGGAAGGCTCTTTCTTTTTCTCTGCCTCTTGGCTTTCCTGGCTTCCTTTCAGTCTCTGCTAACTCTTCGAGGAGAATTTCTCAGTCCTCCTTATTGACCTCTGCCCTCCCAGGGTCATTTCCCCCATTATCTTGAAATCTTTGCAGTGGGTCTATGCCCATCCACTCTTCTGGGTATCAGTCACCCCAAGCTATTCTGATTCCCCTTCACCTGAGGCAGAATGAGTGATCTCTCTACCCACCAAATCTCTGCAGATTAGACCCACAGAAAGGTCCCAGTCTCCTTCTATAGGGCACCTCTCTTCTCCCATGGGAACCTTCATCAGTGTTATGCACTCCTCCCACCAAAACAAGACTCTCTCATTTCTTTCCTCCTTTTCCAATTTCTCCCTTTGCCCCTTCTCCATTCTCCTGTAGCCGCTCTTCTTCCTTAGTGCCTACAGGACCCATTTCCCTTTGCTGTTGGATCAGACTAGTCACACATTCCCTTGCCCTTCCCCTCTTTTCTGTGCCCACCCATTGTGGATTTAGTGCTGCAGACACAGATTGAGAAGTTTCATCCATGACGTTTTGAGACTGTGTCAGCCCTTGTCTCCTTGTGTGGATTTAGAAAGAAGTCTCGTAATGGTCTCTCTGTCGGGGTGTTGTGCTTTCCTTTGGTTGCTGTATCTATTAACTCTTCTAGTATTTCTATTGTCGGGGGGAGGGGGGAGAAGCAAAGGATTTCTCCCTGTTCCTCACAGAGGACAGTCTTTTACCTCTATTCCTTTGTTGTTTTTTAAATTTAATTTGATTTTTAATTTATGGAATAAAACAAGCATTTCCATAACATAGTACAATAAAAAGATTATTGTACATGAAACTGTAAATCTGCTATACACAACTTGCTATTCCTTTCCAATATATAATAAAATTATCATTTTTTCCTTTTCTCCCCCCTCCCACCCCATTTCTTTGTACTGGCCATACCACATGTCTCCCCTCTTCCTCAGTGACAAATTCCAATAACAAACATACTCCGCATGAAGTCTTTTCTGATCCTCCTAACCGCCAACACCCTCTTCCCAGGGGTGCGTTGGAGCCAACTCCTACTGGCTTGCAAAAGCTGATTGTTAAGTTTTCAAAGCTGATTGTTAAATTGTGGATGTTTACACCTCAGACGTTGACAATTGCTACCAATAAGGGCTTGATTTATTGTTTGATAATTATCGAGACTTCAGAAAGTGGTAGAAAAAATGTTAATAACGCAGATAACTGTTTGGCTCACCCCTGTCTCCCTCTGTATTTTGCTTAAGATCAGTGGGAGTGTGGTAGTTAGCTCAGGGAATAAAGTCATCCCCAGCCTGGAGACTCAGGAACTGGAGGTTAACAACTGCCATAGAAACGATGACAATGACGATGACAATAACAACCACAGCAGCAGCAACAAAAACAAGGGCGGCCACCACCACCACCATGACAATGACCATAACAACAGCAGCAGTGGTAATAACAACCACCATCACAGCAGCAACGACAAGGCAATGACAGCAGCAACGACCACGACAAGCACGGTGGTGGCGGCAGTGTTGCGGTCTGAGAGGCTGAGGCCCCTCAGAGACTGGAGTGCGGGACGGGGTCGTCTGGAATGAATTCACAGACTCAAACACTCTTCGAGTCAAGCTGGAAAAGATGTATGGTTACGCTTTTCACTGGGCAAGGATTCTTAAGGGACCTGCGACCTTAGAGGGGCACAGTTAAAGCTTATATAGGGTAAAATACAATAAAGCATGTGCCAAATATGCTACCTAGGTGATTCAGGGTGGAACCAGGGAGTGGGGAAGGAGTGGTCGGTTCTTAAAGGAACACGCACTTCTTGTATCTGCTGCGTAGGTGTTTCACCCAAAGTTCACGAGGAAAAGCCCACAAGGGGGGTCTCGTGGAAGTGTGGTTTTAGGCCTGCTACAGTTAACGAGAGGTCAGGGGTAACTGAGAGCTGTGCAGGCTGCCACCAGTCAGTGTCGTGTTTGACAAGATAGATGGAGGGAGTATCCACATGCCTTAGGTCTCGAATACAGATAATGAGGAGTCCAGGATGTAGATAATGAGGCAGGGTGGTAGTATAGATAGTCCAGTGGGTAAGAATATCTTTATGACCCAGTACAAAGCCAGTTCAAACCAATAATTCCTTCAGGTGCTGTTTGTTACCGCACCAGGGAGAGATAAGGGTCTTGCTGGGCCCACTCATGAGCAATTGCTCGGCACAGTGTCCTCGGGCTGGGGGAAAACTGCCAGGATAGTGTTCCTGAGGCTAGGGAGAATTGGGGTCCAAGCACAAACACCCAAGCACCCCATCAGCAGCAGCAAGAACAAAAACAATGACAACAATGGCCACAGTAACACAGTGAGGACGGCAACAACAACGGTAATAACCACAACCACCACCACAACAACTGCAATGATGACAACAACCGCAAAAACCACAATGGGGGCGGCAGCAACAACAACTCCATACTCCCACTGGAGCAGCAGTCGTCACGCCATGTGAGGGTTCTAAAGTGCTTCGCCTCTTTTCTCTCAGTGAGCCTCCCAGCACCCTTGCCTCCTCCCCCACTACTCTCTGATGACATTTTTGGTTTTATGACGTTATATTACCTATTACTGTGTTGATTAGGTATTCCCCCGCTGTATATCTACCTCCATATATTTGCACTGATACTCATTGTCTCCGTTAAAATGTGAGCTCCTTGTGAATGGAAGCTGTGTCATTCTCCATACTTGCATCCCCGGCACCCTGCACAATATCTGGTGCATTAAATAGGCAATTAACCAATGTCTGTTGATTGACTGACCAATTAATTGGATATTTCTGTCCACATTTCCAACCAGCCAGCCTGGATGGTTTTCTGATTGAATGTGTGAGTGTATTCCCGCGGATGTCATATATGTATATGGCACATACCTCTGTGTATACATGTATGTGTCTGTGAGTATGTATGTGTGTATGCACATGTGTATGTGTGTGAACATCAATGTGTGTGTGTGTGTGTGTGTGTGTGTGTAGGTGGCCCTGTGCTGGAACTTGACAGGCTTGTGTCTTTAGCTTAAGAACCCCCAGTCATCCCTGCCCTAGAGGAGCTGACAGTGCATGGGGAGGGGTTGGGGGGAGACACAGGCCCAGAGAGGGCCTGCTGAGCACTCACTCCCATGTGGACTAGACTGGCCGGCCACGGATGAGGCCCTGCAGGCAAGTCCCTGGCTTGCTATGTAGATGCTGGGAGCTGTGATTGTTGTTGTCATCATCATTACAATTAACATTAATGACCTGACACAGCACTTTCTAGTCCATCCATCTGCTCATCTGGTACTTCAAGAAACCCTGGGGAAGGACGAGGGCAGAAACATGTAAACCCATTGGTTTGATTAGAAAATGGTGGCCCAGAGGCTGCAGGAGTTTCAGCTAAGGTCACCGGGTCATTGGGCTTCCAGGAAAAGGCTTGTTCCTCTCCACTACCCTGTCTGTCTCCGGCCCTCAGTTAGACCAACTCCTTGGGTTCATCTAGCAGGTTCTTTGTTTTTTTTTTAACCTTGTTATTTAAAGTTTTGAGTTCCAAATTCTATCTCTCCTTCCCTTCCTCCTTCCCCTCTCCCTTAGATGGTAAGCAATCAGATGTAGCTTTTATATGTGCAATTGTGTAAAATGTTTCCATATTAGTCATTTTGTGCAAGAAGACTAGAATAAAAGGAATAAAAAGAAAGAAAGTAAAAATTAGCCTGCTTTAGTCTGTATCCAAATACTATCAGTTCTTTCTCTGGAGGTGGATAGCGTGTTTCATCACTAGTGCTTTGGGTTTGATTTGGATCATTGTATTACTGAGTAGAGCTAAGTCCATCAAAGGTGGTCATTGCACAACATGGCTGTTACTGTGTACGACATTCTCCTGGTTCTGCTCACTTCACTCAGCATCAGTTCATGGAAGTCATTCCAGGTTTTTCTGAAATAATTTTGCTCATCGTTTCTTATAGCACAATAGTATTCCATTACCATCATATACCACTGCTTGTTCAACCAGTCCCTAATTGATGGGCATCCCCTCAATTTCCAATTCTTAGCTACTATAAAAAGAGCTGCTATAAATAGTTTTGTATAAATAATTCCTTTTCCCTTTTTTGGATGTCTTTGGGGTATAGACCTAAGTACTGATAATGGTGGACCAAAGGGTCTCTAGCAGGTTCTTTAACTAACTAACTAATTAGCTAACTGACTAGTGCAGGAATGGGGTGTCTGGGCTGACTCCACCCAAACACTTCCCAGCCCTCTGTTTGGCCACAGCCCCATAGCTGGTCTTTCCTGCCCACAACAAAGGAGTCTTGGAGTCAGGTCCAAGGACAGCCCCAGGACAGGGCCCTAGTCACTGCAGGGGCTCAGGCAATGCCCCTTCAAATGAAATGTATGGGGAGGAAGATGCTGCCTGCATCTATTCTCCTGCCCAATCTGGTTGGCTTTGCTGATGGAAGGTTGTGGCACGAGAGGGGAGGCTGGCCTTCACTGAGCTCTGGGAGGTGCTCTAGGACACCAACACCAAACCCTGGGCTAAGGTCCTCATTCATCAGGCCACAGTAACAACAAGCACCCTGTGCTCTTGCATGTCCTGGAGAGAAGGACCCTGGAGGGTCCTTCTGCCAGGGACTGGAATGTTCTGGACACTCAGAGCTGCCGCTGGACAAGGAGACTTGCCAGAAGAAAAGGCTGGTGCCTGCACTTCCCTTCTCCTTCCTGAAGGCTCAGGGCCTAGGGTCTAGGGCTAGGCTTTGGTCAGGGACTCTGACTGAGCTGTTGCCATGACCAATCTATAGGCAGGCAATAACCATTTCTAAGTGCCCACTAGGTGCTGGGCACTGGGGATTTGAAGGTAAAGGACAAAAGGTAAAAGAGCTTGCCCTTCAGGGTTTCATAGTCCATGCAAACAACTGGCCATGGACAAGCTATAGACAAGATAGACTGCAGACCACGGACAGGGCAGGACCTGGTAGGAAGAGGGACCGGGAAGGCTTCTCATGGAAGGTGAGATGTTGGCTAGTTCTGAAGGAAGCCAGGGTAGCCAAGAGGTAGGGATGAGGAGGAAGGACATTCCAGGCATGAGGGACAGCCAGGGAAAAGGCATGGAGTTGGGGATATCTGGTCCAGAAAAAAAAGAAGGCTGCATATACAGTCAGAAGACCTAGATTCGAATCCTAGTTCTACCACTATTAGCTGTGCTATTTTGAGCAAGTCATTTAACTTCTCTCTGGCTCAGTTTTCTCGTAGAGAGATAGACGGACGGATGATAGATAAATGGAGAGAGATAATAGACAATAGCTAGATGATGGATGGATGGATGGATAGATAGATAGATAGATAGATAGATACATAGATGGATAAACAAATGATTCATTTAGGACTTAGTTCCAGGCACTAGGTTAAACTCTGGAGATACGAATTGATGGGCTCTCAAGGAGATCGCATTTTAATGGGGGAACACCACACAAAAGGGACCTGGAAAGTAGGGAGGGGGCTTTGGGGCACTCCAGTAAGCGGCATGGGACTGGGCCCTGGAAAAAGAAAGCCAAAGCCCAGCTCTCCAATTTAAGGGACCAGAGGCAGAGTCCGGGTCGCCTTTGGGGAGTGGATGGGAGGCATGGTGGGAGTAGAGCAGAGGTGAGGAGCAGTCCAAGTAGACACCCCTACAATGGGAGAGGTGGCCTTGATCAAATCTAAGGTCCCTTCCAGTTCTAGCCCTATGATCCAATGAGAAGGATCCCCCAGAATTCCCTCAACAGACATCCCGCTCCTCCCTGTCCCACCTTCAGACAGGCTGCACGTGTCCCCAGTCCCTGAAAGGCTTAGCTGCCTGGTGATTGTGGACCTTCATTCTCCGCTGCTTCCCTGCCCCACACCCCTTGCTGACGGGCATCTGGAGTCCACACTTCCCCAACAGATTTGAGCTGGACGAGTGAGCCATCAGGACTCCATTCACTGCTCAGGTCCTGACAAGCCACAGGACCCTGGGGGACAAGAAGGCAGGTCCCAGTGATACACAGGATGCCAGCCCTTCCCTCGAGGAGCCCCCACCGAGGGGGCAGAACCCAAGACAACAAAACACAGATTGCTCAAACACATAGAAAGGCAGCTTCTCAACCCAGGATGCAAGCCCTAGGGCTAGGGTAGACCTTGGTGACCATCTAGTTCACACCCCCCTTTTTACATAGGAGGAAACTGAGGCCAGGAAGGTGACAAGTGACTTCCTCAAGGTCACAAGGCAGTGAGAATGAGAGGCAGAATTTGAATCAGGCCCCTTGCCTCACCTGCCCTAGGAATGAAGAGATCTCATGCTGGGTGCCAAGTAGCATCCTTGCTGTAGTTAGATAACACATTTGGGGCATCTGGAGTCCAGTATAGACCTGCCCTCCCCTGCCATGTGTGCACTAGCACACACACACATACACACACCCACACAGAGGAACCACATACATATGCACACACACCACACACTCACACACATGCCAATGCACATGCACACTATGCATATTCACAAACACATATACCATACATGCCACACACACGTATCTATACCACACACACGCAAACACATACCACACATATGCATACATACATCATGCACACTCACAAATATACACTCTGTTGCACACACTCATACACATACACACACACCACGTAAACACCAAATATTTTCCCTCATATAACATGCATATACCACACACATTCACACATACACAATATACACATACAACCATACACCATACACACTCACACATATCATATACTTACAAACACATACCACAAACATGCCAATACATACCCCACACATGCACACATATGCGATCCATGCAAATACACACAAACACACATCACAGCCACACCCACATCCACACTGAGGACCTCACAAAGTGTCCAGTGTGGAGGGAGGTGACATGCTCACCCAGCTGGGCTATCCCCTTCATTGCCTACAATCTCAAAGTCTTTAAAAATTGAGGCCCTGGCCTCTGCACACCTCCCTGCCTCCCCCGGGTAGGCAGCTCAGACTCATCCCTGTCCTCTGGGAAGCTCTTATTTGCCTGCAGAGCCAAAGCAGCTACTCACCTTGTGCCTCATTATCCAAGCACAGTATCTATCTGCTGGAATAAAGCAGAGGGCAGCCCCCACCTTCCTGCACCACCTCCCTCTCTCCACCAATCTGAAGCTTCAGGGTACTTCAAGCCAATTTTAATCACAGAACTAAATGGAGTTGATTACAAGGAGGGAGCCTGAGCAGACATTCAGGGGCACCTGTCCTAGGAAAGGCTCACTGCAGGCTCTTATCCTCTGCTGCTTCTGCCTTTCAGTTAATTTGTAGGGAGAAGGTGCCTCAAAATGTCAGGGCTAGAAGGAACTTCTCAGGACAGGGATACTGCCCTCCTCCTCCAGGTAGGCCCCCTCCCGACTCTGGTCCAGGTGGGAGATTCTATCATGAATCTTAGGAAGCAGGATCCCACAGGGGTGAAGAGAGTCAGAGCTAGTGCCAGAGAGAGGGTGGGTGGGGAGATGCACCCGCAAGCAGCGCCTTCATGGTCATGCCCCCACGGTGTCTGATGCTCGCTCCAGACCAGAGGTTCAGCCTAGAATCCGTCTCCATCTCAGGCTGTGTTCTGGGTGCTGCTGACTTACCCAATTTCCCAGGATCTACTGGAATGCTGAGCAGATCCTCCATGAAATGCCAGTTATTGCCTAATACATATTTGGAATTAACAATGCAAATATACTTAATCCTGGATGTGAATAATTCTACAATGGGACATTCTATTCCTGCCAAATTTTAGATAAATTATTTCCTCTGTTCTCAGAGAGAAAAGTGTTGTGATTTAACTGAATAATCAAAGGCCAATTTCAGGATGAGTCAGAAAGTTTCCTTGGGGAGTCTTTCCTGATTCCCCTCTTCCCCTCCTCCCATCTCCCAGGAGCTCGGGCTCTACTTTAACCACCGCTCTGGAACAAAGGCGTCCCAGGCTGGTCACCCAAATAGAATGTGAATCTGGGAGTCTTTTTCTCCTCCATATCCTTCTTGACCCCTCTGCAGTATTTGACACAGCTGAAGACTACTTCCTGGAGAATCTATCCTGTCCAATTCTCCTAACACGGCTCTCTTGTGGTTCTCTACCACATTGTTGACCCATCCTCCTCAGTCTCCTTTGCAGGAACTTCATTCTGCTCCTGTCCCTAAAGCATAGTTCATCTCCAGGGCTCAGGACTATGCCCTCGGCTTTCCCCTCTGCTTTCTTACTTGGCAAACGCATCAACTTCCATGGGTTCCAACTGTCAACATCATTCCTATGTTAAGCTTATGGCTTGTACCAGGCACTGCACTGGCTTCTGGGCATACAAAAGAAACCAAACAAAAAGGATTCCCCAAGAATGTAAGCCCTTTGAGGCCAGAGGCTGCCTCAGTTTTGTCTTTGTATTCATCAATGCCTAGCACACTGCCTTATCCTCAGTATATGCTTAATAGATGCTTGCCAACTTGTGGAATTTATAATCTCTATGGAAAGCTGAGATTTGCTCAGACGGAGTCAGACTGGGGGCCTAGGCCTGCACAAGGATGGGTGTGGCCAACGCATCCTTGTGCATCTTTGTTTTAAAAAATTCCAATGAACAAAAATTGAATCTCCCTCCGATCTCCCTAATTTCCAATGGAAAAAGAAAAACAAAACCCCTGTAAACAAATATGCATAATCAAGCAAAACAAATTTGCACATCAGCCATGTCCAGCCATGCATGTCTCAGTCTGTATTGTGAGTCCATTCCATCTCTGTCCAGAGGTGAGCAGCAGCATGCTTCATGGCGCCTCCGGAATCGAGGTTGGACTTTGCCCTGTTCAGAGCTCCTAACTCTTTCAGTGTTTGTCTTTACAATATTACAATTTTTACATATCATTCCCTCAGTTCTTTTCACAGCACCCTGCCTTAGCTCATATAAGTCTTCCCAAGCTTCTATGAAACCATCCCCTCCATCATTTCTTATAGCCCAACAGTATTCCATCACAGTTACATGCCATGAATTGTTCAGCCATTCCCTGACTGATGGGCACCCACTTAAGTTTCCAGTTCTTTGTCACCACAAAAAGAATTACTGTGCATATTTTGGACAGAAAGGACCTTTAGCTTCTTTCTTTGATCTCTTTGGTGTACAGGCCCAGCAATGATTCACTTGGCTCAGAATCTGCACAATTGAGTAACTTTGGGAGCTTCCATAATGGTTGAATCGATTCACAGCTCCTCCAACAGTTTATTAAAACAGTATGCCTGTCTTCCCAAAGTTGTCACATGAATTCTTCTTTGTCCAAGTTTTTGCTTTTGCCTGGATTTTCTGTATGGAAAGGAAGCATAATGTACCTATGACCTATGAACTCTGGTGCACTGACCAGGCACTAAGTTATCATTGAACAATGAACAGCAATGTGCAATGAGAGCCTGTGGTGGGCATGAAACAGGAGAATGATTTATAGGATCTGATACCGACTGTGCCCTCACTGATGCTCAGTTTTTATTCTTCCCTGGCTGAACATCTGCCACCTTTCCCTCTATAGTTGCTTCTAAATCTCCTCTTTTTACTTTCTCAAACTTCTGCACCTAAACCTCTTATCTGTGTCTCAGCAGATGACCTTGCCTATTTCATTGAGAAAACTGAGGCCAGATGCCATGATTTCTCTCATCTGCTGGGCCATACCCCCCACCTTCAAAAGCCTTTGGAATCTTCACATGACTTTGATTTCTTTGCACAGGAGGTTCCTCTCCTTGTCAAGGCCAATTCCATTTCGTTTCCTCCCCTCATTTCTCTCCTCTCTGTCTCTGTCTCTCCATTTTTATGTCTCTATCTTTGTGTCTCTCTCTATCTTGCCTTCTCCCCCTTCCCTCTGTCTGTGTCTGTCTCTCCATTTCTCTGTATATCTCTGTCTCCCCTCTATTTCTATCCCTATCTCTCTGTGTTTCTTTCTGTCTCTTTCTCTCCCCATTCATCCACCAATGTCTATTGTTACTGGTAAAACAAAACCAAACCATTTACCTTTCACTTTGCCCTATTATTACCCTCTACTAGCATTCTTTATCTTTCCTTTCTTTCACAAAACAAATACCCTGCCCTCCTTGCCTCCATTTTCTTACCATTCTGCTCTGTCCAAGGTTACCAGTGATCTCTCAACTTCAGACTTAATCTCATCTATTCTTAGTCCTCAAGTCCCCCCATCTCTCTGCAGCTTTTGCCCCAGTATTGCCCCCCTCCCCTCCTGGATCTTCTCTCCTTGCTTGGCTTCTGGTACCCTGTTTCCTGCCAGCTCTCTGCTTGCTTGTCTGATTCTTTCTTCTTAGGTTGCTTTGCTCGATTCACGTTGTCATCTAGTGAAATACAGCATGTGCACATGTTGTTGGGGATGCTGGGTGAATGCTGGCAACCTTCATGTTTAAAGAATGCTGGGACTTTTAAGGAACAGATACAGAAACAAGGGAGATACTGACATTGGGGTTGACTGGAGGGAGTACCTATTTACTTACTTCTTTATGTGTTTATCTATTTGTGTAGTATAAATGACCATATTTTATGACTGTTGACCCCACCCTGCCATTTCTGAGCTTCCTCACTCACAAGAATTGTTCATTTACATCCAGAAGCTTTGCTCTTGCTACAGATTTGAAAATAATATCTAAATGTAATTCCCATGAATGGACCACCAGCTGTGTCATCCTCAACATTGCTCCCACCATCATCACCACATCTCCATTATAATTATGATCTCTATACATCATGGGTGATTGTGCCTACAGCCATCAGCAGCAGCACGGTGAACAGCTAGTTCAAAGGCCTGGAGATGGGAAACAGAACATCACGTGTATGAGGAACAGAATATAGATAGCAGGGTGTGTTGAGGGGAGTGATGTATAAGATGATGTATAAGATGTATAAGAAAACTGGAGAACAAAAGGGAAGCAGCCAGGTTGTGAAGAGCTTCAAGGGCTAAACTGAGGCATGATAGGCATGAATGCTAAGGTTACAGGAAAGTATTGGATGGTGTGGAGATTTCTAATGATGGGGGGCTCACTGACTTACAAGGCAGCCCATTCTGTTGTTGGACAGCTCACAACATTAGGGTGAGCTGAAACATGCCTCACCACACCTTTCATTCATGATTGTCGTAACCTGTGTCACCACCATCCTCATTGCCAACACCCCCATTACCCCAACACTACCACCACAATCACTGCCAAGATCACCACCACAATGATCATGACCATTGCTACCCTCATCACCCCCACACCCACTACCAGCACCACTACCACCATCATGATGATCTCGGCGATTACCATCGCCACGACCATTGTCACCCTTACTACCACCACCATGCTCATGACTTATCGTTCCCATTACCACCACCACCACCATCATGATGCTCATGGCTCCAGGCATCATCACATCACCATGACCATGACCATGACCGTGACCATTGCCACCCCCTCACCATTATCATGGATGTTGGTAACTGGCAGCAGCAGTACCATTTTCATCAGTACCTCTAGTGCCAGCCCTAGCTATGTCCATGAGGGAAAAATGATAATATTAACAACAGTAACAACATTTATAGTGTTTACAATGTGCCAGGTGCTGTGCTAAGTGCTTTACAATTATTATCTCATTAGATCCTCACAAAAATCCTGAGAGTAGGTGTTATTATTATCCCCATTTTACAAATGAGGAAACTGAGGCAAATAGAGATTTTTTTTTTAAGTGACTTACCTGAGCTTGAATTTGAACACTAATAAGTATCTTAGGCTGAATTTGAACTCAAGTCTTTCTGAGTCCAGTCCCAGCACTCTTTCCAATGCATCACCTCACTATTCCTATCCTCCATGGGCCTTATGGGTTCATGAACTTATATTGGTTTAGGCTGTGGAGGAACAACAGTGAATGAGGTCTTCTTTAGGCCCCTAAGAGGTTTCCAATCTTGTTGAGAAGATAACACATATAAAAAAAAAAGAAAAGAGAAGATAACACATATAAGATAGAAAATTAAAAAAAACAGATAGACAGATAGATAAATAGATGGAGTATCCCTCTAGAGCAAGGGCTTCTAAGGTGTGTGTGTTTGTATGTGTGTCCTGGACCCCTTTGATGGGCAATCTAAGCCTGGAAAAGACAGACCTTTGTCAGAAGAATGATTTTTAATTGCATAAAATAAAATATGCAGGATTGCAAATAAACCACTTATATTGAAATATAGTTTTTAGAAAATTCACGGACTTCTTGAAATATATCCCTGGACATCATGGGGGTGGGGTGAATGTGTGGACCTCAGGTGAACATCCCTACTTGAGATTTAGGGTGCTCACACCAATGCATTGGCCACAGGAACTTGTTTGGACCTTTTCCCCCCTCTCCTGTGCAGGAAGGAAAGGAGTGTTTGGCTTTCTTGCTATACCTACTCAAGTGGTGAGCAGCAGCTCCAAGCAAATCCAGCCTAGATGCTCCCAGAAGAACTCATGGAACTTGAGAGATAATTTGAGGAAAATGTGCTGGCATTTTCCTCAGCATTTAGGCTCCTGGCTCTTGTAGCTGGGGAAGCATCAGACTAAGGAGGTGACCTCTCCATGCTAAGAATGGATACGAGCTTGGAGGTGAGAAGTTCAGGGCAACCCAGGCTTTGGGATGAGTTCTTGTATAAAGTCAGAGGCTGGAGAGAACCATAAGGCAAAGGAATGCTTGATATTGGAGATACCAGTAATAAGCCAGAGAGGTAAAAAATTCCCCAAAATGAGCTCAGGTGATTTGTGTCCTGTGAGAGCCTCAGAAACAAGGGTTAGATTTTGATGTTCATTCATGGCCTTTGAACTTGAGGGGAGAAGGTAAGGGGGTTGCCGTTAGAGATCATAAGAATATAGCTACTATACTAGAAGAGATCTCCAGCTCCTAATTTCATGAGGAGGAAACTGAGGCACAGAGCGGTGAAAGGTCTCCCCCAGGTCCCAGGATGGTACTTCTGTACTTTTTTGCCTCTTGAGAGGCTGGGAGACCCTGCAATGTACTTTAAGCTCTCCAGAAAAATTCCTTTAGAATCCAATGTTTAGTCCCTAGGGCTCAAGGTCCAATATCCAGATGCTGCTTTGTTTCACCATATCTCCTATTTGTCACTTTATCAGCAAATGTTTGGTGTCATGGTTGGAAGCACAGCTGGGCAAGTTTCATCTTTCCCTGAAGATCCCCACACTCCCCTAGACATGTATTTTCCTAACAGCAACTAGGAACAGCTGCCATCAATTGTTTCTGTCACGTGCCAGTGGTCTCAGCTCCAAGGATCCTGATAATCAGTCAAGTTCTCCCATGTTCAGAAAGAAATCACAAGTTAATGCATTTCACATAGTTTCTGGTATCACCCAACTACTCCTCCACTCCTTGGGGCTCGCAGAATCCTTGTCTAAAGTCAGAAGGCCTTGGCACCCACAGGGCAGGCTTTTCTATCTCTCCATGGGATCTATCCTGGAGAAAAGGTTCCATTTAGTAAAGCCAAGGATAGATACTTCCAGACAACCCTGCAACTTTCTGGGCTTTGAAGAAGGTGGTTTATGGGGCTGTTCCTGATTGTCTTTCTCATTCTGTTCATTTTTCCTATCACCGCCCACTATGGTTTGAATGAAACTTGTTAGATCTATGTACATACACAATGACTGTGAGTCCAAGCCTTTAGCACAGACTCTGAACCACTGGACATTTAGAGTTAATTATTGAATTCTGCAGGGGAGATGCACACAGTCCCCACTCCAATGTCTTTCCCATCTAATGCTCTCGTTTAGCCTCAGAGTAAAAGTTTTAGCTGCCCATCTTGGACCTAATTCTCTCCTGTAATGAGAGCATTAATACTGTGGGCAAGCTCAAGTGCCTGGAATGATCATGGAATTACCAGTGGTTATGGTGAGTAAGGAGCCTATAGCATGTTACCTGGGATGGGTGGCATGAAGAAAGATTATCAAGGTGGACCAGCTTCCCCTGGCAGAATGTGACTTCCTGCCCAGTCAACATCCAATTTCAAATAAAGACTGGGTCAAATAAAAGTGGGCCATGTTCAGGAATTCTGTTCAGGCAGAGCTCAGAATAGAGGATTCTAATGTCCCTTCAGCTCAGAAATCCTGGGATTTGGTAACATCTAGAAAAAAAAATTGTGGTTAGAAACAGAGGTGGGTCACATGTGGAACCAGAACCAGCCATGGCAGGTGGGTGGCATGAACCCCACTGGTAACTACTGAAGGTTACCAGCCCAGAGGAAGGACAATTTTCATTTGGCAAAGCACTTGGGGTGGAGCCATGAGAGGAGAGGGATAAGAATCACTCAGGTAAGAAGATGGGGTTGGACTTCAATCAGCACTGAGATATAAATTACCCACATCTTCCATATCACACATGTGAAGAAGCATTAAAGTGGACAGAGAGAGAGATAGATAGACAGACAGAGACAGGCAGGCAAACAGACAAACACCTGATTGATGATAGATAAAAAGACAGAGGTACATAAACGGGCAGGCACAAAAGCAGATAGATAGACAATAGATGGTTGGTGGATAAATGGGGAAGAGAGGGAGAAACAAAGAGAGAGAGACAGAGAGAGAAACAGAGACAGAGAGACAGAGACAGAGAGAGACACACACACACACACAGAGACACAGACAGAGATAAAGAGAGATACACACACATAGACTGAGAGAAATAGAGACAAGGAGAGAAAAACAGAGAGAGAGGCAGAGAGAGAGACAGAGAGAAAAACAGAGACAGAAAGAGAGAAACAGAGACAGAGAGAGAGAGAGACAGAGAAATGGAAACAAAGAGAGAGAGAGACAGAGAGAGAAACAGAGAGAGACAGACAGACAGACAGAGAAACAGAGAGAGAGAAACAGAGAGAGAGAGAGAGAGAGAGAGAGAGAGAGAGAGAGAAAGAGAGAGAGAAAGAGATTGCATTTGGGAATTCCTCCTTGACAAATATGCCTTGAACCAGCACAAGCTTAGCTCTCAGTTCTTTATCCTAATTATCCTTGAATTCAGAAGAGGCTGATTGTGAGACACACTAAGCAGGTGCCAGAAGTTGGAATATGGCCATTGAAACAAGGCTCTGGGATGCTTCAGTTTTCCAACGGTACATTTTACCCTTGACCTTCTTTGCTCCAGAGAACTGAGACTTCCAACTGGAGAGAGGTCGAGCCAAGCCAACCTTTGCACTCTCTGGTGGTGCACGAGCCGGGTGGATGATGCCTCTGACTGTTGCACAGTCTCAGCCTGCATCTATGTATGTGCTCGGGTGACTCCCCTCAAATCTCTGCACGCCCTCTCTGCATTTCCGTTCACTTCTCTGGGCTTGTTTTCAGTAGAGCAGGCAAACATGGCTGCCAGCCCTGGCTCTCTCCTCACAAAGATCAGTGACAACACCATCTAGTTCAGGGACAGCTTGAGCTGCTGTCGTTCCTTCTTAGATTTTCCAGGACATCACATTCAATTCTCCAGTGTCCTGATTCTGACCCAAGATAAGGCTTCTGTTTTGATTGAATTTTGCTTGAGCTCAGTTCTGACTGAGGCCAGTTTATTAAAAGCGCTCCCAATGGCCCAGGCTCTGAATTCTCTGAGGCCAAGCTCAAGTTCATCTTTGAATTTCTAGAGGGCTTGGGCCTGGTCTGCTTTCAGCTCTGCTCTTTCCTATGCAAAGGAGTGGGGAGGGGTCCGAGGCTGAGCTCGGGTTTGTGGCAGCTCCTACAAGCACTTGTTAGAATCTCCGCTGGTGCTCATTCTGCTTCTTTCTCCACTGGGGGGAACAAGTCGTCAACCTCTCCCTCTTTGTTTTAAAAATAGATTTGTAGCATATGAAAGCCACTGGAGCACTGTTTTCCCCCTTTTAGAAACTGAGCTTGAGTCAAAAGGCATCTGTTCTACAATACTGAGCATGCAGCCCCATTCACAGCCATGTAGGGGACCAGGAGAAGGAGGTTTGGAAGGGCTGCTATGGAAAGAGGGATCAGAGAGGTGACCTGGGTGGGCAAAGGGAGACCTGGATGAGGAGGCAGAGCCCCTGGGTGTGAATCCCAGCTCAGCTCAACCACTTCCTACCTGGGGGACCCTGAGAACATGGGTTTCCTTTCTCTAGGTCTCAGTTACCTCATCTAGAAAATGATGTGACTGTGTTAGGTCAGTGGCATCAAACACTAAAGGAGAGGAGGCCACTAAACCACATATAAAGATCCCCATAGCCACATATTGACTTAGAAAGCCACCTATTAACATTATCCATTTTCTATTGTATTTTTTCTAATTTTATTAAATATTTCCCAATGACATCATAATCTGGTTTGGGATTTGGCACATCTTTCCTGGGTCACTCTGAGGTCCTTCTGCCCATGAACATGAACCCATCCTTCAGCTTGATCCAGTTCCCAGAGTGTGGTCGTGCATAGGAAAGACACTAAGTCAATGTTGGTGGAATTGAATGGCAAAGACTTGAACCTTGCTTGGCCCCGAAGGCAGAAACCAGCAATAGGTGGAAGCTAAAGAGAGAAAAACCTCATTTCAGTGGAGAAGAAAATCAGCAACAATGATTAATAACAATAGTAGGGGCGTTGTGAAAGCCAGACGAGATAATCAACATAAAGCACTTGGCACAGTGTCTGGTACATAATGAGCATCATATAAATGCTAGTCATCATTGTCATCATCACCATCATCATCATCATCATCATCACCATCATCATCACCATCATCACCATCATCACTATCATCACCATCATCATCATTGTCACCATCATCATTGTCATCATCACCATCATCATCATCACCATCATCATCATCATCACCATCATCACCATCATCACCATCATCACCATCATCATCATCATCATCATCATCACCATCATCATCACCATCATCACCATCATCATCACCATCATCACCATCATCATCACCACCATCATCATCATCATCATCATCACCCTCACCCCCAGCTGCGAGATGAGTCCCAAAGTGGAAGGGGTTGCCTTCGGAGGTTCATTCCCACCTCTTGAAGATTTTCAGGCAGAGGCTGAGTGACTGCTCGCAGGGGATGATGTAGCCCAATGAGGAAACTTTCTCAGCTACTGCTTGGTGCCAGCCAGCTGGTAAGGGACAGAGACAAGATGTAAAGTCAGATCCTCTTACCAGGTTCAGGTCTCTCCCAAACAGGCAAACAGATAACTTAAGAAGGTAGAATCCTAGAATGGGAGAATTCGAAGGAACCACAGTGGTCATCTAGTACAACACATACCTTGAAGAAATTCCAATTATAACATTATAACTTGTCACCAAGTCTTTGGAAAACCTCTGAGGAGGAGGAACATACCAGATCCTGGGCCAGCCCAGTCTACTGTGAGGCTCTTCAGATTATTAGGACATTGTTTCTCTAACTTGTTCAAGTATAAATCATCCTTTTGGCAATTTCCACCAATTGCATCTGGTTCTACCCAAATCAAGTGAGATGAGTCCTTCCTCCACAGGACAATCCTTTCTATACTTGAAGCCAGCTCTCATGCTCCCCCTGAGCCTTTTCTTCTTCCAGCTAAAGATGCCCAGGACCTTCTATAGCATAGATTTCGCCTTTTCCTCCACCGTCTGCAAACTTCTGAGTCAGCAGCTCCAGTGCTAGCGTGCCCTGCTTCAGGTACATTGGTAGTGGGTGATCTTGGCCTTTCTAAATTATGGTCTTTCCCAGGTCTCAGGTCTCAGTTTGTCTGAGGAAATGATGTCATTGGTACTCTTCGAGAATGAAGGACCACCACCAGCAGCTGTGTCTCTGGACAAAACATTAGGTCTTTGCCCTAATTTTCTATGTCTGTGACATGAGGATAATCATTTGTTACATTTTCCTTAGGAGTTGTTGTGAGGGTCAATGAGACAACACATATAAAATGTTTTGCAAGCCTTAAAATAGTATAAGAATACCAGCTATCCTTACTCTTATGAATTAACCAGAGGTCTGGGCTGGCATACTTGTCATGAAGTGATGGCTCCTCCATTCCAGCTGCTGATGCAGGACACATGTCTAAATGTTCATGGTAATTAGTCTCTGATTGGAGTCTCAGAAACAAGTTAAAATGACAAGTTTTGTTCCATTGGTGAATTAATGAATGAATGAGATCAAGACTTTGTAATGCCCTGTTTGAAACAGGTCCTGTGATACTGGCTGTGAGTGGGGACATTTCCACTCCAAGTGCAACCTGAGACTGAGAGAGACGGAGGGACCTCCCCATACCTGGCCTTATTTATCACACTGGAAGAACCATGAGGATTGACCCAGTAAGCTCAGCTCCTATAAGCAGGGAGGGAGCTGAGGCAGAATCATATGAGCTCCTCAGCCAGCCAAGGGGCACTTTATAATCCTATAAATAATAGAGCAATGTTCTTTTCAGCCTGAGAGGGCCTGTCCCTGCCTGGTTTTGCCTTGGTGGCTCATAGGCAGGTGAAAGTTGCTACATGCAAGGCCAAAAAGACTTCAACTTGGATCTATTCTTTCTATTCAAAGTCTTGCCAGGATTATTCCCCTAAAAAAAAAAGAACAAATAAACAAACAAAAAAACAAACAAACAAAAAACCAGCTTGGAATTCCTTAAGGACCCAGGCCCTCACCCCCTTCCTTGTGGGGCCATTCTGTAGTTAGGATTAGCATTCGTAGTAGCTTGCTGCCTTTCTTGTAAGAAGAAAAGATATCTAAATTTCTGCCTCAGGTAACCACAGGATGTCAGGGTTGGGTGGGGATAAGGTGAATCTTCCTTTTCCTGGTGAGCAATGGAAGTCACACAGTTGGTTAGGGTACATGACCAGGGTCCCCTAGCTACTAAGAATCAGAACTAGAGATGAGTTTCATTTGCATAAGCTTCATGTCCAAGTATAATTCCAACAAAGCATTTCCTGAAATAAAAAAACCAAAAACCAAAATTGAAGTCTCTATGATATAGGAGAGAAGTAGGGAAACTAGTGGAGACCTGGAAGTGGGCAGTGTTTTAAAGACAGTGATTTCACATAAAAGTACAACATAGACTCCAAATTCTGGGAACTTCTCAGAGTCATGACATTGGGAAAAAATAACTCCAAACAACATTCAGTGTTGGCAGAGCTTCCAGGAAATGAGCCTTCTGGGATATTATTGTCTGTGGTCTTGCAGCTTGGGGCCAATTTTGTGAAGAACAGTCAGGTGGAACAGAAGAAAATAAAACTAGTCACACCCTTTGGCCCACAGTCAGTCAGTCAGTCAGTCAATCAACAAACATGTACTAGGCACCTGCCATGTGCCAAGCACTGTCCTAATAGCTGAAGATGCAATGACAAAGGGTGAAGCTCCCTACTCTCAGGAAGTTTACATTTTAAGGGAGGTTACATTCTAATGAAGGAGGCAGCAAGAATATATTATACACACATATGTGTATCTCTCTCTATGTATATAAATACATATATTTGCCACTTAAATGCAAAGAGGATAAAGACAAATATATGCAAAATAGTTGAATACAAATATTTTGGGAGGGAGGGCTCTAGCATTTGGGAGAGATCAGGAAAAGCTTCACGCAGAAAGTAGAATCTGAATTGCAACTTAGAGGAAGAGGAAGAGGACTATGGGAGGTCAAGGTAAGATAGATGAGTGAGGGCATGAGGGACAGTCAGTGCAAAGGCATAGAGATGGGAGATAGAGAATCCTGTGTAAGGAACATTGAGGAGATGGATCCATGGAGGATTGCAGAGTGAGGGAGACGGAGGCATATGCATTGAGACAGTAAAGATAAGTTGAGTCCAAGTGGTAGAGATCTTTAAAAGCTTACCATGGGAGTTCATATTTGATCATAGAGGTAATAAACCTGACAGGAAAACCAGAGCCAGGACACCTTTGAGACTTCATAGAGATCAGGTTAGGGGGAGATTGAGATATAGAAGAAATGGGTGGTGTGTGGGACTGGATTGAAGACAGGGAGACCTGTGTTCAAATCATCCCTCTGACACAACCAAACCATATGACCTTAATGTTTGGTGTGCCTTATATCTCCAAGCCTCAGTTTTTTTCATCTGTGATATGGAGTTAATAATACCTATAGAATCTTCCTCAAAGAAGGATGCACTTATGAAAGACCTCCTTTGTGCAGACAAACACAAAAATGCAGAGTTCCTGACTCTGTGTGTGTGTGTGTGTGTGTGTGTAAAACAACACAAAGAGCAGCTGCTAGGCAAGTCATTTAACTGCTGCCTGCCTCAGTTTACTCAATTGTAAAATGAGGATCATAATAACACTTACTTTGCAGAATTATTGGGAGGGTCTAAAACCTTCAAGCACTATATACATACTAATTATTTATTTTCAGAATTTTGTTATAAATTTTTGGCATTCTTTTCTTTTTAAATTTTTAATTCCAGATTCTTTTTCTCTTTCCCACTCCTTCCCGACCCACTGAGAAGGCAAATAATATGGTATCAATTATATACATGTGAAATCATGCAAAACATTTCCATATTAGCCATATTGCAAAAAAAAGCAGAAAAAATAAAGGAAGCAGGAAAATTATACTTCAATTTTCATTCAGATTTCATCAGTTCTCTCTCTGGAGGTGGAGAGCATTTTTTTCATCATGAATCCTCTGGAATTTTCTTGGATCATTGTATTGATCAGAAAAGCCAAATCTGTCACAATTGATCATTATTACAACATTGCTATTACTGTGCACAATAATCTCCCTTTTCACTTTCTTTTCACTTCACTTTGTATCACTTCACGTAGGTTTTGACATGTTTTTTCCCCTGAAACTACCCCTTTATAATTTCTTATAGCACAACAGTTCTCCATCATAATTATATGCCATAACTTGTTCAACCATTCCCCAATTGTTGGGCATCTCCTCCATTTCCAGTTCTTTGCCACCGCAAAAAAACACTGTATAATTTTTTTTACATATAGGTCTTTTTTTTTAATTTCTTTGGAATGCAGATCTAAAGTGGTATTGCTGGTTGAAGGGTATGTACAGTTTCGGGACTTTTTGGGCATAGTTCTAGATTGTTCTCCAAAATGGTTGGACTAGTTCATTAGTACACTAACAGTTCATTAATGTACCTAGTTTTCCCTCAACCTCTCTATCATTTGTCATTTCTGATAGGTGAGAGGTAACACCTCAGAACTGTTTTCTCTAATCAATCATGATTTAGTGCATTTCTGTATATGACTATAGAGAGCTTTGATTTCTTCTTCTGAAAACTGTCTGCTCATATCCTTTGACCATTTATCAACTGGGAAATGACTCTTATTTTTATAAATTTGACTCAGTTCCCAATTTATTTAAGAAATTATGTCATACATTTTCGATATTACTTCATTGTTTAAGGTACCTTTTAGCAAAATGCAGTTTTCTCAATTATCTCTTTTGATTAGATCTATTTTCCTTTGGCTTTATCTGAGATCATGATTGCTGCCCCTGCCTTTTTTACTTCAGCTGAAGTATGATAAATTTTGTTCCAGAGTCAGACCTTTATTTTAAGTCTATGTATGTCTCTCTTTTTCAAGTGTATCTATTGTATACAACATATTTCTGTATTATGGCTTCTAATCCATTCTGCTATCTGCTTCCATTTTATGGATTAACTCATCTGATTCACGTTCACAGTTATGATTACTAACTGTTTTTTCCTCTATCCTATTTACTTTTTTTGATCATTTTCTTTTTTGGGGGGGGGGGCACAGATAGATGGTGCAATGGATAGAATACTGGACCTGGAATCAGGAAGTTCATGAGTTCAAATTTGGTCTCAGATACTTACTAGCTATATGATCCTGAGCACTTAACCTCATTTGCCTCAGTTTTCTCATTTATAAAATGAGCTGGAGAAGGAAATAGCAAACTATTCCAGTATCTTTGCCAAGAAAGCCTCAAATGGGGACACAAAGAGTTAAACACAACTGAACAACAAATCCTTATTTTTATAATGTCCCTCCTCAAAAGTCTGTTTAACTTCTGACCACTACCTCTCTTAATCTGCTCATCCTTTTATTATAAACTCCCCCATATCATTTATCCCCTTCCCCTCCCATGTTCCTACCCAACTGATTTTGTGTGTGTGTGTGTGTGTGTGTGTGTATACACATATATTTCCCTCTTTAAACCAATTCTGATGAGAGTGAAGTTCAAGCATTGTCCATCACTCCCCAATTTCCCCTCTACTATAAAAGTTCTTCCTTGTACCTCTTTTATATGAGAAAATTTCCCCATTCTTCTTCCCCATTCCCCTTCTCCCAGTGCATCCTCTTTCTCATCCCCACATTTTTTTCAAGATCATCCCAACATAATCAACTCACACACATGCTCTCTGTCTATGTAAACTCCTCTTAACTGCCCTAATAATGATAAAGTTCTTAGGAGTTACATCTTCCCATGCAGAAATGTAAAAATTTAACTTTATTGAGTCCCTTATGTCCCTCTTTCATGTGTACCTTTTTATGCTTCTCTTGAGTCTTGTGTTTGAATGTCAAAATTTCTATTCAGCTCTGATTTTTTCACCAGGAATGCTTAGAAGTCCTCTATTTCATTAAATATCCATTTTCCCCTCGAGGATTATACTCATTTTTGATAGATAGGTTTTTCTTGATTGAAATTCCTTTACTTTCTGGAATATCATATTCTTAGCCCTCCACTCCTTTGACATGGAAGCTGCTAAATTTGTGTGATCCTGACTGTGGCCCCCTGATAATTGAATTGTTTTATTTTTTTCTGGCTGCTTGCAATATTTTCTCTTTGACCTGAGAGCCCTAGAATTTGACTATCATAATCCTGGAAATTTTGTTTTTGCTATCATTCAGAAGATGATTGGTGGAATCTTCCAATTCTATTTTATCCTGTAGATCTAAGGTATTGAAGCAGTTTTCCTTGATAATCCACTAAAATATGATGTCTAGGTTCTTTTTTTTTTTTTTGGACCATGTCTTGCAGGTAGTCCAATAATTTTAAAATTATCTCTCCTCATTCTATTTTGCAGTTCAGTTGTTTTTCCAATGAGATATTTCACATTTTTGTTTTTTTTTATTCTTTTGATTTTGTTTTATTGTTTCTTGAAGTCTTATGGAGTCATTAGATCTCACTTGCCCAATTCTAAGGTTCAAGGAATTATTTTATTCAGGGAGCTTTTGTACCTCTTCTTCCCTTTGGCTTATTCTGCTTTTAAAGGAGTTCTTTTCTTCAGAGGATTTTGGTGCCTCTTTTACTATCAGGCCAGTTCTGTTTTTTAAGATGTTACTTTTTTCAGTATTTTTTTGTGCTTGTATTAGCAATCTGTTAATTCTTTTCCCTTAATTTCCTTGCACTATTCTCATTTCTTTTCTCAATTTTTCCTCTATCACTTTTATCTTTTTTTTTTTTTTTAACTCTCCCAGGAATGTTTGTTGGGCTTGGATCCAATTAGCATTTTTAAGGCTCTTTTTTGGGGGGGAAGCTATTTTCACATTGCTGTATTTTTTGAATTTATGTCTTATTCTTCCCTGCCACCATAATAGCTTTTTACATTCAAGTTCTTTTTTGTCGTTTCCTCACTTTGCAGCCTATTTCTTCACTTTGAATTTTATGTAAAAGTTGGGATCCCCTCACCTGGGGGTGAGGAGACCCTCTCCCAAAGTTCAGGCTTTTTGTGCTGCTGTTTTCAGAGCTAGTTCTAGGGGTCTGCAAGTTTTTGTTGCTTCCAAGGTGGTATTCTCCTGGGAGAGGCGTGCTCACTGTTCTCCTGTTCTGTGCTCTGGTCTTTGCCCAGGAAGGGCTCCTGATCCCCTGTAGCTGAAAGCACTAGTACTATTCTTGATCCTATCCTGAACTGTGACCAAGACTCTATCTTCAGCCACATGTGCTAGCATGCCTATTGACCCTAGAACTGTGACTAGGGTTTCTGGTCCATTGTGACAGATCATAAGAACTCCTCTCCATGCTGGAACTGTGATCCCAAACTGTGTATGAACAATGGACTTGCCAATCAGTGCTAGCAGCTACACCAAGTGTCAGCAAAGAGTTCCCTGTATTCACTTTCTGACCTCACCATCTCTGGGCTGAGAACTCTCGAAACTGCTGCTGCTGTCATAGTTGCCTCCAAGGCCTACTGCTGTTGACCCTGCCAGGCTCTAGGCCTATGTTCATTCCAGTGTTACAGACTTCTCTTGTAGACCTCCTAATCTGTCTTAGACAGAAAAATGTCTCTTTCTGACCTTTTGTTGGCTCTGCCACTCCAAAATTTGATTTGAGGTTATTTTAAAGTTGTTTGGAGGAGAATGTTCAGAAAGAATTATTTGTTTTAAAGAGATATTGGAGATAATCTATTCCAAAACCCTCATTTATCGTAGGAAGAAACTGAGGCCCAGGAAGGCTGAGTCATTTGCCTGTGGCCATTTAGGTTGTGAAGAGCAGATGGGCTTACAGATCACACCCTCTGATTTCATGTCTAGGTTTCCCTCATTCACTTCTCTTCTTCTCCACATTGGGTAGCCCAGAGTTAGTCACAATTCAATTCAACCATAATTTAAGTACCTAGTATGTCTGAAACATTATACTAAGGCTTGAGGATACAAAGACAAAAGCACTCAGTCACTGCCTACAGAGAGCTTGGAGCAAAAACCAAAACGATCTGGAAGATGCACAGGGCAATGGGGGAAGGGATCCATCTGGGCCAAGAGATGGAGTAGCAAAGGCACAGAGATGGGAGATCGAGTTTTAAGAATGGGGAACTGTGGGGATGTCCATTTGGCAAGAGAGTGTACGGTGTGGCATGATATTTGCTCAGCATGGAAATAAAAGATGGATTCAGACTGTGAAGGATTTCTGGAAGTAAAAGGGAGCCATTAAAGCTTCCTGAACTGGGTAGAGGATGGTCAGTCCTGTGCCTTAGCAGTATCAGTAATTACTTGTTGATGCTTTTGTTGTTGGCTGCTATGGAGGATGGATTGGAAAGGGGAGAGATTTGAAACAGGGAGAATAATAACAACACATAGCATTTATTAAGCACCTATTCTGTGCCAGGCCCTGCACTAATTGCTTTACAAATACGATCTCAATTGATCCTCACAACACCCTGGGAAGTAGGTGTTATTAGTATCCTCATTTTACAGTCAAGGAAACTGAGGCAAACAGATTAAGCAACTTGCCCAGGGTCACACAATTAGTAAGTGTCTGAGGAGGTATTTGAACTCAGGTCTTCCTGACTGTTGGCCTAGCAGTCTATCTACTGTGCCACCTGGCTTCCTATAGGCAGACATCATTACAATAGTTCATGGGAGAGATGAAAAGAGCTAGAATTCGGAAAATGGATACGTGAGGGGACGAATATGAGAGGTGTCATGGAGGCAGAATCAATAAGACTTTGCAATTGATTGGGAAAGGGGTGAGATGCAGTGAGAGGAAAGTGCTGAAGATGACTCAGTTTGTTTGCCTGAAAAATGGTGATGCTTTTAATTAAAGTAGGGAAGTTATAATCTTTTGGGGGGAAAGATAAATAGTTCTGATTTGGATTTGGAGGCATTAAGTTGGAGATGCTTAGGGGATGTCTAGATGGAGGTGACCAGAAGAACACTATAGAAGTAGGCCTAGAAGGACCAGAGCACAGGAGGGAGATGAGTAATGCCTTTGGAGATTTCAGAGTCAGCTATTTGGAGCTGATAAGAAATTAGGTGAGCCAATGAGGTTAACAGAGAAAGTGTAGAGAGAGAAGAGAAGGTGGCCCAAGGCAGAGCCCTGGTGTATACCCCTATTGATGGTGAGACATGGAACTCAGTCTTTGGTGAATAGTGGGCACTCAATGATACTTTGTGATTGAATGGTTAAAGACCATCTTACAAAGGGAGTTGGGAGAATCAGTTGGATGTAAGGAAGAGAACCAAGAGAGAACAATGCCCTGAAAATCCTCAGAAGAGAGAGAATAGGGTGGGGAAGGGTGCTAGCAGAGTCAAGTGATTCAGAGGCAAAGAAAGGGGAAGGTTGAGAAAAGGTCATTGAATTTAGCAATAAAGCAAGCACTGGCTGTTGGAAACCCTGCAGAAAGACAAGCTTATGATTAAATTATTGGTGGAGCTAGGAGCTGGTCCAACCATTCTAGAAAGCAATTTAAATTATGCCAGGATAATGACTAGGCATTTATCCCAAGGAGGTCAACAACACAAAGAAAGGTCCCATATATACTGAACTATCCATAATTGCATATCATGTGGTAGCAAAGAACTAGAAATGAATTCAGTGTCCATCAACTGGAGAATAGCTAAATAAGTCATGGTACATGAAGGTAATGGGATGTTACTGTGCTGTAAGAATCAATGAATATGACAGATACTGAGAAGCCTAGGAAGACTTATGTTACCTGATGCCTAGTGAAGTAAGCAGAACCAGTAAAGCAATATATACAATAAGAACAGTCTAATTGGAAAGCACAACAACAACAACAAAAAGATGAGACTAAATGCTGTGAAATTATAATGACCAAGATTGTCCACAGAGAAGAGATGAGGGAAAGCAATGTACCTCCTTCACTTCCTTGTACAAGTGAGTTCCTTTCCACAATGGGTGGGGAATGTAGTATATATTGTGAGTTTTGCTTCATGTGTTGGTTACTTTTGCTGCTCCTTTCTCCTCTTTCATTTCAAATCATTTGTTATAAGTGATGGCTAATTAAGCAGGTATTGGAAGGGAGACATAGAGAGGAAAAAAAGGTGATACAAAAACAAAGGATCTTCTTTTAAAAAAAATGTGACCATTTGAAAAGCAGCTTCAGTTGAGTTTGGGGAACTGAAACCAGATCCTAAGGCGTTGAGTGGTGAGTGAAAGAAGAGGAAATAGGGGCATCAAACCAGGAATATGAGTGAGATGGGGAAACATATAAAACTATATCTTGAGAGGATGGGAGAATGAAGTGAGACCATTTCGAAGGATAAAGGAGATGTGGCCATTTTTATAAATCATAGGGATGAAGCCAGTGGAGATGAAGAAATTGCAATTTTGGGGAAGACAGGAGAAGAGCAAAGGAGTAAAGAAGCATGAGGGGATTGGATCAAGCACAAAAGTAGAGAACTCAGCTTTTGGAGGGAGAAAGGCCAACTCTTCCTCTGCAACTAGAGCAGAAAAAGAGAATGGGCAATGGTGCTGTGACTGGAAGTTTCAGGGAAGTGAGAAGAAGGAGATCTAGATGGACAGCCTTATTTTTCAACAAAGTATAAAACGAGAAGTCCTCAGCTCACTGGGAGGAGGAGGTGGTGCTGAGGGTGTGACGAAGAAAGAGAAGGTTCAGAATAGATGCAGGGGGCAGTCATATAAAGAAGCAATCAGGGAAGAGTCAAGAGATCAGGGTGCAACAGAGAGGTCACAAGGGAGAATGGAGCCCATCAACACCCATTCAAGGCTGCTTTGCAGGCAGTGTCCAAACAGCTTTGATTGAGACACCCAGGGCAAGCGGGCTCCAATGCTACCATGTGCAGCCACAGTCAGGGCTGGGTCATTTCTGGTCCATGGCAGAAGCTACTCCATTTGGGATTCAAGTGATCACTAGTTCATTCAGCAAGTAACTACATTTGGCAGGAAGCAAATTTTTTTGCTGGCCTTCAGCTCCTGTAGAGGCTGCTTAAGTCACCTGCAGTTTGGAGCTGGGACAGAATCACTAAATTAGAGGGATGTTGTCTAAGTGTGTTGTTCCCAAATTCTTATCTCCAATCTCCTTTCCTGAGAGTTCATTTCTTGCATAAATACTACTTGAAGGAAATCTAGCTCAGCAGTGTCCCATTGGCTGGGTTGGCTGGGTTGGGGAGTGTCCATTCCAAAGGTTGATTATGAGCCCTCTCAACCAAATGTCAGATGCCTTTTATGGGAAGATGACCCCCCTAGGGCCAGTGGCTAGCAGCTGCTCGGGATTTCAGTTGCGTCTTCTCTCTCCACACTCTCTTATGGACCTTGTACCTAGAGTCAATGATGTTAGGGGTTTGAGGGTCTTTACAGGCCATCTAGTCTAATCCCTTCTCCTCACAGTGGGTAGACTAGACAGCTTCTGACCCCCCTTCGATCTCTGTGACTTTGACACTGAATCCGCATCAAAGGTCCAATGCTGAATCAATGTCATGGACAAGATTCAAGCACAGTTCTTCAGTCAATGCATCAATGCTCCATGTTAGAATCAGGTGAGCTTTCCATTGTTTTCATTGATTTTATCCAATTTCTGTTCCCTGAGCATTTATAAATTTCTTACTCCATGCCCAGTGAAGCCACTGAGATCTCTCCCAACGCCTGGGGCTCACTCCATGACCACAAAGGCTGCTGGGGCTTCCTGCATCTCATGGCTATTCTGGGACTGAGATTCTCCTAACTGAGCTCAGCGGAGCTGCGACTGAAAGCTGATGTGACTGATAGCAAGTCTTTAGTCAAAATCTTTCCAGCTCAAGCATTGACTATGCACTTATGCTAGGTAGCTCAATGGATAGGATATTAGGTCTGGAGTCAGGAAGACCTGAGTTCAAATCCCACCTTAATACTTCCTAACTGTGTGACCTAGGGCAAGTCACTTAATCTCCATTTGTCTGAGTGTTGTTTTTTTTTTAAATCCATAAAATGAAGGTAATAGCAGCATTTATCTCCCAGAGTTCTTGTGAAGGTCAAATCACTCAGCCTAGTGTCTGGCACAGGGTAGGCAATTAATAAATGTTTTTTCCCTTCCCTTCTTTCCTTACTCAGGGTTAGACATTGTGCTAAGCACAGGAGATAAAAAACATAAGCATTTTGGATACTGCTCCACCCCCACCCCACCCCTGCCCTCAGGGAGCTTACATATTAATGCAAGAAGGCAACACACAAAGGACAGCTTGAAGTGGTGGAGTCCAGTGGCACCAAGGAAATGGAGCAGTCTTGGGAGTGACTGGGAGGTCTGGGCCCCTTCAGGGTGAGGCTAAATCAGATCTATCAGAGCCTAGAAGTCCAGGGGCTTAGTTCAGGTTACCAATGAGGAGGAGATTTAGAGGATGCTCCCGCTAGAGGCAATATTATGGAAGGCCATATTGGAAGTGGAAGCACAAATCATCAGAGTGCCACTATGGCAATGATCCAAGGTCCTGGCATTACTTCTGGGTTACCCAAAGACAGTACAGCAAGCAGGGAGCAGAGGGGACAAAGCAGGAAGAAACAATGAAGAGGTAGGAAGAATTTGTCCCAAGTGACCAGACTTCCCTTCTGGTAACAGAAAAGCAGCCACAAGAATGGGATTGTGTGATTTAGATGTGCAGAGTTATTGCCTGACATTAGTGATCTCCTGGGATGCCCAGGAGGAAGCTTTGTGCTTGCTTCCTCAGATACATCCTTGAAAGCACACCTGTATCTCAAGCCTGACTTCCCTCTTCTCTCCTAGGTGTCTTCTCTCCCCATCACTTCAAGCTTTTTAAGTAGATCCATTCCAGTAGATTGTAGGGTCTCCTTGCTAAGTGCTGCCATGTATGAGCAGGAATGAGAACTAGATTTGGAACTTCCTTTACAAAAGTACGAATGTCCAATTAACTGAGGTTGAAGAGACATCAGTTGATGATTGCTAATGGGGAAGATATTAACTGAGTGATTCCTATGATGGGAAATACCTGAGATGGAGGTTCAAGAGGCAGAGTGCTAGAAACTTCTGGGGTCACTCAGGGTACCACTAATGTTCCCGGGTAGGCATGAATTGAGGGTTTCTTTTTTATTTGCATTTAGTATTTTATTTTTCCCCGGTTACGTGTAAAAACAACTTTTAACATTTGGTTTTTAAAGCTTTGAGTTCCAAATTCTCTCCCTTCCTCCCCCCCCATTGAGAAGGCAAGCAATTTGATATAGGTTATTCAGGTGTAGTCATGCAAAACATTTCCACAATAGTCATGTTGTGAAAGAAAACATAGACCAAAAATAAACCCTCAAGAAAAATAAAGAAAGTTTGAAAAGTATGCTTCAATTTGTAATGAGTTGAGGTTTACTCGGGGGATACAACCTACTAGTATGAGCACCATTTGGGAGAATAAATCCCAAGTTTATGAATTGCACAGTCATTCATTCTACACATACACAGAAAAGTAAAAAGTACATATGTCCATGTATACATATAAGAATTTATACACAAATTCATGTATATAAATGCATATATACATGTATAACACATTGTATATATGTAGGAAGGGAGGGAGGGAGGGAGGAGGGGGGAAGGGAGGAAGGGGAGGAATGTTGAAAGAATTGGTGGGGCCAGGTTGTGATGGGCTTCCAAAGCTAAACAGAGGGGTATGCTCAATCCTAACAGCGATAGGGAGCCTCAACTTTGTTGAACAGGGGAATCACCTGTCCATATCCTCATGTAAAGAAAGCTACTTGCCAGCAGTATATAAGTTATTCTGGGGCAATGAAAGCCTCGAGGCAGGAGATGGGGGGACCAATTCAGAGACTTGCCATAATTTCAGTGAGAGGTGATGACGACCTGAATTAAGGCAACAGCTGTCTACATGGAGAGAAGATGCCAGAGATATTGCGAAGATATTGCCAAGATTCCAGACTTGGTCCTGTTTGGCTGTGTGGGGTGAGGGAAAATGAGGAAGCAGGATCATGCCAAGATTACCAACCTGGACTGCTGGAAGGACAGTAAGATCCTTAGCAGAAATGGGGGAAGGTTTGGGGCCCCAGATAATGAGCTTCATTTGGGGTAATTAAGTAGGAGAAGTTTTCAGGACATCTAGTTGAAAATGTCCAGTAGGCAACTGGTGACATGGGACTGAGGGTCAGGGTGAGATTGGGGCTAGATCCAGAGGTGTTAGAGCCATCTGCAGAGAGAGGAGAGCTTGAAGACCTCCGTGGCTAGCTGGCTCACTATCCCCTGATGCAGCCCCATTTCACTCTTGAACCATCCTAATCAATGTATATAATATGTCTGCTGCCAGCCTAGGAGAAAGGGGGAAGGCTCTCTCTCCTATAACTCACTATATTTGCCAATGGACTCTCCAGGATGGCAAAGAACAAGGGGCAAGTTGCTTTTCCCCAGGAAAGTTATTATGATACTGCTGCAGAAATTGGGGAACTGCAGAGGGCTTGAGAACTTTAGGAGAATTTGTGCATAATGAAACCTGGACAAATGCGCATGAAGGACAGAAGGAAGGACATGCCTGCATCCCCTCCTCAGATATTAAAAACCGTAAAACAGTGCCACCAGGATTTCTCTGACAGGAGATACCATCTCTGAAGGAAAAATGATTTTAAAGTACTGCAAGAGGCCAGCCAGCGATTAGCAGCCCAGAAAGACCAATCGTGGCATAAAAGGCAGGCCCCAGAAAGCAAAGGATTGAACGTTTCCCTTCTAAAGCCCTGGCAGTAGGTAATTTTAAAACCGTAATTTAAAAGCACGACATTAGTTTTCTAAAATATAATTAGAAGGAAAATAGCATGTCCCCTCCTTTTACATAATAAAAATCATCCAGGACAGTGGGATGCTGAATGTAAAGGAAAGGGTTTATTGTGAGAGAACAGGGGCTGGGCTGAGGAGCTGCTCCAGGAGCAATTAGCTCCAGAAGGGCCATCTTTAAAAGCCCTTGCATACTGCTCCGAAGAAGGCAGAGCCCGCGGCTTCAGGCACCATGTTTGCTCTGAGCTGTGGCTCTTCTGGGGTGGCATCCCAGCCATCGCCAAATTAGCAGGGGCCAGGCTGTTTCTCTCTCTCCCCGAAGGCCAGCTCTGTCCACAGGGGCCATGCAATGGGGAAAATCATTTGAAGTTTTCTGAGAAAGCTGCCATTAGTGTGAGCCACTGCTGGCAGTCATAGTCATAATGGTTATGCTCGACAGAACTGATGACTCTACCGTCACGTCACACACAATCTGTGCCTGTAATAGCCCACACATGTGCTTGGCCACCATTATTGCCTGGCCTTAGACCCACCCTCTGTTTGCAAGAGGAGGTAGGCAGCTTTCTTCACATACAAGTGCATTTGCAGAAGACATATTTGACTTCCTTCTTTGGGCAGCGTGTGTCCAAAGTCAATGAAGTTGGGACCCAGCACAGCTTCACTTTAAATTGTCTCTTCTTCCAAGGGAAATGACCATGGCCATTCCAAACTCCCCATTAGTAGCTTTGATGCTGTCATTGCTTCTCCTGATATTCTCAGGCACACAGTCAGAGTGTGGCTCTGTGGGTTAGCTGACTTGCTAATTGGGAGCAGATACTGCACCCAGTGTTTTGAACCTGAATGAATTAACCAAAGCAAATTAAATTGTCTTTGAGACATTCAAGGGTGTGGGCGACAAAGGAAGAAAAAAAATAAGTAGAGAGGAGAATGGGCTATTTAGCATCCTGCAATTTTAATGCAGTTAGCAACAGCAAGCATTTATTAAGTGCCTACTATGTACCAAACACTTTTCTAATGCTGGGGATACAAAAGAAGGCGCTAATCATATCTGATTTCAAAGAGCTCACATTCTAATGGGAGAAAAAGATGCAAAAGCTGATGCAACATGTCATCTTTTTGTAAAACAAAGCTGCTAGTTTACTACTTGAAGAAATTAGCAGTAACTTACTTGTTCTAGGCCCAAACTCTGTTCATTCTGGTCAGGCAGAGCTGATGTCCAAGGGACCAAAGGACTGGTCAACCCTGGAACAAGTCGACTTGAATGCCAGAGCATTCTTCAGTCACCAAAGCTTCTGGATTCCTTCTTTGTGAATTCCTAGGGCCCCTGCACTAGCTCTGCACTGCCCAGGTCTGCGTCTCACTACTTCATGCCTGGGTCACCATCCAAGCATTCTCCAGAGTTTCCCTATTTCCAGGACTTCCCAGGCTTGCTTGTTCTGTATGGACCTTCAGGTTAATCTCCTGACAGCGTGTCTTTCCCTCCACCATTTCCTTCCATGGTTTCTCACTGCCTATAGCATCAAGGGACATATCTTTCATCTTCCTTTGAGAGTAAAGTAACTCCTTCTCCTCTCTCTGTCTCTCTGCCTCTTTCTCTTCTCACTGTCTGTCTTTGTCTCTGTCTCTCTCTGTCTCTGTCTCTGTCTCTCTCTCTGTCTCTCTGTCTCTCTCTGTCTCTGTTTCTGCCTCTCTCTCTCAATCCAAGTCCTTCAGTCTTATGCACATGGTTTCCTATATCTCCAAGCACATAGGCTCTGCTCCAGGCAGGCTGGCACCTCAGACACTCCCCAGGATTCCTCCTTCTTGATTCTGTGTGTTGTTCAAATTGTCTCCCACTCCTTACCAGCACAAGTCATATTCTGATTTCCAGAATCAGCTCAAGCCCCTTTTCCTCATAAAGTCTTCCTTGTCTAAAAGTCTGAATATTTATGTAGATGCTCAGTGTGATGGAGTGAGTGGAGGGGGCCTTGTTCTCTGAGTCCAAAGTCCTGGGTTCAGGTCTCAGATTTAACATTTCCTCACTCTATGACTCTAGATAAGTTGCTACATCTTTCTCAGTTTCCATTTCTTCATGTATAAGATGAGAATGCTAATACTTTCACTTCCTACCCCACAGGAGTACTTTGTAAACCCAAGAGTGCTATGGAAATAGGAACTGATATTAATGTCACTGCATGGGTCTTGGATTGTTGATTACCTTGACATTTCATCTGTAGTGGTTCTTCTTGGGACATGGATCAAAATGCTCAAGAGTGTTTCCTCTATGGCCCTAAGTATTCATAAGGCAATTAATAAATGCTGTTGATCATTTGTCAAACTACACGAGAAATACTAGGCTGAGAAGATAAGAGCTGATCATTGTGCAAGAAAGGCACTAACATTTGGCTCAGCATCTATTACTAGCTCCCCTAAAAGGAGTCTTGGCTGTGTAAACATGGTGCATATGTTACTCTGATCCATGTAGCACCTTCCACTTGGCTTATTTAGGGGTGAAAATGTTCTTCCAGTTAGTTCTTCCCATTCTCTTTGTTCTGGGCTTTTCAGGGTGAATTGGTTCCTCCTGGGAACTCTGGAGTCAGTGTGAAAGAAACCAGATTCCCAAAATGACCCATGGTAAAAAAAAAAATACAGGCACCAAGAAGTGGGGATGAAAGCAATAGGCCAATGATCTCAGTCATAATTCAGAAACTCACTGACTGGAATTAAAGACACATCAGTTCTCTCAGAGCTGAGCTGACTTTCCTCCAAAAGTAGGGTGAACATCCTCATGCTGCCACCCCCTAATCAAGTTGTTGTGAGGAAGGCTTTCAAGCACTTGGGAAATAAAGGTTTGTCCACTTGTGATGCTCAACAGTTCAGGTTAATGCTTAGTATCAGTCACCATAATGCTTTATGGTCCAATGCTGAGTTCATCTGTTCTCCGTAAGCCATCTCTATCTTCTCTCTATTGCCAAGCCTTACACATCACTGTGGGTCTTTCCAGGGAGACTTACAACCTCCCCAATGGACACATCTTTTCATCAGATTTGTTCAGCAATGAACAGTGTGATGCAAAATTTACCCCCCAACACAGTGCCAGATTATAAGTAGTTCACTAACCACATAGATTTCAAACAGTTGATTAATATTAACATTTCAGAATATTTTAAAAGATTGGTGGAAAGGGATATATTAACGATTTTTTCATGAGAAAGACTGATAGCCCCATGAATAGGCAAAGCCAGGTGGGGACAGAAAATGTGGATGATCCAAAGAGAAGACTGACTCCCTCCCCTCCAACCACTCCTATTCCATCACTTGGCTGTTATATAAATAAATCCTTTTCTGTGAGGCTGAACACAAGGACCACCTGGACCAGAATGCTTTTCTTTACCTTCCACTACCAAAAGGTAACTCTCTCTCCTGAAATTGCCCAAAGAACTTAGCCTGGCCCTCTTTTGCCTTTATATAGTCTGTCTCAAAAGTCTTAGTGCAGTTTCAAGCTATTAAAACTTAAAACTGACCTAAGAGTTTCCCAAAATCTAGCATTCTCTATTGTATCACTTTGGCGAGCACAGAACCACAGATTTAAAACTAGAAGAGACCCTGGAGGGTAACTCACCCAACCTCTTCATTTCAAAGAAAGAGGAACTGAATCTTAGAGGGTGTGATTGGAAATACTGAAATACATGGAAAAATTGGAAATATGCAGCCAAGGTCAGTTTCAAACTCAGGCTCTCTGTCTCCAAATCTCCAGGCTAATGGAAGCTCATTCCTTCTTTTAGATTGGAAGTTCTGGGATGTTCTGAGTCTATGTCAGCTCTGTTTCTCCATTACCTTTACCCAGAGCTTGGGCCATTCTTTTGTAGTTCCAAAAATTTAGGGTTTCATCAGGGTGGGTGCCTGCTGAAACCCCTGCCCCTGTGAGTGGGAAGTACCATGGCCCAAGCAATCCTTCTACCCACTGAAGGCTGACCCTCTGATGATGTAGCCTGGGCACCTGGTTGGTTGGTTTGAAGTCTGTCCAGGGATGACTTCAATGCTCCTCTAGTCTGGCCAGACAGTGGCAAAGTCCACAGGAGTCCAAAGTCAGCTCTGTGCCATTGTACGCTACCTGGAGGAGAAGATCGGTGGCAAACTTGATGTTCTGTTGCACTGGATGGAATTCATTGTGATTTGGGGGTAGGGTGGGGTGGGGATGTCAGAAGAGGGCAGTGAACCTGCCACCAAAAAGACAAAATGAGCTATGAGAGTCAATGTATGAATCAATGGGCCAGTTCAGTTATGAGAACCAATGTGGACTGATGAAGAGATGGGGCCCAGCAGGAAGCCCCCTCCCCAGTGTCAGGATGACCAGTCCTTTCTGTATTATAAGCAGAGCAAGCCTCCAAACCCAGGGGGTCTTAAAGACAAGAGATCGGCACTGCTGTTGTCCCTGTTACATCACAGGTTCTAACTCCCATGAGAGCCTCAGAATAATAACAAAGTCTTTGAAAAGTAACTGAGCACAGCCTACAATTAATTGTACACAGACACAAAGGCAGCGGCCATTAAGAAGTCCCCAGAATAAGAAAATGCTAAGGCAGCTCATGGTGACCAAGATCCCAGGATATCCTACTGACCAGCCCGTCCCCATCTCAGGCAGCTCACCAGAAGATCCAGACAATGCAACAGGAAGGACCCTTCTCTCTTTACAAATCACAACAAGCCCCCATCCCCACTTCAACTAAACCTACCCTCCAGGTGCAGCAGGCTAAATAGATTGAAATTGGAGAGGGTTGCCCACTGGGACTTCTATTGATAAAAACAATATATTCTTCTGGATTTCTTGTCCCCACCCATATATACATGCATAAATACGAACACATACACACGCAAACATACATACACATGTGCACACAGATCACATGACACACAGAACACACAAGTACACACATTCAAATACCATGCACATATGTACATGTATACACATATAGAAACACATGCGCATGCATACTCACACAAACACATATGAACACAAACAATACACACATACATGCACACTCATGAACATAAATTATGCACACACATGTACAAATGCAGTGCACACGTGTGCATACTCAAAAACATATACCTGCACATACTCACACAAACATACACATTCCTATGAGTACAAGCACACATATATGCACAAACATATACACATGCACACTCATACACAATGCATTGTAGAGGCAACTGACGTAAAAAGACTGCCAAGCTTGCAATCAGGAGGACATCTACTTTCTAAGTCTGTTTCTGACACTTAATAGCTGTATTACCTTGGGCAAATCATTTGACATTTTTGCATTTCAGTTTCCTCATCCGTAACATGGGGACAATAATGCTTCTAGTATCTGCCTCTTCCAAGTGCTGTGAGGCTCTGCTAGCTAATATACCTTAAGTGGCCCTCAAGACCATCATCTTCATTCCCATTCCCATCACTGTGCAAAGCTAGATGCACAAACATACACACAGCACTCACTCACAAACATGCACACATGTGTTCCCACACTCACAAATCCCACACACATATATGCAAACTCACTCAGACAAAGCTGTCCACCCACACATTCACAACTCTTCCTGTATATTTTGCATTTTGTTCTTTCTCATATCTCTGCCTTGCTATGGAGACAAGAGGTAGCTGAACACTGAACATGTTCTGTTCCCAGTATTTACTGGGGAGGCAAAAGAGCTTAGGCACCACTTCTTTCCCTCATTACTTAGTAACAAATGCATGCTGACCCAGCAAGTCTGACTGGCAGCAACTGACTCTGTGGGAGCATTGTCATTAAAGCCTTGCTCAGCACCATGGTCAAGGCTGGCAGCCTCCAGGGTCAGCACTGAGGTGGGAAAGAAGTGGAGCTGGCCCAGCTAGAAGTCATCATGCTGTTGCCATCTGGGACTCTTACGGGGCAGCATAAACAGAGCTATTTAAGTGGTAGGAAGGGGTGTTTCTGGTGCTGATAGAGCCAACTCTGCTCAGCAGCTTTGTGCCTTGAGGCAGTTTTTATTGCTAGAAAAACAAGAGTCAGACTCCCCATATTTGTGTTTTTTTGAGATGATCAGTGTCCTTTCTAAGATCTGACCTTCGGAACCACGTATTGTGATCTAGATATTGTCTGATCAAGGCACAAAACAACAAAGCCCTTGCCCTCCTCATTGTATGTGTCGCATTGCTAAGAACATGAGTAGGATTCCATGGGCATTCTTGGCTCTCAGACTACTGACTCATATTGAGCTTGCAGTCCATGGAAACTCCCAGATTTTTTTTTCAGGTCAACTGCTGGCCCATTTTTTTTTTTTTTTTTGGTGAGCAGTCGGGGTTAAGTGACTTGCCCAGGGTCACACAGCTAGTAAGTGTTAAGTGTCTGAGGCCGGATTTGAACTCAGGTTCTCTTGACTCCAAGGCCAGAGCTCTATCCACTGTGCCATCTAGCTGCCCCTTATTTTGTTTTGAACTCAAGTGTAAAACATTATATTTGGTAAAATACTGAAATGGATCCCTCAGCTGGACAGTGATCAAGCATGCATCTAGTCTTCATCATATGCCAGGCTCTGCATTAAGCAGTGGAGTACAAATAAAAACAAAAGCAGTTTCTTCCCTCAAGGACCAAACATTTTAATGCAGGAGGCCAAATGCCAAAGACTATGCACAGATCAAATGGATATAGATTATATGGGAGTCATCACAGTGGCAAAGGTCAAGGTCACATGCAGAAAGTAAGATGAATGCTGAGTATCAAAGAAAGCCAAGAGATTGAGGTGAGAGGGGAAGGGTGCTCCAGACATGAGACACATCCTGGACAAAGGCAGTGAGTTGGGAGATGGAGCACCAAACATGAAGAACTGCAAGTTAGGCCAGTGTAATTGGACCATATAATGCATGGAGGGGAGTAAAGTCTAAGGAAAGTGAACCCTAGACTGAAGGGTTTGGATTGCTAAAGATTCTATTTGGTCCTAGGGATAATAAGGAGCCATCAGAGTTTGCTGAGGAGAGGGGTACATGATCATACTTAGACTTTAGGAAAAACATTCTGGTAGCTGAGTAGAGAATAGATGGGGGGGAGATATTTGAGAAAAAGTAATCCAACAGAAGGCTATTAAAATGGTCCAGGCATGAGGAGATGAGTACACAAGTGAAGAGGAGAGAAATGTAGACGGCAAATGTGGTGAGGATAGAAAAGACAAGATGTACCATATCAACTATGTGAAGAGAGTACAAGTGAGCAATCTCAGATGATAGCTGGATTGGCATCTGAGTGATTGGTGGTGCCATTGGCAGTAACAGGGAATTTTGGAAGAGTCTAAAGTAAAAGAGAATAAGTTCTGGTCTGACCTTATCGAGTTCAAGATAACTACTATGGGGCATACGATTCAAGATGTACAAAAGTCAGTTGGTGAGATGAAGGCCGGATACATCTATTTATATAGACAGATATCTATCTATCTATTTTCATCTAGAGATCTATCTGTAGAGAGCAGATCAATATATCTGTATAGATCTCCATAATGAGACAGATGACATCAATTCATCCATATATATCTATATGTACAATATATGCATATATATGTTTATATATAAACAATATGCATACACATAATGTATATTGTGCACTATATTATATACAAAATATGTACACACATATGTGTGTACATATACACACATACATGTATGTATCTATACATATACACAGATGGACAGAAATGTGGGAATCATCTGCATGGAAGTGATAATCAAACCCACATGACTTGATTAGAGCACTAAGCAATAGGGTATAGAGAGAAAGAGGGGAGGACAGAGCCTTGAAGAACACCCATGGTTAATGGGCAGGCTATGGATGAAGATACAGTATGACAATATTACTAAGAGATAGGATAGTATCACTGGTCTATGGGCAAAGATCCCACATTTAGAGAAACGATAGTCAAATCAAAGTTCTTTGATGGTCTAAGAGCTTTATGATTTTCAGCCTCCTCTGTCCCCATCCCTTCATGCTGCCACCATCACTGCATAAGTATAAGGGACTATAGAAGACCAAAGGCCATCTTGTACTTATCTTTGTTTCATGGATTACCATGGTCAAAAGAAAAAGAAATATTCTTGCCAGGTGTCCACTTAGTGATGTGCCCCTCTGTGATTATCATTTCTGACTCCCACAAAGCAGACTTGGGTTGCAAATGGGGTAATAATTGTGGCCTCTCTGGCCTGGTAGAACCTGCTAGAGCATGTTCTCAACTGGCATAGCCTTGAGAAGTCAGGATCCCCTCCATTACCTGCTGATGCAGAAGAGAACGACTTTGTAGAAGAAAGTTTTGCATTGATCAGTATGAAATCCCACTTTATTGGTTTTGGTTGAATGCTCCAACCTGTCAAGAAATGTCTGTTTGCTCACTCCACCATTGAATGATTTGGATTTCTCTTTTAGCTTGGTGTCAACTGCCAATGTGATAAATATGCAACCTATGCCTTCAACTGAATCATTGATAACAGTACAGAATGCCCCTGGGACAAGAATAGATCATTTTATCACCCTCAACACAGAGGCATAGCCCTAGGTTGACAGTGACCCTTTTGTCATTTCTAAATCCACCAGTTTATTTGTCATCCATCCTGCATCTCTTTACTTTTTCCACAAGAATAGCAGGAGATATTTTATCAAAAGTTTTATCTGAAATTTCAGAAAGTATAACCACAGTGAGATCTCTGAGCCTAATAAGCATATCGAAAAGGAAGGTGAGGTTAACGTGATTGGATCTGTTCTTGATGAGATCATGTGGAATCTCCGTGACCACCACATTTTGGCTGGGTGTTCATCTCTCATTTCTTTTAGCATTTTACATTCCACACAGTGATCTCTCTTGCTATCAGAGAATGGATGATGGGCTACTTTTCCTTCCTTTTTGTAGAGAGGGTGGTGGTGTGGTGGTGATATGGAGGAGGAGGAAGGTGGTCTACAGCTCTAGAATGTCATATACTTTGGCAAATGCTGGCATTGGTTTGTTCTTATCTCTTTTTTTCTTAGTTACAAGTGAGGATTCAGTTGAGGGACTGTATAAAGACAAACTGGTTAAAAATAAAAGACATCAGTGAAACTTTTAAAAATGGGCATGTTCTAGGATTCTGTGAAGAACTGAAGTCAAACTCACTCTCACATATTGCAGAATCCATTTGCTTCCTTTTTTAGAAAACTGGAGCATTTGCCCTGCTCTGACCTAGCCCTACATTTTCCATGCTCCACAGTCTTTGAAGGGTCACTCTCAGGGGCTCAGAAATCTTTCTCCATTGTTCTATATACTAAAATACAGTTCATCTAGGCCTTGTGACTAGAATTCATTGGCAGCAGACCTTGACTTTTCCTGGATTTTAGCCACACATCAATCATTTTTATTCATCCTTCCTAGTCCCAGAATGTTCCCTTTTGGAGAAAAAAAATAGAAATAAAATAAGGGATAATCGCTCTGCCTTCTCTTTGTTATCCCTAGGCACTCAAAGTCCTGGAGGTCTTTGATTCCCTTCTTGCTTCTGACTTGGCTGTAGTTGCATATTTGTGTTCCTTAGTTTTTCTCACCAGCCTTAGCTTGCACTGAACTTTAGCCCTCCTGACACCATTACTTAGAGGAACTGACACTTTTTTTTATAGGTCCTCTATTACCTACCCATGCTCTCATCTTCTGTATGTGTCTTAAAAGACTCAGTTGGTTGGTGAGTTTGTCTGCATTCATGAGTCACCACAGACACCTCCTACTTTCCCTTCTCAGACATATTGTATGTGTTTCTGAAGTTAGTCTGTGAGAGTCTCTTATTCCTCTTGACCTAACTTCTCCTTGTACAAATGGCATCCAGGCAATGCTGCCTTCCATTATGGTACATTACAAAACACCCTGATCTCAGAATTAAGAGGTTTGGGCTCTAATTCCTGAAGTGTCAGTAACTCTGTATGACCTAGACCTGGTTCCTTCTCTGAATAATGAAGGAACTGGAAGAGATGACTTTCAATTTGGTAAGTCAGAATTTGTTTAATTGCAATAAAGTCCCCTCTGGCCAAGAATTTCTAGTAGTTTGTGGACTGGGGGATGAAAATGTTCATCTAAATACAGTAAATCTCAGAAACACTATTCATTTTTATCTAATCTATTGAAGAGAATTCTTCTTGTATTATAACCTGTCCAGGTAGAGACTTGGGTAGGTTCAGTTTAAATCAACATAATAGGATTATTGCTTTGAATAAAAGGCAGAATTGAGTGTATTTCCAGGTCAATATAAACTTCAATGTTCCACAAATAAATTCTAATTCAACAAAGCAAAAGCATCATAAGGAAATGACATTCTACCAGGAATCCTTTTGTCCTTCAATCTCTGGTAATTTCCACGAAAAATCCCCACAGTGAATATGTGGTCATCCTTGGACTACCTCAGTCTTTTGAGTTATAAAATGGGGACAATAATACTTATTATTCCTGCCTTGCTGGGTAGTTCAATTCAACTAAATTCAATGATTAATCACTCAAGATGCATTTATTATAACTGAGTTCTACCTATGTAAAGGATTTAATAAATCCCTCCTCTGTCCTAGGCATTGTGCTATGTTTCTGAGATACCAAAGCAAGAGAGAGGAACTCTTCACCACTGTTAAGGAGTTTACAATCTATACTGGGGAGAAAGTATACAAATACTTATGTATATATACATACATACATACATAGATATACATATACATATATATATACATGAATACACACAGCATGCATGTGTATAGATACACTCTGTCAAACCATTTATATATATGTATATATCTATATCTATACACACATATACAGATACATATATACATATACATGTACATATACATATACATATATACACACATCCACACATACATAAATGTGTGCATGCCTGCATACAGACAAGGTGATTTTAAGGGCAGGGGAATCAGAATTGGGTTTATGTAGGTGGGGTTCAAGTTGATCCTTGAAGAAAACTAGGAATTTTAAGAGATGAGAGTAAAAGAGAACATACATTTCAGAATTGACCATAGGATGCAGACAGCATAAAGGCAGGAAATAGAGTTGGGCGTATGAGGACCAAGGAGACCATTTGAACTGAATCATAGCTGTATGTGGAAAGGGATGATCCTTGAACTTCAGTGACAGCCCAGATCAGGCTGGTTAACATAAATTAGAGAGATCATGATGGGATTGAAGAATGGGTTTAAGAAAAGTGAGACATAGAAAATGATGAAGGCAAGAGCATATTCAGAGGAGACTGTGCAGAAGGGGGGTAGTTTACTTGTAGCTTGTCAAGGATTCAGTGTCACTAGGATTGGAAGAACACAAGGGAGTAGGGGTTTGCTAACCATAGGGGAAGAGTCTGAATAGGGGGAGAAAGTCCTGTTAGGACTGAACTTCAGTGATCAAGGTGGTGCAGCAGGCATAAAGCTAGGTTCTAGGATTCAAAAATCAAATGTGGGAGATAGATAGAATCAAGATGGAGAAGAGAAAGTCAGCATTTTTTTGTGCAGCTTGCCCAACATATATCCTCTACGAAAACCCAGAAAATACATTATATTAAATTATAATTGGGAAAGTTAAGAAAAAGTCACGAGTCATTTTTTTAGTCCAGGGGAGCTTAGGAAAATAGACAAAGAGGTCTGTGGATACTGGGGTGGTACCTGGCCAGAACAGCAACACAGCAGCAGCTGAGCCAGTGGTGCCAATGAATATTCTGGTTCCTAGGGATGGTAAGAGGAGTAAGAATGAACAAACACCAGGGCTTGAAACGCCAGGGAGATAGGGATCCCAGGCACCCCTGAGGCAGTGCTAGGAACAAAACCAGGTGCCAGGTGGCAGCTCTGTTACCCATTACCCAGTTCCAGGTCACAGTTTCAGGATGGAAAAGATCAGCTGCAGTAGAAAGAGAGGCCCTAGCTGTATATTAGCAGGAACAAGTTCCAAAAACTTAGCTGTGTAGCCTCGAGTCCATGAGCAGAATAGGAAATCACTTCTAATCTTTAACCCTTCATATGAGCTTTAGGTGGAATAGCCAGGGCAGGAAACCAAGACCAATGGGAAGTCAAGCAATTCATGCCCTCTGAACCTGCAGGACTTCTCAGAGGGCTAACAGTACCTGAGTCCAGCACTCATATCCTGACATACAACCTCATGCAAGCTGAAAGACCAAAATGTGGCTCAGAAACTTGCAGAGCCTATACCAGGAGGGCAATGAACAGACTTCATCCTCGATCACACCACTTTGGAAGCACCAAAAACTTACAGGCTTTCAGACTTAACTGTGAAAACAGCAGGCCATTCAAAACCAGACCAAACAAACAAAAAACAAAAACAAAACCAGAAGCTCAAGCCAGACAATTCCCCTCCCAGAAGTGAGAAGAACCCAGAACTAACATAAAGTCCAGGGTCAAGGAGTAGGCTGGAGGAAGGAGCAAATTAAAAAAAAAGTTATTCTGGTGACAGGGAAGCTCAAGACAAGCTCGAAACACAGAAGACAATGACCTAAGACATCTACAAGCAAAACCTCAAAGGAAAATGAAATTGGGCACAAGCCCAAAAAGAATTATTAGAAGAGTTCAACATAGAGATTTTAAAAAGTAAAAAAAAAAAAAAAAAAGATTAAAAATACCAAATAATGGGATTTGATATCCTGGAGGTCAAAGGAGCTAGGATTAAAACCAAGAATCACCTACACAGCAAAACTGAGTGTAATTGATGAGGGAGGGAAATAAAATTCAATGATATAGAGGAATTTAATGCATTCTTGAGAAGCCAAAGCTAAATAGAAAAACTGACTTTCAAATACAAGACTCAAGAGAAGCATGAAAAAGTAAACAGCAAAAAGAAATCATAAGAGTTGATTAAATATTAAAGTTGAACTGTTTACATTTCTACATGGAAAGATAATATTTGTAACTCATGAGACCTTTCTCATTATTAGGTTAGTTGAAAGGAATATATATATATATATATACACATATATAGATATAGATATAGATAGATAGATAGATAGATAGAGGGCACAAGGTGAGTTAAATATGAAAGGATGATATCTAAAAAATAAAATTAAGGGGTGAGAGAGGAATGTATTGGGAGGAGAAAGGGAGAGGTAGAATGGGGTAAATTATCTCACATAAAAGAGGCAAGAAAAAGCTTTTACAGTGGAAGGAAAGAGGGGGGAGGTGAAGGGGAGTAAGTGAAACTTACTCATCAGAATTGGCTCAAAGAGGAAATAATATACCCTCAATTGGGTATGGAAATATATTTTACCCTACAGGAAAGTATGGGGGAAGGGGATAAGAGAGGAGCGGTAATAGAAGGCAGGACAGATTGGAGGAGGGGTAATCAGAAGCAAACACTTTTGAGGAGGGACAGAGTCAAAAGGCAGAATAAAATAAACAGGGGGCAGGATAGGATGGATGGAAATATAGTTAATCTTTCACAACATGACTTATGGAAGTGTTTTGCATGACTACACATATATAACCTTTATTGAATTGTTTGCCTTCTCAATGAGGGGGGTGTAAGGAGGGAGGAAGAGAGAGAATTTGGAACTCAAAGTTTTAAAAATGAATGTTGGAAATTGTTTTTGCATGCAACTGGGAAATGAGATAAACATGCAATGGGGTATAGAAAGGTATCTTATCCTATAGGAAAATAGAAGGGGAAGGGGATAAGAGAAGGAGGATCATGATAGAAGTGAGGGCAGACTGGGGGAAGGGGTAATCAGAATGCATGCCATCATGGAGTAGGGGGAGAGGAGAGATGGGGAGAAAATTTGGAACTCAAAATCTTGTGGAAGTGAATGCTGAAAACTAAAAATAAATAAATTGAAAAAATCAAATAAGAATGATAAAGAAAAATATGAGTTATACAAGAAAGTTATGAACAGAGAATTAACAGCTTTGTAAAGGAGGTATAAAAAATATCAGAAAAATAAATCATTAGAATTGGCCAAATGATAAAAGAAGTACAAAACCTTATTGAAGAAAACAACTCCTTAAAAATTATAATTGGTCAAATGGAAGATAATAACTCCATCAGATATCAAGAAATAAAAAAGTCAAGAGAATGAAAAAGTAGAATAAAATGTAAAATATCTCATAGGAAAAACTGAACTGAAAAAGAGATTAAGGAAAGACTCAAATGGACATCCTGAAACCTATGATCAAAAAAAAAAAAGAAGAGACAAGATGGTGGACTAAAAGCAGGGACTCACCTGAGCTCTCCCCCAAATCTCTTCAAATACCTCTAAAAAGGGACTCTGAATAAATTCTAGAGAGGCAGAAACCACAAAGAGACAGAGTGAGGTAGATTTCCAGCCCAAGACAACCTGGAAGGTCAACAGGAAAGGTCTATTGCACTGGCCTGAGAGACGAATGTCCAGTGTGTGAGGAAGAGCAAAAGACCTGGCCTAAGCAAAGCCAGAACAGACATCATGGGACTGAATCACCAGCAACAGAGGTGGTTTTCAATCTTCTCAGCCCACGGACACCAGAGACAACTTAGAAGGTCAGCGGAAGAAGTTGATCGAAACTGGGTGAGAAAGAAATGCATATCAAAACAACTCTGAGGTTCCACATCACACTTACCAGATTGGCTAACATGACAAAACAGGAAAATGATAATAGAGAAGATGTGGGAAAATTGGAACACTAATGCATTGTTGGTGGAATTGTGAACTGATCCAACCATTTTGGAGAGCAATTTGGAACTATGCCCAAAGGGCTGTAACAATGTGCATACCCTTTGACCCAGCAATAGCACTTCTAGGGCTATATCTCAAAAAGATTACACAAAGGGGAAAAGGACCCACATGTACAAAAATATTCATAGCAACTCTTTTTGTGGTGGCAATGAATTGGAAATTGAGGGGATGCCCATCAATTGGGGAATGGCTGAACAAGTTGTGGTATATGAATATAATGGAATACTATTGTGCTATAAGAAATGATGAGCAAGTGGACTTCAGAAAAACATGGGAAGACTTGTATGGACTGATGCTGAGTGAAGTGAGCAGAACCAGGAGAATGTTGTACACAGTAACAGCCATATTGTACTATGACTAACTTTGATAGACTTCGCCTTTCTCAGCAATGCAAGGATCTAAGACATCTTCAAAGGCCTCATGATGGAAAATGGTATCAACATCTGGATAAAGAATTATGGAGTTGGAATGCAGATGGAAGCATACTATTTGCTCTTTTTTCCCTCTTCTGTTTTGTTTTGTATCTTCTTTCTTGTGGTTCCTCCTATTGGTTCTAATTCTTTACAACATGACTAAGGTGAAAATATATTTAACAGGAATGTATATGTAAAGCCTATATCAGATTGCATGCCATCTTGAGGAGGGAGGCAGAGAGGGAGGGGGAGAAAATTTTCAACTCAGAAGTTTATGGAAGTGAATGTTGAAAACTAAAAATAAATTAATACAAAATAAATTAATTAATTAAAAAAGATACAAGACCTCATATTTCAAGAAACTATAAAGGAAAACTACACAGATATTTTAGAACCAGATGGCAAAGTAGAAATAGAAAGAATTCATCAGTCACTTCATGAAAGAAACCCCCAAATGAAAACTCCCAGGAATATTAGAGCCAAAACCAGAACTCCCAGGTCAAAGAAAATATCCTTCAAGCAGCCAGAAAGAAAGAATTAAAATGCCAAGGAGCCACAATCAGGATCATAGAAGAATTAGCTTTGTTGTTGCCCAGTCATTTTTCAGTCATGTCCAACTCTTCATGACCCCTTGTGGAGTTTTCTTGGCAAAGATACTGGAGTGATTTGCCATTTCCTTCTCTAGCTCATTTTACAGGTGAGGAAACTGAGTCAAACAAGATTAAGTGACTTGCCCAGGTTTACACAGCTAGTAAGTTTCTGAGGCCAGATTTGAAATCATGAATATGAGTCTTCCTGACTCCAAGCCTAACACTCTATCAACTGTGCCACCTAGCTGGCCCAAGAATTAGTAGCCACCACTGAATAGAAAGAGAAAGCTTGGAATATAATATTCTGGAAAGCAAAAGATCTAGAATTATAGCTAAGAATAACTTACCCATCCCTCTTCAGTGAACTGGGATCTGTCCACATGACTATTCTAGAGAATTTTACCCATAAACCTCTCATTTTTATATCCAGAGTTGTGTGATGCAGCATGCTCTGTATGGCATTCACTTCTTCAGCTGGGCCACTTGGGAGCTCTGTGACCTTGGACACATCACAGAGTCACATAATTTCAGAGAACAATGACAGACAACAAAACTTTGAAATCCCTCCCCTCTCCACCTCTATGAAAGAGAAAAGGAATTGGAGACAGAAGGGAAGAGAAGAGAAATTTCTTGAAAACATTAGTGTTCCTGTAACATTGAAAGTGTGAATTTGTTCCCCACATATGTGTGCCACATAAACATTTTCTCTATGTGTGTATGCTGAGCAATGAAAATGTATATACTTGTGAAAGTGTGTCCTAGGAAGTTTGTGTGTTTGCTATTTTTTCTTCCTTAGGTATTTCATTAAATGCCTTCACTTTGAAATAATTCTATCCTTCAGCTAACTAGTAAGTTGGAGAACACCAGTTTGGGCTTGTAAGTTATGATTTTGAGTGGAGGTAGACCCACAGAGTATTTGGAGTCAGGTAGTGATTCTAGGGGCAAGTAGATGAAGTGTTCTTTCTGTGCTACATGTATTTCTTGACACTGAAACTCTCAAAACCCTCAAAATTGCATAACCTCTTGCATGTACTTATGTGTTTATATATATATATATATATATATATATATTCAGATTTTCACCATCTTTCTTCTTATTGTTGTCCTCTTTCCACATTCATACTCAAATGCCTTTGGGTGACTTTGCTTAGATACCAAACATTTCTCCAGTACATCTTTTCATCCATTCCTTCCAGTTTCATGAAGTGACATCCATAATCTTCCCACATTGTCTTCCATGAGACTTTGCAAATACAGTTATATCTAACTTCCTGATTCTCTTGGCTTCCATATGTCTCTGTTTGGTGAGGACATCAAGTGTTCTTCCTGAGCCCATCAAGATTCTTTAGTTTCCCTGTTACGGCAAATTATTTACTTTGTTTGAAATACTTTGGGGAATTATTCCAATTGGTTTCAAAGTCATTTGAGCTATAATTTTCTCATTTCGAACATCAAACACATGTTGAAATAAGTAACTTTGGAGTTGTTTGAATTGTGCATCATACTCTTTTGTCTCATTTATTTTCTTTCTTCTAGTTTTATGCTGATTTTGATTGCTATTCTAAGAAGCCGGTAGTTTGATTCTATACAAACAACTGATTTAGGAATTATACCTACTTTAATAGAAAGCAATTTCTTTCTTGGAAGTATAATCAATTTAATTTCTGTGTGCTGTTCGTTACTTGCCATGTCAAGGCAACAGGCATTTGCTAAACATCTACTATCTGCTAGCTGCTGCACTAAGTTCTGATTCTTGAAGAAAACAATGGTATATTGGAATGAGACTCTGCTATTGCCTACAATTCTCTGTCCTCTTTCATTCCTTAATTCTGAATTATATTTTCCAGTATATTTTTGTCATCTTTACCTATGTCCACAATTGCATTAAAATAACCAAATATTGAGTTATATTTCAATTTAATATCGATATTTTTAAAAATCAAGTTTTTTTGGAAATATCTGTACCTTCTTCATCTTTTGCAACCTCTATTGCTGACTAATCCTTTCAATTGTTTTGATTGTTGGCATTTTTTTCAAATACTTAACATGAGAATTGAGATATGTGAAGAACAAAGGTCTCATCAAATCTGCCTTGTTGATTGTGATTAGAGAGCCCAGAACCCAAAGCACTGCTCCAGTTCCTTTATCTGCCTCTCTGAAGAAAGCCTGCAAGCTGTCCTTCTACTTAGCAGCAGCTTCCTTTTGTCTTATTGCTTCATTTATAGTGATTGGACACTCCTGGAGAAGCTTACTGCATTTCCCCTTTAGGGTTCTCAGATTAATCCCTGGGGGGTTGGAGTTATCCCTGTTACAAGACATTGACTTGAGTTCCCATTCTGGTGTGTGCCTCCTGCAACTCACTGTTAGCTATTGATGATGAGAGCCCAACTTCCCTTTAAGCAATTGGTATTCATCAGTTGTTGCAAAGGAGTGTTTACTTCAAAGATGTAGAAATAGAACAGAAATAGAGATGTTCCCCCCAACCCCAGCAATTGGGAGCATATATCCCATATATTCTTGGTTCCAAGGGATAGTGAACTCAGACTTAATTCAGCTTCTACTTAGGATTTGCCCTCACCAAGTTTACTTCCAAATTCAGCATGGTCAATGGATGGTTGAGTCCACATCTCTACTGCAGCTAGGCAGCTATTTGCTTAGGGCTGCAATTCTCACCACATGGCTTCTGGACAATCTTAGCATTGAATGAAGCCCCTGGACCTCTGGTCACTCACCATTCTGACTTTTCAAAACTCACAAGGTCATAGCTACCTCCAATGTCCTTCACCAAAAGAGCAAAGAACAAAAACATAGAGCGGAAACCCTTATTCTCAGGTCCCATGCTGGTCTTAGAGAGGTAGGGCCTGAGAACTTTCCCTGAGGTCATTGTCTCTCTCATTTGACCTGAAGCTAGGCAGGAAATAGATTGATGAAGGGCTAGGCCCTGGAAAACTGGTGCCTTTTGAATTACCCCAGGGGAGGCCACATGCTTCATCCAAATGTCTGTTCTTCACCATGTAGTTAGGAGACCAGAACCAGTTACAGAATGTTTCCATGTGCTTGAAAGTCCACACAAAATAATCATTAGCTTAGCACTCTGTGGATGCCAGTAAGGATTGGGCTCATTGGCCAGTCCCCGGTTACACAGAGATTGTCAAGATGGAAACAGTACAACAGTAACAGCAATACTGGGCGATGATCAACTATGATTGACTTACCTCTTCTCTCCAATGCAATGATCCAAGACAATTCTGAAAGACTCATGATGGAAAATGCTATCCACATCTAGAGAAAAAGCTATGGAGTCTGAGTGCAGAGTGAAGCATACTATTTTCACTTTTTTGTGGCTTTTCCCTGTTGTTCTGTTTCTTCTTTCACCACATGACTAATGTGAAATGTTTCCATGATTGTACACATATAACCTACATCAGATTGCTTGCCATGTTGAGGAGGGGGGAGGGAAGGGAGGGAGGGAGAAAAATTTGGAACTCAAAATCTTATGAAAATGGATGTTGAAAACTATCTTTACATATAATTGGAAAAAATTAAGTACCATCTACAAAAGAAAAAAGAAATAAAAAAGATGGATCCACTGTGGTTCCTCTAGCTAAATGTTCATTTGTCGATCCCATAGCAACAGTGCCAATTCTACATTAATGTCTATACAAAGTCCAAAAGCTGGGATTCTTATTACCCTTTACTCCCTTTTCATCATTTTCCCAATGCTCATTACAGAATCTGGAGGGGCCCATCAGAGACAAAATTTCATTTTGTATTTTTCTTTGTTTCATGGATAGATTGCTGTGGTAGAAGAGATCATTACTAACTGGCCAGTCTACCAAGTGCCTGCATTATCCCAAACACTGAGTCAAGTGCTGGGTATAGAATGGAAAAAATAAGCAGACTCTGCCCTCAAGGAGCATACATGCTTTTCAGAGAGAGGCTGTACACATATATAAGTGGATATAGAACACATGAAAGCAGAAATGAGGCAATATTGAATGAGGGTGAGGAGGGGTAGGGGAAGGACTAGCATTTTTAGGCACAAAGAATGACCTTGTGAAGGTGGTAGTGCTTGAGTTGAGCCTCCAGGGAAATGAGAAATTCTGAGTGTCAGAGGAGACACAAAAGAGCAATCTTGGCACTAGAGATGGTGCTTGCAAAGGTGCGGTGTCAAGAAATAAAGGGTTGTGTGTGAGGAACAGCAAGAAGGACAGTCTGGCTGGATCATAGAGTGTGGGGAGGGGCACAGCGAGGATAAAGGTTTCTCTATCTCACTGGGCTGATTGTTAGAAGGCATGGAGAATACAACATTCCAATGAGTCTGGAATCTGGTTAGTGGGTGTATTCCCTTGAATGCTTGAAGTCACATCCCATCCAGACCTAGAGTCACCCTATGTAACTCCTGTTCATGTCTTCCAGACATTTGTTTCAGTGTCCACAGAACATTCAGAGGGCCCTCCTAGAGTTCCTTCCACTTTGTGCCAATGCTCGCAGAATACAGATAGCACTGTCCAGTAGCTGACCCTCACTCTATGTGCCTGATCATACATTTCTGTCGTAACTTATTACCACATCAGTGTCATAATGTGTTTGTAAGTGTTGCTACAGGTTCATGCCCCTGTGAACATCTTCACTGCCTTTTGATATATCCTTGGTTTCAGCTCAGAACTGGCCACCATGTTGTATGACTTGAAGATATACTGATATATGAAGTATAAAATTATTAAGCTGTAAGGTGAATACAGATATCTGAAAGTCCCAAAGATGCAGTAGCAGGGAAGATGGCAAGGTCCTGGAGGCCTTAGGATGAATTAACACATAAGATGGCACTATCCAAGGTTCTGGAGGACATAGTGGTAGATGGAGAGCCAAAAAGATGTTAGTATAGAAAAATGAGATATGAGAAATAAGACTTGGAGGTCATCCATCTTTCTGTAAAGATTATAGGTGGTAACTCCTTGATCATGCCAGTAGTGTGAGCATGTTTGCTCTGTAAAGAGGGGGTCTTATTACTACCATGGTGGGGTGGAGTTGGAGGATCAAATGGAACAGGCATTTAGGATTCTCTCCTCTAGGGGATGGTGGTAGGTATTGGGTCAGTGTCCAGTCCCTGGAAGGCTCAGAGGGAAAGAGGAAAATGGAATTGTGAAGAAAGTTAAGATAAGGCAACACTGGACCATATGCTTTGGCAGACATTCTGGAACTTAGATAGATAATGGGTAGCATGGGGTGGAAGATAGGGAAAAGAGATCCCTCCCCACTGGCTGGTGGTCCTTGTGCCCAGAAGACCCAGTTCTCAGTGGATTGGCTGGGATAGAGCAGGGGGAAGAGATGGGTTGTTGGGGATACAAAGACAATCATTGATACAGATCCTGCTCCTCTTTTAAGAGCTTACATTCTATTGGTGAGATGACACAAATATCCATGTGTGCATATGTGCATGTGAACATGTGTATATACACATGTGTGTGTGAGATACAAAATAAATTAAAGTGAGTTTGGGGAGGGAGTCCACAAGGCCACAAAGGGACCAGGAAAGGGCTTTTATAGAAAGGGGGCTTGACCTGAATCTTGAAGGAAAGCAGGGCTTCCAAGAGGTACAGATGGGAAGAGAGAGCATTCTAGGCAGGGAGTACATCCTGAGCAAAGGCACACAGAGAGAATATAGAGCAACTTGTGTGGGGAGAAGCAAGCATCTCACTGTAGCAAGATCACAAGCTCATTGACCCAGCAAGCATTTATTTAATGTCTACTATATCAGGCCAACCCTGCCTCACTTAAATCCAATTGACTTATAAGTCAAGACATCACCTTCCTATGTCATCGGTCCTCTTCGAGAATGAAGAACAAACAACAACAACAATCAGACAGTGTGCTAGGCTTGGAGAATGAAGGGGATCAATTGGTAAGAAGCCTGGATAGGTAGGAAGTGACCAGGTGGGGAAAACCTTTAAATACCCCAAAGAAGAAATTCTATCTAATACTGGAGGTAATAGAGAGATGTTGTGGTTTATTGAGCATAGGGTGTACATGATCAGGTCTCCACTTTAATAAAATCACTCTAACAACTCTGTGGAGGATGAACTGGAGAGGGGAGAGCCAAGGGAGGCAGGAACTCATTAGGGGGCTGTTTGAACATTCCTGGTGAGAGCTTGGGAGGGCCTGAATGAAGGTGAAAGCAATGGGAATGAAGAGAAGAGGAAGGAAACAGAAGATATTGTGAAGAGGAAAAGGATGACATTTGGCAATGGGTTGGCTAATTGGGACTGAGAGAGTGAGGAGTTGAGAATAACTGAAGGACTGGGAAATGGTGGTGGCTTCAGCAGAAATAGAGAATTCAGAAGAAGGAGAAATTGGGAGAGAAGAACATGAGTTCAGTTTTGGACATGTTGAGTTTGAGGTGTATATGGGACATCCACTTGGAGATGCGCAAAAGACAGTCAGTTTGGAAGGACTGGAGTTTGGGAGACTAAGAATGGGTCTATAGGTATGGGACTCATCTGAACAAAGGTGATAATGAAAGCCATAGTTTGCTGTTGTTCAGTCATTTCTGACTCTTCATGACCTCATTTGGGGTTTCCTTGGCAGAGATACTGGAGTGGTTTGCCACTTCCTTCTCCAGCTCATTTTTACAGATGAGGACACTGAGGCAAACTGGATTAGGTGACTTGCCCAGGATCACACAACCAGTGTTTGAGGCTGGATTTGAACTCATCTTCCTGATTCCAGTCCCAGTGTTCTATTGACTGTGCCACCTAGCTGCCCACATCCATGGCAGCTAATGAGATTGGCAAGAGAGAGAGTGTAGAGAAGGATGAGGACAGCACCTTTGGGGACAGTGACCCTTAGGGCATGTGTTGTGAATGAAGATCCAGTAAAGGAGACTGAGGAGAGGTCAGACAGGTAAGAGGAGACCCAGGAGACACCCTTGGAGCAGAGAGCATCAGTTTGTATGGAATATATTGTTAGACAGTTGGGGGTCTAAGAGAGTTTTCTTTTTCTACTTCTTTTTAAACTCCAGTTAAAGCACTTGTCTTCTGGGAAGCGTGTGTGTGTGTGTGTGTGTGTGTGTGTGTGTGTGTGTGTGTGATATTTTATATATACATAGCTATACGATGTATATGTGTATATACACATATATAAATTAGAATAAGCAAAAAAGTATCAAATATAAGATTTTTTTTCTTCTTTAAAGAGTTCCTAATCTCATTGAAGAGCTCCCACCTCTCTATACACAGGTCATTCTCATTTTTCAAATGGTAAAGAGATTCAGTCACAGTCTCCAGATCTCAGAGTTGGAAGGGACCTCAGAGGCTCACCACACAGCCAAGCAAGAGGGCCCCTCTGGACACCAGCCCTTAGGAGTGGCCATCCAGCTTCGGCTCCAGGGATGGGGAGATCCTACCAACCTGAGGCAGCCCAGGCCTCAGAAGCTCAAATTACTAGGAATTTCTTTCGATTTCTTTATTTTAAGCCAAAATGTGGCCCTTTGCCTCCTCTGCCCGTTGCTTAGTTATTCAAATGCTTGAAGCAACACAGGGTCTTAGAATGGGGGAGTTGGAAGGGATTCTGGAGGGCCCTAGTTGGCCCCACTTGTGAAAGGAATGCCCACTGTGCCACGTCTGACAAAGGGTAGTCCAGGTTCTCCTTGAAGATCTTCATGGGGAGGAACTAGAGGCAGCTAGCTGTCAAAGGGAGTAGAGCACTGGGCCTGGAGTCAGGAAGACCAGAATTCAAATCCAGTCTTAGACTCTTAATAGCTGTGTGACCGTAGGCAAGTCCCTTGACCTCTGTCAGCCTCAGTTCTCTCATCTCTAAAATAGGGATGATAAGGGCAGTCACACTCCCGATATTTGTCAAGTGCTGTACAAATGTGTGCTATCGTATTTTTAACCTGCCATATCCCGAAGCCCCTTTTCCACTTTGGGGCAGCTATCCATGTCAGAAACTGATTTCTGATCTTCTTCTTTTGTCTCCTGAAAACAAACCTAAGCTGGCCCCCACATACGGTTGCTGGCTCTGTCCTCTGAGGCCAAACTGGTGCTGTTGTTCAGCTGTTTTCAGCCGTGTCTGACTCTCCATGACCCCATTTGGGGTTTTCTTGGCAAAGACACTGGAGGGATTTGCCATTCCTTCTCCAGATCATTTTACAGATGAGGAAACCGAGGCCAGCAGGGTGAAGTGACTTGCTCAGGGTCACACAACTAGCAAGTGTCTAAGGCCAGATTTGTAATAACCAAGATGAGTCTTCTTGACTCCAAGCTCAGCACTCTATCAGCTAAGGCACCTAGCTTCCCTGGGGCCAAGTAGAGTACATCGAATGCCTCTTCCTTACAGTCCTTCCCATGATGAAGATAGCCACCACATCCACATGAGTTTTTCCTTTTCTGGGCTAAGGATCCCTTGTTCCTTAACTGGTCCTTATTTGGCATGGATTCAAGGTCCTTCACCCATAGGTTTACCTTTCTCTGGGTGCTGTCCAGCTTATTCTGAACTGTGATTCCCAGAGCTGAGCACATCACTCTAGATGAGGTCCAGCCAGGGCAGGGAGATCTTTGCCCTACTCCTGGAAGCCCCGCCTCCAATGCTACCCATAATCCCAGAAGTTTTTGACTGTCATTGAAGCGACTGCCCTCTAAAGGTCCCTTGGTCTCCTCATCGCCAGGCCAACCCTCCTGAGTTCCTTCGAGTGATTCCCCTACAGCATCATGACCACTCCTTTCACCCTCTTGGCTCTCATCCTCTGCATACTTTCCATATTCTCTATGTCCTCCTCACAGTGTAGTGTATATAGCGAAAACTAATATTCCATGAGGGCAGAGGCCAAGGGGACTTTCAGCTTGTTATTGCTGGAAGTTGGAGCTCTTCCAATGTAACCCAAGGTCCCATTAGCTTTCGTGGCCCCTGTGTCACAGTGTTGATTTATTCTGAGCTTGCAGTCCACTAAAAATCCCTATGTTTTATCCCAAATGATCAGCTGCCTTTCCATTCCTCGCTTATCTTGTATTTGTAAGACTTTGCATTTATCCTCATAAAATGTCACCTTATTTGTCTTGGCCCAATGATCTCTAGGCACTCAGGAAAATCTCCTGGTAATTTAATCTCACAGTGGGTTCTAGAGAAGAAATGAAAAGTTGGAACATTTCTATCTGATCAAGAGACACTTTCCCATTTCCCATGAGAAAGTTATTCATTATCGGTGACTTCCCAGATGTGTTACATATTAAGGGGTCACTAAAGGGATTAGAACTTGAACATTCTTGACTTATAAAACAGTGTGTATGATGCCAGTGCTGTTATTTTCAGTTTTAGCTGACTGTCCTGGCACCAGTGAAGTAACCACAGGGTCCCAGGAGGGCTTCCAGACAATATGGGCTCTTCCCTCTCTGTGGATTTGCCTGGAGGTTCCCTTCCCCCTCACATGCTCAGTCAGAATGCTCTCCCTCACACCTCTGACTTAAAATCTCTGGCTTCCTCAGCAGAGTTAGCTCCAGCACCACCCCTTCCAGGGGCCCTTTCCTGGACTTCTGCTCACTCCTCTTCCCCCAGCTGCCGGTGCTTCCCCCTCTAAGGAGACCTGCCCTCTACTCTGAGCTTAACTTGTATGTTCTGATTGAGAGATGGTGACTTCAGTCACACTACCCCTCACTCTGCCTCCATTCTCCATGGACTCTTCCTCCACCTCCTCATCTTCCATATTCCCCTCCTACTCCATCCTCAGAATCTTTACAGGCATTTTTTCAGGTATTTGCCTGAATTGACTAAGAAGAAATTAAAGAGAAAAATCTAATGTCATATGCTTGAGGACAAAAAAGAAACTTTACAAGTAGAAGATGGGAAAGTTATAGATAGAGAAAAGTTGTTCTGAATTAGAATCTGGGGGGTCTGAATGGACTGCAAGCTTCTTCCAAGTCATTTGTGTGTGATATGACAGTAAAGAAATCCAAGCTATCCTGGGCTACATTTAAAGGGGCAGCATTTAAAGGACAAGTAGGTGAGTGTCCCTCTGTGCACTGCCCTCATCAGACCTCACCTTTGTTTAAGAAGGGCATTGATACCTGAATGAAGGTCCAGATGAAGGCAGTCAGGGGAGCGGTAGGCTCCCCATTCCTGGGATTTCAAATATGTGCTGGACAATCATCTGTCCAGGATATTAGAATGGGGAAGCCTATTGTTTTTAATTGGACTAGAGGCCACTGAAGTCCCTTCCAGTGCTCAAATTCTGTGATTATGTGACTTAAATTTCCTGAAATCTGGTCTCCAACATAGAGCACCACAGATCTGATGTACAGTTAGGTTTGACATATATTCTGAATGGGCAGAGTTGCAATCACTGAGCAACCAAAGACAACTGGAGACCTTGAAATTAGCCAATTGACATCAAAACCAATTAGGTAGGCTAAATAAAGAGTGGCAGGTCACTTCCTAAGAGGGAACTAATGGACTCAGACAGATGGACAGGATGCAAATAACAAAGTCATCCCCCACCACAAGGAACATGCCAGGCTTGAAAATCCTTTCAGAAAATGTTACTGGCAATGTTCAGTGTTCCAGTGACTGGACACTCCCCATTGATTAGGATAAAATGCCTTTATTTGGGGCTGGCATGGAGTGATGCCACTTTCAGAGATTGCGGGCTAAGCCATGGTTTCAGCAGGCACAGTGATGGGTCCCTCCCATGTCTAAAGCCTGCCCCACTGGGCAAAATCCTTCTCCCTTCAGCAAAACGACCAACTGATTGTGGTTTCACTTTTATTCATCAGTAGAGCAGGTATAGACACCTCAAGCTACCCTAGCCAGTTTGGGGTGAGATGTGGCTGCTCAAGGGACCTGATTTGTCTTTTACCCTGGGCACATTTCTTGGGCCCACAAGCCCAGAATCTGTGGATGAGGCAGCATAAGTAATGATATGGTAGCTGTGGTTTGATACCCCATGGGTTATGCTTCAGAGGTGTTCTTCCCATCCCCCTCCTGCCTGCATCCTCACCCACCAACAGCTATGAGCATCACAATTGTTTGAAGACTGTGAAGGGGGATGCCCCAGCCTGTGGTCATCTTGACACATGAAAGTGGCTCCTTGGGCTCCACCTTAAAATAGTCATGCTGGTTCCCTTTGTATAATATGTACACCCAGCTCGGTAGACTGGAAGTGTTGCATAGTGAGGGCCCCTGGAAGATTCATGAATGAACACACCATCATACCTCAATAGAGTCCTATATTTCTGTGGAAGGCACCACCATCCCTCCAGTGGGCCAGGTTCACAAGCTGGGCATTTTCCTCAGCACCTCACTCTCTCTACCCAGAGACAATCTGCTGCTCAGGATTGCATATTTCCCCCTTCCCAACATCGCTCACATTGGGACCCTTCCTGCCACCCACACCATTCTTGCCACATCATCTTTGTTCTGGCCCTCATCACCTCTTTCCTCCTTATTGGCCTCCCTGCTTCTTGTCCCTCCCATTCCAGTCCATCCTACTAGCAAAGGGATTTTCCTGAAGTGCAGACGTGACCATGTGATGTCTCTACTCTGCCAATTCCAGTGATTGCCAATTGCCTCTGTTATAAAATGTAAATTCTACCTTTTTTAACTTTTATGGGTTTGCACAGTCTGGTCCCAAACCTATCTTTCTAGCCTTATTAAGCAATACTTCCTCTCCTATCCCTTAATCCTAGAAGCAAAAGTAAGGCACAGGGTTCTGAGATTCTGGCTAAACTAGCCGTCTCTCTTATACGACACTGTGACTCTCATCTTTCCCTATGAACTGTCTTTTCCACATGCTAGGTGGGATCCTGGCCTTAAGGTATACCATCTAGCCTAAGCACCCCTTCAGTGGGGATCCTTTTTATAGCTTTTCAGACAGTGGTGGCTTGGCTGCAGCTCAGGACCAGTCATATGGTTGTAGTATCCAAGGTTTTGGAGTTGGAAATGAGTTCGACGCCATCTAATTGAACCCCCTCATTTTAGAGAGGAGAGGTTCAGGGTCTACAGAGACCAAAGGCCTTGCCTTGGTTCTGTGGCATCCCATCGGCTGCCTCGTGGATGGCCTGCTTCAGTTTTGGGCAGCTCGGCTGCTTAGGAAGTACTCGCTCATGTTACAAATCTTTGTGTGCATTAGAGGCCCCCATCAGTGTGAGCTGTTATTGTTATCATTCCTATCCCTAACTGAGACCTTCTTTGTCATCTCCTCCCCATCCCCTACTGTCCTCCACCTCTGACTCTTTTCACTGGCCACAATGCTGTTGTCTTGATTAATGGGAAAGAGCTCTGTGCCTTATTTTTGCTTCCAAGATTAGTGGATATGCTTCAGCCTTTTGTGTGACAAAGAGAAAGAACAGTATTTGTTCATCGCCCAGAAAGTCTGTTTCTAAAGAATAGCTTCTAAGTCAGACTCATAGTCCCTTGAGGTTCCTCCTCAACCCTGAGGAAACAAGGCCATTGTCATGGATAGATAGAGTCCTCTCTCCAGCACTGTGGCAATTTCCATCTAAGAAAGACAACTAGATCTGTCTCTTATTTATGCTGGCGATCCCAGTGACTTTAACATAATTTCCAGTTTAGGCATAGGGAATGGAAAATGGGTAGGAATTAGTATTGAACGCCTGGGATGTAAAGGAAGTTTGGCTTCTGACTCCCCATCCAAGTACAGGGGAAGTGCAATTAATAATTGTCAAATATGAACAATCAGCCAAGACTTGCTTGTTGAAAACTCTCACTTTATTTGGGGAGTGCATTCCAATTCGGTTTACATTTCCAATCAAAGCCTATCTGGAACCATTGCTGCTGAGTGGCTATATTGATGGGGCTGCACTGCAGGGACATATCTGTCCCATGATGGGCTGTCAGCAAGTAGGAAGGTTTTCGGAGGTCTTGCCTAGTTCAAGGAGGGGAGCCCCCACACAGAGCCAGCTCTCCACCCAGCAGCCTCGCTGCCTAATTAAAACACTGAGGCATGAGATGTTTAAACAATGAAACAAAGAAAGTCATAAACTATAGTGAGTGGAATCACCTGCCATCCCCAGTGATCAGGCTGCGGTGGTGATTAGAAGATTTTGAGCAGACAAAATCTGATAGCAGGGCTCACACACACTCAGTGAGAGTGGGAGGGTTAATTAAAATGACACCTGAATCTTCTTTGGGAATAGTGTAGGTGCTTCATTTCAGGGGGTGAGATGAGGCACTGTTGGGCTCTGAATAGGTATTCTTTCCTGAATGGAGTACTCTGGTGGATAAGATTGACCACCAGGGTCAGGAAAAAAAAAGAAAAAAGAAACATAATGATCTTGGAGTTTTGGAATGAGAAGGCTGTGCTCAGCTAATGCGTCTGGCAAGATGTGCTGAATGCAGGCCTAGGCTTGTCCTCAGAGATGGACAAAGAGGTGTGATGGGGCTTTCTTGTGCTTACCCTGAGCACAGAGGCATTTATCACCCCATCCAGAAGTCCAGGCTGAGTCCAGCAGATTCTTGCTTCTTTGGGATTGTTAGCTGAGTATGGCCCTGAGAGAATGGCAAAGCTGTGCATGGTGACTGAATGGGAACAGAGATTGGCTCTAGGGGCTGCAGGTCTAACCAGCCCATTTAGTGTGTGTGTGTGTGTGTGTGTGTGTGTGTGTGTGTGTGTGTATTTGTGTGTATGTGTGTGTGTGAGCGAATGCGAGTGGTGGTGAGAGTATGTGTGTATGAGTGTCAGTGTATGTATGAGAGTATGTGTGTGTATGTATGTGAGTATATGTGTATGAAGACGTGTGTAAGTGAATGTGAGTGTGTATGTGTGTGTATGTGTGTGTACATGTATGTCTGAGTATATGTGTATTTGTGTGTGAGTGCATTTGACTCTGAGTGCATTTTTGTATGTGTGAATAGATGTGTTCATGGAGAAGCCCCCTTTCTGTCCAGTTCTTCCAAATGCATACCTATCTGGGAATGTGGCCTTCTGGGAGGTGCCAGACAGCTGCTCCTTGCAGCCAGGTGGCACCCAGTGCACAGAACACTGGGTCTGGAGTCAGGAAGCCCTGAGTTGAAATTCAGCCTCAGGCACTTACCAACTGTGTGACCCTGGACAAGTCACCTAACCTCCGTTTGCCTCAGTTTCCTCATCTGAACCTAACCCTTGTCACAAAATCTATTGGTATGAGACTCCTTCCTTATTGGTGGAGATGAGTTCCTTGTCCTGAATGAGAGGCAGGACGGAGCAGAGTTGTCGAGGGTGGGAACACCAGCCTTCTGGAGAGGTCCTTGGGACTCTTCAGGCTTGGAGTCACTTTGGGAGCTTCTGGCTTCAAATTCAAGAAGGAAAATGGATGAAGCCAGTTGCACTAGAGCCACTGGAAGTCCCTTCCAGTGCTCAGATTCTGTGGATGTGTGACGTTTCATTATCCTGAAATCTGGTCTCCAACATGGAGCACCACAGACCTGATGTGCAGTTAGGACTGATAGATATTCTGAATGGGCAGACTTGAAATCACTGAGCAGCCCCAAGCTCTTTATCCCAGGCCTGTCTCCTTTCCCAACAACAACATTTCTGCAATGAACACACATAGCAAATAGCAAAGAAACCCATTTATGCAAAACAGAAATCAGAGAAGATCGATGCAGGAGGACATACACCAGACAATAGCGAGTGAAGACATTCTCCCATTAGATTTAAATAGCCCAGCCCAACCAAGAGAGAGGGTCCTGTACCTCACCCAGATGGAAACTCCCTGCAGTCTCCAGTGCAGCAAGCCAGGAACGAAGGCAGGATGGAGAAAACCAGCTCCTCTCATGTCTTCTCAGAGTCTTCCTTCAGTAACCAGCGGTGGGATTGCCAACCTCTCCCCTCTTTTCTGCCTCCCACCATCTGACCTACTCCTGTGACTGTCTTCCCAAGCACCTCCAGGGTCTTCTCGGCCTTGAAGACCTCTGTGATCTTGTCCCCAGCTCAGGAGCTGAGCCCTAAGGCTGGCAGTGAGCAGGGGGCAGGATGGAAATTCTCCCAGCCGATGATCCAGCATCACTAGAGGAAACCTCCTCTCCGGCCACCTCCTCCTCCTCCTTCCCTCCTCCTCCTCTTCCCTCTTCCTTCTAGTCTTCTTCTTCCTCCTCCCCCTCCCCCTCTTCTACTGCTGAGAGCCAAAGCCAAATAGCAGGTAAGCAATCACAGGACCAGAGAATTGTTTGTTTCAAAGCAAAAGCATTTCAGAAAGTCACAAGCCCATTCCAAAAGCCAGGAGGCCTTCTGTCCCTCACCCCAGGACGTGGGCTCTTACAATATACAAGTAGCAATGAGGCGAGAGGGTACACACAGCAGACTGAGCAGGGGAGGTCCACATTGGGAAACACATGTGGCCAGGGCACATATGTGGAAAGGCACACGTATGTAGGATCCCAGAAGCAGGAGTTAGAGTCTATGGATTGCAAGCCCCTGGTTTTAAAGATGAGGGAATGGAGCCACAGAATAAGAAGCAGACTTTCACTGAGTCAAACAACTTAGTAAGTGAATGAGCAGAGATCTGAGCTCTGCTCATCAGGCTCTAAGCCACCACAACCTGGAGCCTCCAGACCCCAAGGCCTGTGTTTATGTCCTCTCTGCACCTTGCTCCATTCTAGGCTGATCAGTCTACCAGGTGTCCCTGTGCGCTGCAGGGGCCCCACTAAGGCATGGATAGGGAGACAAAGGGGGCCACAAGAAGACTACAGTTAAGTTGGGAAGAGACGACATTAAAAACTGTGAGCGAACCAAATGACAACGTAGTCCCATGATAGGACAAGACAGGCCAGGGCATCACATGTGTGGAGAAACCTTCTTCAGGCAGAGCCCCTGGGTCATGCCCCTGGGGTTCCCCCTAGTCTGAGACAATTAAAGGAGGATGTGCAAGGAAATGGTAATGAAGATGATGATGATGATGACTAGCATTTGCAGAACAACTACTATGTGCCAGGCATGATGCTAAGCACTTGAAAATTATTATAACAACTCTGGGAGGTGGTGCTATTATTATCCCCATTTTACAGATGAGGAACCTGACACAGAGGTTAAATGACTTGCTCAAGGTCACACTGCTAGGAAGTGTCTGGGGTTAGATTTGAAATTATTTTGGGAAATACTTCGCTATGGCCTGTAGGCAATGTCAGGGTTCCACAAGCCTGAGACTTCCATTGCCTATTTTCCTCTCCCGTCATTAATGCCTTCTCCTTCCTCTCATTATCTTGTGTGCAGTGAGAAACCAAATCCCCACTTGCTAAAGGGTAAGCTCCGTGAGGGCAAGAAGTGTTTGATGTTTGAAAATCCCCAGTGCGTGGCACATTTCTGGCACACGATAAGATTTACTAAACACCCAAGGAATTGGGCTGCCCGGGCTCTTGAGGGGAAAGGTCTGTGCGTGTTATCTCTTTGCTTCCTCCCTCACACACTGCAAAGCAGAAAGACCAACTCATCGGTGTGGAGGCCTCCTCTCCTCCTCCTCTTCCTCCCTTCTCCTCCTTCTCCCCGGTTCGCTCCTCTCACCACCACCACTGTTGGAATGAAGATCAGACTACTACCTCCCACCTCTCTCCCAGGGCTGTCCTGAGGATCAGATAAGATCATGATCGTAGAGCACTTAGCACAGTGCCTGCCACACGGTAGGAGATATAAAAATGCTAGCTATTATTATTTTTTTTAATTACAGTTATCCTTTCTATATTACAGAGGAACAGCACCTCGTCTCCCCATGCCATCTGGAAGATATGTGTAAAATTTTTTGGCCTTCCCTTTGTGCCAGGGAACTCATTTTTCCCCTTTCTTTTATGAGGTGTATATAGTACCTTATTGTAAAATTTGGGTTAAGTAATTGGTCATAGGCTATATGTAGGTCAATGTTAAGTAAAAATATTGGCCTTCATGTGTCCTCTGCTAGCTGTCACATTCTTTTCACAAACTTTATCTTTTTACTTATTTTAACTTAAAAAAGAAATTGTGTGTCTTTATGGTATTAAAAGATAAAACATGTTGATGTTATACAATACTATACATATATTTTATATATTTCTCAGTTTCTAAACTTTTTCTGTGTCATCTGCTGTCCTTTGCGTGTTGTCTGTGGCTTCCACAAAACTCCCAAAAGATTCCCGTTTAATTTCTTATGGTGACCTGCAGTATAGTGAAACCATGATGGGGAAAGTGGCAATGTGGAAGGGTTCACTGGACTGCTCTTTATGACCTACCTCCTAGGGTTGTTTAAGGATCATAGGAGATGATAATTGTAAGGTGCTTAGCACAGTGACTGGCAAATAGTGCTGTCTAAATGTTAGATATTGTTGTTGTTGTTGTTATTATTATTATTATTATTATTATTATTATTATTATTATTATCATTATAGGAGGCAGCCTGGCCTCAGGAAGAGAACTCTAGAGCTGGAATAGGAACATGTGCATTCAAAGCCGAGCTCTGACACTGGCTAGTTTGGGGGACTAGGCACACATCACTCTCACTTCTCCCCATCTTTAAAATGGACAGAACAACACTCACTGCTCTTGGCTCACAGGATTGTTTTCTCCAAAGCCCTTTGTAAGCATTTTCAGTCCAAGGGCTCCCAGAGTGGCAGGGTGGGGGGAGGGGGCACACACTCTCTCTTGTCACAGTCTCACTCTCTCCTTAATCCTCTACAATTTGACTTCCAACATCATCACTCAAACCAGACCTTCTCTTTCCAAAGGTACTACTCATCTCTTAATCACCAAACCCAGTGACTTTTTCTTTATCCTCATTCTCCCTGACCTCTCTGCAGCCTCTGACACTGTTGGTCACTCTCCTTTTCAATATTTTCTTCTCTCTAGGTTTTGAGGCACAATCTCTCCTGGTTCTCCTCCTCCCTCTCTGACTATGCCTTCTAACCATGGGTGTCTCTTGGGCTTCTGTCCTGGGCTCTCTGCTCTTCTCTCTATATACTGTTTCACTTGGTGATCTCAACATCTCCCATGGATTTAATAACCATCTTCGTGCTAATGATTCTCAAATCTGCCAACCCTAACCTTTCTGCAACCTCCTGTGTGACTTCTCCAGTTGACTTTGTGCATCTCAAACCGAGTGTCCTGTAGACCTTTTAAACTCAACTAGTGAAAATTGAACCTGTTATCTTTCTCTAAAAATCCTTTTCTCTTCCTCACTTTCCTATTACTGTCAAAGGCACCACCCTCCTCCCAGTGCCCCAGGCTCCCAACCTAGGAGTCACCCTAGATTCCTCTCTATCTCTCATCACCCCCAAATCCAATATGGTGCCAAGGCCTGTCAATTTCACATTTACAGCATCTCTCCAATCCATCTCCTTCTCTCCTGTGCCCTGATCCTAGTGCAGACCCTCAATCACCTCACACCTGGGCTAATAGCCTGCTGATATCGCCCTGCTCTTCAGTCCATCCTCCACTCAGTTGCCAAAGTAATTTTCCTAAAGTACAAATCTGACCATGTCACTGTCTTCTATTCAATAGACTCCAGTGTCCCTTCCAAGAGGAAATAAAAATTCCTCTCCCTGGCATTTGAACTCCTTTACATCCTGCCCCTTCTACTTTCCTAATCTTCTTATATACTCCTCCCCCATCCCATAGGACATGGGACAAAGCACTTCAGCTCCCACCTCCAGGTATTTCTTTTGGCTGGTTCCCATGCCTGGAATGCTCTGTCTTATTTCCCAGACTTCCTTCAAGCCTTAGCTAAAATCTGCCCTTCTATGAGATTTTGATCCCTCTTAATTTTCTTGCCCCACCTGTTCAGTATCTCAAATTTATCCTGCCTACAGCTTGTTTGTACTATAGGCGGGCTTTTAAAAATATTTATTTATTTTAAACATTCATTTTGTAAAGTTTTGAGTTCTAAATTCTCTCTCTTCCTCCAGCCCTGGAGAAGCTGAACAATACCTTCATTAAGCATGGGAGTCATGCAGAACATCTCTATATCGGCCATGTTGTGAAGAAGGAAAGAAAAAGAAGTCAAAAAAGCTTCATTTTGTGCTCAGATTTCATCACAAACATCAGTGTTTGCATGTTGTTTCCCCATTGGACTGGGAGCTCCTTTATTTCAGGGACTGTCTTTTGTCTTGTTTTGTGTCCTCAGCATTTAGCACAGTGTCTGGGTTGCACTAGGTGCTTAATAAATGCTTATTGACTCGCTGCAATTATTATTATACCCATTTTACAGATGAGGAAACTGTAGCTTAAAAAGTGACCTCTTCAAGGTGGCATGGCAAATAATGATGTCATCAGTACTATTGCTATCACCTTTACCTTTTCTCTTCTCCTTCCTCTTCCTCACTCCCCTTTTTCTCTATCATATCATTTAAAGGCAAAGTGTTGTCTTTAAGTCCCATGAATCCTGAGCCAATCTTCCTTTTCCTGTAAGTGTAAAGGAATTCTATGCCTTCATCTACAGTTGGAATCCACTTTAGGCAAACCCAGTCTAAAAAAAATTCTAATTCACAAAACAAGTCAACAAGGGAGTGATAATTGATTTCACCAAATGATTCTTTAATTGGCAGAAGGATTGTTTGTAGGATTCCTTTAAATAGGGAGCTTCACTGGTGCAATTAACACATGGTTTAATTTTCCAAACTGCGATTTATGTACAACTTTGGAAGAACACATCTGTTGAGTGAAGCAAGACACATCTGTACACCCCATTTACAATGTCACTGTAGCAAGCATTAATGACTTGCTGATGAGATGGGAGAAAGGCACCCGGTCACAATTATTCCATTTCTGATTCTCAGCATTGAAGAGATCAGAGATGAAGGGTCATAACCAGGCAATCCTTCTGAGCAAGTTTCTCCGGTGCTATGGTGGCAGGGAGAGCCTTCCCAGGTAGACAGTCCTGGTGATGGAAACACTCTACAGGATTAAAACCTCTGGACAATTTGAAGGCAACTAGATTGAAAATCTGGCAGTGACCGCTCAGGTTATCTTAAGTGTATGTTTGACTCTGATTGTCCTGGACATCCAGGAGAAAGCAAAGGAGATTTCTCCCCCTGCTGTGGCCTTGGGCAAGTTAGGAACCTCTCTGAGACTCAGTTTTCTTACCTATAAAATGGGGGTGTTAAAAGTTATCTGAAAGAGTCATTGTAAGGAAAGCTTTTTGTAACCATAAATGCTTATGTATCTAAACATCAAGGACTGAGTTGAAATTGTCCTGAGAACTCTCTCTACCAACAAAGATCTCAACCAATCTATAATCCTCAGTAGTTGATATGAATCTGTGCTGTTGCTGCTGTAAGGGTCTGTGCTGGAAATCCTATGGGAGAATATTTTGGAGTGTCTAAATAATGGCTTTGTGCCAAGAGTGCCTTCAGAAAGCCCAGATCCTGGGGGTGGAGTGGGGAGGTTTAGCTTAGAGCAGTCATGTCCAGTACGAGGCTCATGGGCCCACAACACTTGGAATGGGATCAACTCAGAGAAAATGCAGTGCTTGTCTGATTTTAAAGTACTGATGTATTAATAAAGAAGAAATATATAAACGTGTGGTTTTCTAAATAGCCATACAGCCTGCAGGGACCTTTAGGTGCAGTTCTGTGGCCCCCATTTCTATTTGGGTTTGCCATCCCTGGCTTAGAGAATTGCACTCATAAAACATCGAAGCTGGAAAGGACCTCAGTGATCATTAAGTCTGCCTCTCCCATTTCCATTTTATGTATGGGGAAAGTGAGGTTCAGAGAGGCTTGTCTCTGGACAAACATCTATTTAAGCCCATAGTTAAAGCATCTCAGAGTTGCAAGGGTGTCATCCAGCCTTGCCTTGAACACCTCCAGGGAAAGGTAAGTCACTCCCTTCCAAGGTGGTTGACCCCCATTTGGCTAATCTTTAATGTTTAAAGAGATTGGTTGTTTGGTTGTGCCTTTCTTTTTTTTTCAAACCTGCATTTGCCTCTTGAGAATTGCCACCTTAGTTCTTTCCTCTGGACCAAATAAAAAAGTCTAGCTCCTACCAAGGTGAGGGGTCTTGAGTATCTAACAAATCTCTTGAAGTCTCCAGGTTAACAGTAAAGTTGTTAGGGCTCCAGATGGCCAGGTCATCTCACTCCACTGTCCTTGAGGCCGATTCAGGTTGCCATGGAGTGGAATATTTTCATGGAATTGCCAGACCAAACCCAAAGTATGACTTTATGTTAATTCCAATCTTAAATTAAGTCTATGAAGCTACTACATCTGAGGCCCAGTGTTAGATGCTGGGGACATGAAAACTGAGTGAAAAATTGTTCTCTGACTTCAATGAGCTTGTATTCTTGGGGAGGGAGGGGCAGGTCAGTCCATAGAGAATGGGCTTGGGAAATGCCGTGATCCAGTAAAAGGGCCTTTGTTCCAGATTCAAGGACCTGTATTAAAATGTACATGGTGCTTCTTGTTATCCATGGGACTTTGGAAAAATCCTTTCTCTCTGAGCCACAGTTTCCCCAATCTCTAAAATGGAGCATTTGGACTAGATCTCTAAGGCTTCTTCCAAATCTAAGTTTATGAGTCTGTGGGCTAGTTCTGAAAATCTGTGGGAGGAATCATGGGTCCAGAAACAAAGCATTTGATAATACACTGGGAGAAACCATTGTCTTTCATGGAACAATGATGTTAGGGACAGAAGATGCCATCCCAGGTCCTTGGCTGCCAGAAAGAGGAATAGTCCAAATGCAGCCAGACACTGCTTAAAGGCCTAGAGTAGTTGAGTGGGTCTAGTGGTGGGTTTCCTCTAAGCCTGGGTAAAGGTCACACCTTGATTCCAGACTTCACCCAACTGAACCAAACTGGGTAAACATTCCCTGCAGAGTAGTCACTCCAAGCTTCACAGGGAGGTAATCTATTTGAGCCACATGTACTCTTCCTCAGTTGGGTCTCAAGTGACCTAATTTCATTGGGAAAGTGTTTAAAAGAGAACCATGCTTATCTTTTCCTCCTTTGGAAGAGTCAGCCTTATTCTTCCCTTCATTTTTATTTTCTCTTTGTGTCCTTTGGGGAGAAGCAGTGGTGATAGAGGGAATTGAACACTGGCTATTGAGTCAGAAAACCTATGTTTAAAATTCAACCATGCCATTGATAAACTGGGTGGTCCAGACTGAGTTCCTTCCCCTTCTTGGACCTCAGTTTCCTTCTCTGTCAAATGAGGTGGCTGGACAAGACGGCCTGTGATCTTCTCATTGCTGCTCTTTTATGAGCAGGTTTTGGGTTTTAAGCCATGAACAAAGTTCATGTTTCACACCCCCCCCTCCACAGAATAGAGAGGGCACCACTTCCTTTGAGTTGATGGTGCGAGCATTTCTTTAGAAGCAAAGCTGGCCTCTTGTAACACCTTCTTCAGAGAACTGAAAGAGGATATTGATTTCTTCCCTATTGTTCTATAGTGAAGAATGATTTCCTTCTGATTCACTGATGGTACCATTCTCTTTCAGCTAATGAGATGAATTTCTGATTTGCCAACCATCCTCCATGGCCTCAATGTTTGAGGGAGCTTTTCCTTTTGTGGGACTGCACTGGGAGCTGATGGGTGCCTACTTTAGGGATGACCCTATTCCTGAATGAATGGTCCCTTGGGTACACTATTTCCTTGGCTCTTTGGCCTTTGGGATTTTATATAAAGTTCTCTCTTCAGTCTGCCTCTTTGTCCAAAGATGGCACACCTTGCCACCACAGATTATTTTTTCCTTGATAATTTCTTGAAAGATGATGTCTAGGCTCTTTTTTTGATCATGGCTTTCAGATAGTACAATAATTTTTAAGTTCTCTCTCCTGGATCTATTTTCTAGGTCAGTTGTTGTTCCAATGAGATATTTCATTCTCTTCTATTTTTCATTCTTTTGGATTAGTGTTACAGTGCCTTGATTTCTCAAATTGTCTCTAACTTCTAATTGCTCCATTCTAACTTTTAAGGAAGTATTTTCTTCAGTAAGCTTTTGGACTTCCATTTCCATTTGGCCAATTTTGATTTTTAGGGCATTCTTCTCCTCATTGGCTTTTTGGACCTCTTTTGCCATTTGGGTTAGGCTATTTTTAAGGTGTTATTCTCTTCAGTATTTTTTTGGGTCTCCTTTAGTATCACTCTCAGTTTTTCCTCTGCTTCTCTTACTTGCTTCTCAAAATCCTTTTTGAGTTCTTCCATGGCCTGGGACCAATTCATATTTTTCTTGGAGGCTTTGGATGTAGGAGCTGTGGCTTCATTGTCTTCTTCTGGTTGTGTGTTTTGATCTTCTTTGTCACCAAAGTAAGATAATATAGTCTGACTCTTTTTGTGCTGCTTGCTCATGATCTTGGCCAATTACTTGAGTTATAAACTCTTTGTTAAGGTAGGGGTCTGTTTCCAGCGTGGGGAATTTACTGGCCCAAGCTTCAGTGGTTTTGTGCAACTGTTTTCAGAGATACTTCTAGGGACCTGTAAATTTTCAGTTCTTCCGAGGTGCTATGATCAACGGTAAGGTGTTTGATCCTTTCCTGGCCTGTGCCCTGGTCTATGAGTGACCACAAGCACTCTTCTGTCTTGGAACTGTGAGGAAGATTTCCTCTCCACAGCCACTACAAGCTCCACCACACCAGCACTCCTCCTCGCCCCAGGACCCCAGGACTGCCACCCAGAACAGTGACCCAGATCCAAGCATAGGCAAAGCAAGAGAATCCTGCAGCAGCAGAGAGATCCCTGTAATACCCCTCTGATCAGTCACTCAATTCCCCCTCAGTCTGTGGGCTGGAAGTTCAGGAGGCAGCCGCCACCCCGGGGCTGAGCTCTGGGGACTGGGGCTGGAACCCCACCGTGCTTCTCTCTCACCACCGCAGAAACAGACCTTTCCCACTGACCTTCTAAGTTGTTTTTGGTGTTCATGGATTGAGAAGTCTGGAAACCACCACAGCTTCCTGCAATTCAGTCCTCTGAGGCTTGCTCCAGGTTTGCTGTGGCCTGTGCACCCACTCCAAACTGCATTCCTCTCCCAGCCTGGCATGATATACTTTTCTGATCAACCATCCAGGTTATCTTGGGCTGGAAATTTGTTTCACTCTGTCTTTTTGTGGGTTCTGCTGCTTTAGAATTTGTTTAGAGCCATTTTATAGGTATTTGGGGGGATTTAGGGGACAGCTCAAGCAAGTCACTGCTTTTACTCTGCCATCTTGACTCTGCCCATGCCACCACAGACTTTTGACTTCTTCTTGGAATGTGATGAAAAAGTCTCTAATCAAGCCTGCCCAGCCAGATGCATGTGGCAGTGAGAGGGACCCACAATTTGGTCTCTTGGACATTACAGCCAGACTGGATAGCCCTCAACACTGCTCAGTCTGAGCTATCCAATATGACTGGTTTCAAGGAGGAGGGGATGGCAACCCACTTGCTCATGAATCTTGATGACCTCAAGTGGTTTAGAGATCAGAAGTACAAAAGCTATGGAATGGGTTGTTTTTCTTTATCTTAAAAAATTAAAAAACAAACAGAGACAGATGAATGAATTAATGAATGACTAGATAGATAGTTGGATAGAGAACTAGAGATAGGGACAGAAAAATGAATGAATAAACAAATAACTGAAGAGATAAGTAGACAGAAAGACACATAGACAGACGGATGGACAGACAGATGGATGGATGGATGGATGGATGGATGGATGGATGGATGGATGGATAAAAAAAGATACCTTTTGCTTTGATCCAACAGGTTTCTTTTTTGGGGGACCGGGCTAGACAATGGGGTTAAGTGACTTGCCCAGGGTCACACAGTTAGTAAGTGTTATGTGTCTGAAGCTGGATTTGAACTCAGGTCCTCCTGACTCCAGGACCAGTGCTCTATCTATTGTACCACCTACCTACCCCCAACAGGTTTCTTCTAACAAGACCAAATCACTTCCTGTACAAAGTACTTTTCCCCCAAAAGAGTTAAGCAAGACTGTTCAATAGCAAGTTGTAGCTCTTGGCATGTCGCTGCTTATGAGGTTTCTCTTTTACTTGGGGAATACCTTAGGTGGCTCTGATTCTAAAATAAATTGATTTCATGACCTCCAAACTTCTCTAGAACTTTGCAGTTTACAAAGCACTTTCTGCTCATAATTGTCCTATAAGACAGGTAGTAAAAGTATTATAACCTAGAGGACACAGCTGAAGCTTAAAATGTGACTTCTTCAAGGTCACACACCTAGTAAGTGTTAGAAACAGATCTTGAACACAGGCCTTCTGACTCTAAATCCAATCATACAGGGAAATAAACCTGGACTCCTGGGTCAAAGTACTAAACCTCCCTGAGCTGCAATTTCCTCACCTGTAAAATAAGAAGATTGACTCTACATGGCTTCTGAAATTTCAGCTCTAGAGCAATGATCTTATGATACCATGAGCTTCCCCCTGTAAGATGGAATTCATCCTCAGGATGCAAGGGAAAGAGGAGAACAAAGAAAGAAAGAAGTACACATTTAGTGAGCATCTACTGTTTCCTAGGTACTTTACTAAGTGCTGTACAAATATCTAATTTGGACATACAGAGTAATACCATAAACAAATTAGGGGAGCATAGAAGATTTTACCTGTCAGATCTATAGATAAGGGAATAATTTATACCCAAACAAGAGATAGAGAATATTAATGAATATAAAATGGATAATTTTGATTACATTAAATTTAAAAAGTTTTTGCATAAACAAAACCAATGTGGCCAAGGTTAGGAGGAAAGCAGGAAACTGGGGGGAAAATTACAGTAAATTTCCCTGATAAAGGCCTCATTTCTCAAATATATAGAGAATTGAGTCAAATTTATAAGAATGTGAGTCATTCTTCAATTGATAAATGGACAAAGCATACGAGTAGGCAGTTTTCAGATGAAGAAATCAAAGCTATCTATAGTCATATGAAAAAAAAGTGTTTTAAATCACTCTTGTTTAGAGAAATGCAAATTAAAACAATTCCAATGTACCTCTTCATACCTACTAGATTGGCTAATATGACAGAAAAGGAAAATGACAACTGTTGGAGGGGATGTAGGAAAAAGAGGACACTAATGAATTGTTGGTGGAGTTGTGGACTGATCCAACCACTCTGGAGAGCAATTCAGAATTATGCCTAAGGGGCTATAAAACTATGCATGCCTTTTGACTGAGAAACACCATTACTAGGTCCATATCCCAAAGAGTTGAAAAAAAAAGACCTATATGTACAAAAATATTTATAGGAGCTCTTTTTTTGTGCTTGAAAAGAACATGAGAAATTCACTGATATACCCATTCCTCAGTGGAAATGTTTGCTCCTGTCTGACCCACATCTCTCACATATTCCTTTAAGTCTTGTCCTCAGAACCACAGAATCTCAGAGCTGAGAGAGATCTCAGAGATTCCCACTTTAACTCAGAAGGGCACTAGAATTTTTGCTGCCATCTCTCTGGAAAATGACCACCCTGCCACTTCTTGAAGCATCTCAGTGAAGCCAAAGCCAACCCTTCTGGTCCTGGTCCTCATCTAGCTGTTGTTCATCCTTCATTTTGGAAGAGGACCAATGGCATCACAATGGTGATGTCTTGACTTGCATGTGAATTTAATTAAAGTGAGATAGAGTTGTACAAAGTCATCAGCCCTCACTCTCTCTTCCACAGTCATGTAAGTTCAGTGGCAGGACAAAAGTCAGGATGACTGGCTATGGCTCCAGATGCAGTAGATGACTGTGGCATCTTCCATGTCTGAACAAGATCTAAGTTCTAATCACTGGAACAAATTGTTCTCATCTGTCCATTCCCCCAGGGTAAATCTTCACAGCTAGATAACAATGGAATTTATATAAGCCCGGGGAAAATGGCCCAAGTCTTTTGTTCCTGGGCATCACATTATTCAGCATTTGCAAATATTCTACAGAAAGGATCCTATAAGATTCAAATCCCACCTCAGCCATTTTGCTAGCTCTGTAATTCTGGGCAAGTCACATAAACTCCCTGTGTCTCAGTTTCCCCATTTGTAAAATGAAGAGGTTGGACTCAATGGTCTCTAAGCAGCCTTCTAGATTAACTCTATGGTTCTTTCACCTCAATGTTTCCATCTATTAGTGAACTTGTGAGACTCACAGCTGGGTACTCTGATGCCTCTAATTGCCCATAGTCTGTATTTTCTATGTTTCTCTTGTGGCCTTTACCATGTGCTAAAAGGAACGTAATGGTGTGCATGGAGATGTGCATTTACGTGCACATGTGTGCATGTTTGTGCACGTGTCATTCCTCAACTGAGCTTTGAGCAATCTGAGAACAAGAGAGTCAAGTGGGATTCACCTTCTCATTTTCTCAGGCCCTAGCATAGATCAATATGCATTTGTGAAAGGAGAAATAAGGAAGGAAAGAAGGAAGGAGGGAAGGAAGGAAGGAAAGAAAGAAGGAAGGAAGGAAGGGAAGGAAGGAGGGAGGATGGGATAGAGGGAGGATGGGATGGATGGAGGGAGGGAGAAAGGAAAGGACTGATCTTATTTTGTTAAAACAGTTGGCTTTATAGTTTAAAAGGGTTTTTGTTTGTTTTGTTTTGTTTCTCTGACATAAAACCTCAATTATTTTGCACTGCTTCTGGCTCTGCCCTCTGGGACCAAAGAGAACACAACTAATCCCCCCTCCACATGACAGTCCTTCAGATGTTAAGAACAGCTGTCTGGTGTTTCCCCCACCCCAAGCCTAAACATATCTAGTTTCCACAATCTGTCTGCCTATGGCATGGACTCCAAGCCCTTTTTCATCCTGGTTGCCTTCCCTGGACACTGTCCAGCTCCTTAGTGCTCTTCTCAAACTATGAGGTCAGAACTGAAGCCAGTAGATGGGGAAAGGTCAGACAAGGGCACCAGCCAGCCAGATGGATACTGCCATGTTCCCAGAAGTTCCACTTCTTTGAATGAAAGCCCATTTTTTTCTGCTCTCTGGGCTAGGAGATCCCATTGTTTGCTGCCATGGATCTTATAATCAACCAACACGCCCCCCCTCCGCCAACTCTTTCTTTCTAGTCATGCTTCCCCCTCCTTATGGAGCCGATTTTATCAAGACAAGTGACAAATATGACTTTCATCTTTTTAAGTTTCATTTTCTTCTGATCTGCTCACTGCTCTAGCCTGCTAGCATCCTTCTGGATGCTGACCGCTATTGGCCTGTGTGTGGACTCTGTTTCTCAGCTGTGCATCCTTCTGTAATGCTGAAAAGTGTGCCAGCTCTGCTTTCTTCCAAGTTCGAGGTAAACTTTAAGTAGCCTTGGACCGAACATATGTGGGGAAGTCTTTGCCCTTTCATATGGTTTTTAGGAAAGATGCTACAATTCCTTGGAGGAATGTTCTCCTCTTGTTTGTAACACAGATGCAAAGAAATAACTTGTCATTTCCCACTTCCTTCATTCACCCTGAGCTTCAGTTGCCCCAACAGTCATCCTTGTATATTTAGAAGGTCTGAGCTCCAGGGGGTTTGTCTGATAACCTTATTTTACACCCAATGTCCTGCCCTATACTGACATGTGCTTTGGGACAATATTGGTTACAGGGAGGCCACTGCATGGACTACTACCATTTGAAGTCCTTGGAAAGGATGTCTTCTGTGCTTGAGGCTAACAGGCCCTTTTGCAGGGTTTCCTCTCCTCCTCTTCTTTAATTCTTTATCTCTCCCCCATGACAGTAAGGGTGATACTCCTGCTGCTCCTGAAGCTGGGAAAGGCAGAAGGTGTTTATAGAAAGCTTCTTCCAGATGGATTCTTAGAAAAGCTAGCCTGCTCCCATTAGCCACATAAGCCACAGCCATATTTATATCAAATGTGTAGGCAGAGCACTTGTAATCTTATACGTAGTCCTTGTATATGGGTACAGAGTGCTTGGATTTCCAGCCTATCTTTGATACTTTCTAGCTATGTGAAACTGAGATGCCAAGGGCTTCCCTGGGCACCTTAGATCCTGGACAAGTCACCCCCTAAAAATCCCTCAGCTTCCTCACCTCTAAAATGGGGGTGAGTGAGGGAAGTGGTATATTAGAAAACTAATGCAGCCTTGATTTCCTAATCTGTAACCTGAAGGAGTCAGGCTATGTCACCCTTAAGGTTCTTTCTTGTTCCAAATCCAGATTCCTAAATTTAAAAAAATAGATAAAATTTAAAAAAACTTTAAAAAAAATCTGAAAGTATCATAAAGTTATTTCATATGTCTATAATGCTCAATGGTTTGCAAAACATTGCATATACAGGATCTCAATGGAAACTTAATACCCCATGAGTTGTTGAGCTTGTATCATCCCCATTTTACAGATTAGGAAGGGAAGATTCAGAAAAGGTATAACTTGCTTAGGGTCACCTACCTGTTATTTGTTTTAAATGGGACTTAAATCCTGTTCTCCCTCATTCCAGGTCCAGTGTGCTAGCCATTATACTGCACTGCCTCATATAGAAATGTGAGTCATGATACAGAAAAGAGCATTTGACATTATGCATCATTCATTTAGGTTAAAATTCCCCAAAGCTGAGCTTTAGAAGTTGTATAATATGCTTAAACATGTGTCTAAAGCCAAGAACTGATCATGTTTACCATGGAAAATCACTGGAAGCTTTCCCAGGGCAAACAGGGGTAAAATATGCCTACCTTCTCTCTGCTTACTTGCCATGGCTCTAGAAATCCTCACTCTTGCAGTAAGAGCAAAGAACAAGATTGAAGGTCTAAACTTTGACAGTAAGGAGACAAAATGATCCTTATTTTCAGATGAAATAATGGTCATCATATGAGAGAGAATGTATAAAGTACTTTGCAAACTTAAAGCATGACATACATATTACTATTACTATTACTGTTATTGTCAACTTAGAAAATCCTGGAAAATAAGAAACTAATTGAGATAATAAATGCATTCAGTTGTGCTTCAGGACACAAAAGAACTCCACACAATGACCTAGATTTATATACACTACTAACAAGAAGCAAGAAGAAACTATAAGATCAATTCCATTCAAAATAACTACAAAATACATAAAATATCTGGGAGTTAACTTACTGAGACACACACAAGAGTTATATGAATGCAATTACAAAACACTCTTTCCAGAAATAAAAGAGGACTTTAATAATTGGAGAGATATTCAGTGCTCATTGTTTAGCTGTGCCAATATAATAAAAATGATACTTCTTAAAAGAATTTACTGATTTAGTGCTATAGCAATCAAATTGCCAAGGGGATATTTTATAGAAAGAGATAAAACTCTAAAGAAATTCAATTGGAAGAATAGAAAGGCTAGAATCTCCAGGGAAATAATGCAAAAAAAAAGAACAAATGACAGGGGCCAAACATTATTAGATACCAAACTCTATTATAAAGCCATAATCATCCAAAAATATTTGGTGCCAATTTACAAACAGCAAAGTGGGTAAATAGACAGATGAGATGAGCAGGAAATGGAAGCCATATAAAAGAATTTTCCAAAGTTTAACAAATTCAAGAATATAAATTCCAGGGGGAAAAGCAGAGAGGACACACAGTGCCCCTGGGAAAGTGGGTTCAAACTTGTGGAGCATATACTGCAAAGGGGTATCCCAAATCCTCGAAGTCCTTTTTCTAGAATCCTTAAGATATTCCCCTTGGGGATGTTAACAATTTCTTCTGATCAATTCGTAGAGCCTTGAATCTGCAATCCATCTGTCCTTGGCTCCTGGTGTGGATGATGCCAAATAGCTATACTGAGGATACTGCTAAAATGATACTGAGAAGTCTTCCTCACTTTCAAAGTTCACAAGAATCTCCTTCAGTCAAGAGAAGCGAATAAGAGGCTTCTGGGCTTCTACCCCCTCCCTGCTAACTGATTCGTTCTCTCCTCTCCATTTACATACCTGAACTGGCTTGATACTTTACAGCCAGGCCACAGGGCATGAGCAAATTTCTTTAGCCAATCCTAACAGACTTCCTATCAATTTTGTTCTAGCTTATCCAAATACCTTTTTTACACTTAATATAAAGTCTCTGAGTATTTAAGTAAAGTATGTAGGTGTTTAGGCCTTTTCCACATCTCTGATTGGATAGATCCCATCAAGACATCTGCTCTTACCTGATAAATGTGGCATGGCTAAATGGGATAATTGTTGTCACTCCCACCCACCCTTCCCTTAGGTTTGGACCAATCTTCTTACACCATATACAATTGGCTCAAAGTGGATGGGCAGTCTGAATGTTAAAGGTCACATCATTAAGCAGTGAGAAGAGGATGGGAAGGGGCACCTTTTTAAAACAGTGGCCCAGGAAAGAAATACCTAAATTAAATTTAATCAAATAGGGCATAGAGGAGATCATAAAAGATGAAATAAACAATTATAGTTCCATGAATTTTTAAAATAAGGATCAATTAATATTGAATTAGACTAGTTATCATTGAATGGGGAGTTATTTTTGCACCAAATATCATCAATTGGAGAGAAGCAGTTAAGGGTGATGGGGAGCTAACTTTAGAATCAACAAGGCCTGGATTACAGCTACACTCTAGCATATGTGGATGAAGTGAACCTGGTCAAGTCTCTTAACCTCTCAGGGGCCCCTGGCCACCATTTAATATGAGGTCAAAAAATAAAATAAAATGATGGGGTGCTGAATGGGTAATGTTCTTTTCTGGAAGCTTTCTACAAGATGAAATATCAGACTTGTTCCCTCAGCTAAAAAAAACATAGAAAAGCATGTATGGAAGTAACAGGAATAATAGGATTATGGCTACTCACCATGGATGGGTCCAGGATATGAGCAAGTAGTTCCCCAAAGAGCAATTACCAACTTTTCACAAATACATGAAAGTTTGCTCTAAATCTCAGCGACAAAAGTAATTCAAATCAGAACAAGTTGGAGGTTTCACTTCCAAACCAGCATATTGGCAAATATGAGAAGAGATAGCAATGGCCCATGCTGGAGGTGCTGTGAGAAGGCAGGCATGTTCGTTTGTGGAGCTGCAAATCAGCCCAATTATTCTAGAGATCAATTTTGGAATCACATGAGCAAAGTCACTGAGACCACCATTTTGTCTGAGCTAGCAATACCCCTATAGTCCGCAGACCCCAAGGAGGTGGCAAAGAAAGAGAGAGGAGGTACCAAAATAGTGATAATGCCCCTTTTTGTATAACAATGCACTGGAAACAAAGTGACTATCTATCACTGAGAGAAGAGCTAAAAAAGCAGTGCTCTGTGCATGTCATTGAATAGTATTTCTCTAGAGGAATAAGGAGGTTTCTGGAGAAAAGGGGAAGATTGCAGGAAATGACCCAGAGGCAGAAGAATGGAAGCATTCAAAGGTGATGACAATGTAAATGAAAAGGCCCCTTCAAATAAGCTCAGCACTGAGAATGGGCCCAGAGATCTGTTTGTACAGTAGATCTCCCCCTCCTCACGCAGAGAGGTGGAGTGCAGCTAGGACAGAATGGCGGATACGCTGTCAGAGTTGGTCATATCACTACTGGTTGTTTTTTCCCTCTGTTGCAATGGAGGGTTCAAGGAATATGTGTGTGGGGGAGAAGTAGACATCTACATGGCAACAGAAATGTTGATGTTGCTATTAAAAAGGAGTAAGAAAACATTTAAAGAGCAATGTGTATGATTATGTTGGCAGGCACTTCCAAAGGATGAATTCAGAGCCCCCTCAGTAGACTAGCTCCACTGAGACCTTCATCACGGGAACAGACGATTATTGATTAAGAGCTACCAGGGGCCATAGAGGTAACTGATTTCAACTTCCTCATTTTACAGATGAGGAAACTGAGGCACCAGCATGTGAAGTGACCTGCCCAGAATCACTCGAAGAGACTGTGTGCCCTACCTGGAACCCAGCCCAGGTCTTCTTGACTCCTGGTTGTATGCTCATTCCCTTTTAATATCCCTGGGATACAAATGATGGGGAATTTTCTGAATTTCCTCTCCTACTGCTATGGACCAGCTGTGAAACTAAATGTCTTGATATATGGGATTGGGGATCCTGAAGGATAGTGAGGTCAAGTCCTGAGGACTTTCCCTGAAAGTCTCCAGGTCTCCAGGGCAGGTATGGACATCACCAAGGAGGTACCCAGAGATGTGGATGAAGTCCCACCTTCTCCCTCAACAAAAGTTTCTGAAAGTTGTCCAGTTTCATAAGCATCTTCATATTCACCTCAGGAAAGTCAGAAAACTGCATTAGCAGAGTTACACAAGGGATGGACTGACTGGAGACATTGAGCCATTGAACAATAGAAAAGACCCTGAAGGATGAAGTAGGTGGCACCCTGGGTGGGCAAGGCCAGGAGAGCAGAAGAGAGGCATCAATACATGCTGAGGGTAGTGGGAAAGAGAGAGAGAGACAGAGAGAGACAAAGACAGAGACAGAGACAGAGAAAGACAGAGAGACAGAAGCAGACAGAGATAGACAGACAGAGAGAGACACACACACAGAGAAAGAGACAGACAGAAAGAGAGATAAAGATAGAGAGAGAGAAACAGAGAGAGAGAGAGAGAGAGAGAGAGAGAGAGTGTGTGTGAGAGAGAACACATTCGAGTGATTCTGGCTTCTCCCTTCTGTGGGTACAGTCCCAACCCAGGACTGGCAGCCTCCTCTTCACCAGGACTCCACACTTGTTTCTGCCCCCTTCCATTCTGCTTCTTCCTGGTTACTTGACCAGTCAGGTACAGGAAAATATATAGAAGAAAGGGGCAGCTGTAATAGGTGGGGAACGCTGTGGAAGCAATACCTGGATGCACCTGGCCAGGTATTCGGGCTGTGTGCCTGCTATTTCTCGAAAGGAAACAGATGCAAGAATAATTTGTGCCAATGTTCCAAGAACACAGCAGGCTTGGATTATGGTTTGCTTTGGCATCTGACATGTAGAGGATGTTTAGAAACATGGTTATGTAAATGCACTGTGAATAATGAAGGGAAAGGTGTTCTTGACTATAATTCCCTTTTGTCAATGCGAATTTTCCTTAAATAACTTTCCTTATTTTGAGATATAGATAGATAAACATTGTGTGTATATATAGATAGATGTAAATATGCTTATATATACTGTATAGTATATTCTGTTTAGTATATATTCATATATACACTTATATACATACTATATGGTGTGTATATAGGTACATATGTGTGTATGTGTACACATGTATGCACATACAAATGCATACACATACATATGCATATACACACATATATCAATAATTATTCATTATTGAGCACGGTCCCATGTTTTGACAAAAATATGATACTTATGTAATAAATGCCATCATGGGGGAAAAAATCCAGCCTGCCCAACTCTGAGGATGAGTCAAATTCTACCTTAACCCCATGTGGGCAAACCAAGGGAACATGCTGCCAGCAGCTGCTCCCTTTCTTGTGCTCTAATCTCCAATTCTTCCTTATTCTAGAAACTTCTTTTCCCTAGTTGTTCATTTGCATAAAATATGAGGTCCTGACAAGCCCCTTTATTCCTCCCGGGTCATATTTTCCCACCATTCCAAAGGGCTCACTGAGCTGCTCCTTAATGATTCATTACAAATCTCATCAAGAGTGATTTATGGGCCATCCCTGGTGGATTTGTTTGTGTAAACATGATGGATTGCCATTTCATTTGCATATCCCACAAAACTTCAACTTATTTTCTCTTTGTGATAATAATCATCAACATCACCACCACCATTATGATAAACTTTCCCATAGCATTGAAAGGTTTACAAAGTGCTGTCTTTACACCAGCCCTCTAGAGTAGCTAGGCTTGGTACCATTATCTTCATTTCCTGGATCATAATTTCTAGGTTAGAGCACAAGCCTGCTTCTCCTGTCCTGGCATTTGTGTTAAAAACCAATCTCCTTCTCCTCCTTCTCTTCCTCCTCCTCCTCTTCCTCCTCCTCCTCCTTCTCAGGCTATCCAAATCATACTAGGCTTTCTTCTTTCTTAAGGATCCAGTATGGTAAAGACGTTCCTATGGCAAGCTGAAGTGCCAATCCATGCCTCAGGACTGTGAAGCACGTGCTCAGTTGGGTCATCTGCTCTCAGTAGGGGCTTCATAAACAGTTGTTGAATGAATGAATGAGAAGAGAGGAAGGAAGCAGTTACCCTGACTAGCCTAGCATATAAAAAGCCAGGTTGTCATGAATGACAGGGGAGCTGAGAAGGTGCTCTATACAAACTTCTCCAATCTCAAAGCCTCAGAAAAAAGGGAATTATCAACCCAATGAGGAAAGTAATTGAAACCTAGTCCATAAGAGTGGACAGGAGCACTTCATAAAATAATATCAGAGAAATAGAATACCTAGGAAACCACCCCCCCACCCCCACCCCAGACATCTCATCCATTGACTCATCATGTTCCAGAGACAGCCAATGGGACTGATTGTGCTAGTCTCCACTTTCACGAAAGGGACTCGGTCTTCATGTCCCCTGCCTCCTTCCACAAGAGCCAGGAGACCCTGGTTCTGCCCAGCCATATTAAGGAAAGGCAAAGGAATGGGAGTATCAGTTCTGAAAACAAATGACCAAAGAGTCACAGAGGTTATACAACTGCTATTAACTCTAAAAACACCAAAGAACTCACACAGGTTATCACAACCATAGTTAACTCTGAAATAAGATAAGATAAAATAAAAACAAAATAAAGCCAAAGTGCTAAAAGTGGTCATGAGCAAGAACATGTCTTTATTCTGTTGGAGTAGGGAAGCTAGGCACATGTGCAGGGGCTTTTTCTGATGCCCAGGAGACCCGCTTCAATGTGGGCAACCCTCAGTACACATAGGTAGTGGCTCCACAGTAAGCTGGAGCCCTGATGATGGCAGTAGTAGCAGCAATGAGACAAGTTTGATTCGTAGCAGGTCTTCGTGACCAGAACATGGTTTCTGCAGGTACGTGTCTGAGCTCAGGGACCACCTGCAGCTGGGGTGAAAGAATTCTCAGATTCTGCTGTGGCTGAGATCACCCAGAAGGTGAGCACAAAGGATTGTTGTTATGCCAAGCTCAGTACGCAGTTCACTTGCTGGACTTTAGCTCTGGAAAACAGGGTGTCTCCTAATAGTAAAGAGAGAGGGGTGACCTTGGCATGGGGACCCTGACAGGAGGAGAGGGGCATGAGTCAGAAGACACAGTTAGCCCAGAGTGGTGTAAGAGCTAGCTGTTGATGAAAAGGCCCCTATTCCTGATGGAAAGGGAACAAAAAGGCTGCATGCATGTGTGCCTGCGTGCGTGCGTGGGTGCATGTGTGTTTCTATGCAGATGTTACCTCTGGCCAGGGAACCCTGCCAACTCCAACTCAACATGAGATGCCTGAAGCCTCCCAAGTAGAGAAGGAACCATGAGCAGCTTCATAGAAACACAGTAAATCAGTGTAGAAGACACTTTGGTGTCCATATGGCCCAACATATCCCCAGAGGAGAATTCTCGCTACAAAATCTCTGATGAGTGGTCTTCCAGCCTCTGTGTGTAGACTCTACAGAGGGGGAGGTCACCACCTGTCAAGGCAGCTCACCTTTGGGACAGTTCTGATGGCCAGGAAGTTTTCCTGGAATGAAACTTAACTCTTCCTTTTTGCATCTTTTCCCCACTTGGTCCAGCCCTCGGGGGCTGAGCTTGTCCGACCCCTCCTCCACATGAAAGCCATCCCCCTCCCCTCCACCACTTCAACTTTCTCTTCCCGGGGTTAAACATTCCCAGTTCCTTCAACAGATCCTTGCACACCACGGCTCCAATTCTGGAGTCCTTTTTGCCCTTCCTAGGCCACACTCAGCTTGGAGGTATGCCCCATTCTGAAATCCATTGCAACAAGCCAGCTATCTGCTTGGGAGCTGAGCTGTCAATCCACACTGTGGGACGGCACTCCAGGCAACCATGATCATTTAGCCCTGAATCATTTCCAAGAAAAGCTGCTTTAGGCATGACCTCTCGCCCACAGAAGATGCCCTTTTTAAGTTTTTGGAGGGTCATTCCCTTTTTCAAAACCAAATGGAATTTGTCAAGTATTATTATTAACTCTTATAATCCCTGCCTGCATATAAGCACTGCTATTATTTGAGAGATTAAGGCAGGGGTGATATTTTTAGCTGTTCTGCCTCAAACAGGCATCAGAATAATCGACACCCTCCCTTCATCACTCCTGGAGCATGCCTTGGTACCAGGCTTGTGATCTGTCCCTGACCTGGCTGTGATGCTGCCCCTTCTGCTCTGGTCTGCCATGTGTTCCAAGGATAATACCATGCCTTTTCAGCTTCCCAACCTTCACCTAATTGCTCTTTTCCTTTGTTACCCATCCACTCCTGGTTAGTGGATTCTCTCTGATGAAGCATACATACAGAGATGACTGACTGAATGACCCAGTGCTTGCCTCATGTCAGGTAATGTGGCAAGCACTGGGCATTCAGTTGCAAAGCAAGATCTTCTAGTCCTCAAGAAGTTTCCATTCTAATGTGGGAGACAATGCTGATGGGGATGGTCTGGTCAGAGATGAGGGCTGGTCTGCAGTGTGCTGGGGTCCCCTGCCTTGGACATTTTCCAGCCAGTGGAGGATGACATCTTACCTGGGATGTCATAGTGAAAGGTCATCCCTGTCTGGGTTGGGCTGGAGGCTGCCAAGGTCCCTCCCAGCTCTCAGATTCTGGGACTCTATGATCCTGCAGTACCAAGGCTTCATCAAGCACCGGTCATGTCTGACCAACCTTCTCCCTCAACCTTTGTTGGCAGGTCATCAACTCAGTCTGGGAGGGAGGAAGGTTCAGCTCACAGCTTCCCCTAGCTTCTCTATGGCTCTAAGTGTGAAGCCCCCTCCTCTCCTACCCTCGGGCTTCCATCCTGGCACCTGCTTCTCCCCTGCTGAGCTGGGGGCAGCCTAGCTCCAAGGTCTCTGTGGATTGATTTCTCACTCTGGGAACTCCACCTCCGGTTCCCAGAACTAAAAAGAAGAAAGGCAACAGATTCAGCCCCCAGTCTGATTCATTGTCAGGGTCATAGGACCTAAAAGGGACAAGGAACAGGTGAACCTTCCTCTCACCCTCTGCACTAGGTGAATAGGATTCATAGCCAAGAGCCACAGAAGAGAGAGCATGTCTGTCCCAGTGTGTTAGTTTGAAAGAGGCAGCCTGTTGTGGCCAGGTAGCCAATGGAAAGGGGCTGCTTCCATCCCATGGCAGGGGAACATGGCATGTCCAGAGGCAGGTCCTGGAATCTCCTTCAGGGGTGCTGACATTTTAGGTGATGTGAGCATGTGCATCCAAGCCCCATTACACTCTGTTGGAAGGGAGGCCTTTTGTTTGTGCAATAGAAAGATCATTTACAAGAGCCAGGCTGTTTTGTCTGGAGAAGGGAAGGTACGGGGCAGGGAGGGGACATGTTGGCTGTCTTTGAGTTTTTCAAGGGCTGTCACATGGTAGAAGGGTTAGATTTGTTCAGCTTGTACCCCGAGGATGGAAAGGGAGGCAATGGGAGAAGTGAGAGAAGCAGAATTAGTCTGCTGTAGCTTGGTATAGTGAACAGAGCATTGGAGTCAGGAGGCTCAGAGCTCAGGTCCCACTTCAGACCCCGACCGGCTGTGGGACACTAGGCAGTAACTCCATCCTTTTTAGCCTCAATTTGCTGAAAGTGTAAAACGGGTATAAAAACCACACCAGGGTCATGGTGAGGTTCAGATGAAACCTCCGATGTAAAGCATCTTACAGAGCTTTACTATGTTACTGCGGGCTATTAGTAAGTGAGTGTGCTGTGTTGCCCAAGGAGGTTAGGGCTATGTACATGGTTCTGTCTAGATATGACTCTCAGGGAAGAATGAATAGAGATCTGCAGGGTCTCTTCTGCCTACTCCTCTGCCAGAAGGGAGACTTTGATTCCTGCCAGGACAGGAGCTAGAGATCAGGGACACAAGTCTGGCTGCTTTGCTCTCCTCGGAGAGCAGGTATGAGACTAGAATTAGACCTATCTTCCCACCCCCAAATATTGTTAATCTAGGAGACATGATTTTTAGGTTCAAATTGAGCTCCTGATCACTATTCCTTAATGTTCAAGGAGTGTCCCAAAGTTCTATATGAAGGCTTGACTCCCTTCCGGATAAATGCCCATTATACATGCATAGCAAATAGCAAATAAGCACATTTATCCAAGGTGATAGAAAATAGAAATCTGAGAAGTTACATAGATTAGACTATATTAGAAAATACACTGAGTGAAGGAGCTATCCTACTGGTAGCAAGATAGCTCAACTCAAACAAGAGATAGAAGCCTAGATCTTACCCAAGAGAAAATACACTGGTGGAGCCAAGATGGCAGAGCGAAAGCAGTGACTTGCTTGAGCTCTCCCCCAAACCCTTCCAAATACCTGTAAAAAAAAATGGCTCTAAACAAATTCTAAAGCAGCAGAACCCACAAAAAGACAGAGTGAAACAAATTTCTAGCCCAAGACAACCTGGATGGTTGGTCAGAAAGGTATATCACGCCAGGCAAAGAGAGGAGCGCAGTTTGGCATGGGCGCGCAGGCCACAGTGAACTTGGAACAGGCCTCAGAGGACTGAATCACAGCAGCTGTGGCAGTTTCCAGACTTCTCAACCCATGAACACCAAAGACAATTTAGAAAGTCAGTGGGAAAAGTCTGTGACTGTGGTGAGAGAGAAACTAAATTTTAGCCACAAGTTCCGAGCATGGCAGCAGCTGCCTCCTGAGCTTGCAGCCCACAGACTGAGAGGCAATCGAGTGGTTGGTCAGAGGGAGATTGCAGGGATCTCTTTGCCAGTGTTGAGGCAGGAATCTCTTGCTTTGCCTGTGTTTGGATCTGGGTCACAGTTCTGAGGGGGGTTCTGGGGCAAGGAGGAGTGCTGGTGTGGTGGAGCTTGTTGTGGCTGTGGAGAGGAAACACCTCGCCCTTTACCATACCACCTTGGAAGAACTGAAAATTTACAGGTGCCTAGAAGTAGCTCTGAAAACAGCTGTACAAATCCCCAAAGCTTGGGACAATATATTCTCCACATTGGAAGCAGATTATTACCTTAACAAAGAGTTTAAAACTCAAGTAATTGGCCGGAATCATGAATAAGCAGTGCAAAAAGAGTCAGACTATATTATCTTATTTTAGTGACAAAGAAGATCAAAACATACAACCAGAAGAAGACAACAAAGTCTAAGCTCCTATTTCCAAAACCTCCAAGAAAAATATGAATCAGTCCCAGGCCTTGGAAGAGCTCAAAAGGGCTTTTGAGAAGCAAGTAAGAGAAGTAGAGGAAAAACTGGGAAGAGAAATGAGTGATGCAAGAAAATCATGAAAAACAAGTCAACAGCTTGCTAAAGGAGACCCAAAAAAATACTGAAGAAAATAACACCTTAAAAAATAGCCTAACCCAAATGGCAAAAGAGGTCCAAAAAGCCAGTGAGGAGAAGAATGCCCTAAAAAGTAAAATTGACCAAATGGAAAAGGAAGTTCAAAAGATTACTGAAGAAAATACCTCCTTAAAAATTAGAATAGAGCAATTGGAGGCTAGTGACTTTATGAGAAATCAAGACACTGTAAAACAAATCCAAAAGAATGAAAAATTAGAAAACAACATGAAATATCTCATTGGAACAACAACTGACTGGGAAAATAGATCCAGGAGAGAGAATTTAAAAATTATTGTACTATCTGAAAGCCATGATCAAAAAAAGAGCCTAGACATCATCTTTCAAGAAATGATCAAGGAAAACTGTCCTGATATATTAAAACCAGAGGGTAAAATATAAATTGAAAGAATCCACCGATCTCCTCCTAAAAGAGATCCCCAAAGGAAAACTCCTAGGAATATTGTAGCCAAATTCCAGAGTTTCCAGGTCAAGGAGAAAATATTCCAAGCAGCCAGAAAGAGACAATTCAAGTATTGTGGAAACACAATTGGGATAACACAAGATTTAGCAGCTTCTACATTAAGGGACCTCAGGGCATGGAATATAATATTCCAGAGGGCAAAGGAGATAGGATTACAACCAAGAATCACCGACCCAGAAAAACTGAGTATAATCCTTCAGGGGAAAAAATGGTCATTCAGTGAAATAGAGGACTTTCAAGCATTCTTGATGAAAAGACCAGAGCTGAATAGAAAATTTGACTTTCAAATACAAGACTCAAGTGGAACATGAAGAGGTAAACAGGAAAGAGAAATCATAAGAGACTTATTAAGGTTGAACTGTTTATATTCCTACATGGAAAGTGATATTTGTAGCTCATGAGACCTTTGTCAGTATTAGGGTAGTTGGAGGGGAAAATTATATGTATGTATATATATATAGAGAGAGAGATAGATAGATAGATAGAGGGCACAGGGTGAATTGAAAATGAAGGGGTCATATCTGGAGAATAAAAATAAGGAGTGAGAGAGGATTATACTAGCAGAAGGAGAAAGGGAGAGATAGAACAGGGTAAGCTATCTCACAAAAAGAAAAAAAAACAGAAAAGAAAAGGCTCTTACAGTGGAGGGGAACTGGGGAAAGGTGAGAGGAAATGAGTGAATCTTATTCTCATAGGATTTGACTTAAGGAGGGAATAACATACACGATAGGGTATGGAAATCTATCTTACCCTACAGGAAAATAAGGGGAGAAGGGGACAAGAGAGCAAGAGGTCGATAGAGGGGAAGGAAGATTGGGGGAGGGGATAATCAAAAACAAACACTTCTGAGGAGGGACAGGGTCAAAAGAAAGAATAGAATAAATGGGGGGCAGCATAGGATTAAGGGAAATAGAGTTAGTTTTTCACAGTATGTCCACTATGGAAGTATTTTGCATAACTGCACATGTATAACCTATACTGAGTTGCTTGTCTTTTGGAGGGTGGGTGGGGAGGGAGGAAGGGAGAAAATTTGGAACCCAAAGTTTTAAAAAAATTTGGAACTCAAAATCTTGTGGAAGTAAATGTTGAAAACTAAAAATAAATAAATTTTTTAAAAGTGAGGAAATGTACTGAGGAGCCTGCCATAAGATAGAAGAGAAGCCATGAGCACAATAAACTGGCGATAGTACACAATCAAGGTACTGGCCTCTCTCCACATTCACATAATCTTTCTCTTTTCCTCCCTGGAAAGGACCTGGAATTGAGGGTTCTCTCTGTCAAAGCTGAAAGTCAGAAGATCAAGGGTCTTTCCTCTACTGCACTCTCAATAACTCTGCCCCTCATGCAGGCCTGGCATATCTGGTAACCATTCTCCACCAATCAGCAGAGCAAACTGGGCTTGAGCCCCAGTTGTTGTTATCATAATTATAAACATTATCTCATTCTCCTGTTTTTCATACATGTGGAGATAGAAATAGTCCCTGGGGAAATCTCTATTCTGCTATTCTTCTTTGACAGTCAATTTTCTAGGGCCTAGAGGCAAGTGGAGAAAATACCTGCTTTTTGTAGTTGAATGAAAGCACATAGTTCTAAGTTTATCCTCTGTGGGCTCATTCACTACAAGCGTATTTGGTCCTCTTTCAGCAGCAGACAGACCTACACATTTTGGGCATCTGGTTGCCACATGATTTTGTTCTCCTTTGCCAGATTTCCATACTTTGGAAGCTTTTCTGTTTCATGTAGCTTGGAGATCAGGGGTATTGGGGATGGTGAAATCCATTAAAAGTACTCACCTTAAGTTTTTTTTTTATGAATAGAGTTATATCTGGGCAATCACGAGCAGCACTTTGTTCTGGGATAATAATCTTACTCCAGGATGGCTTATTGGCTGAATTCTAGAGATTCTAGAATCTATATTTTTGTTGTTCATCCTTCCTTTTTTGAAGAGAACCAATGGAATCACAGGGTGATGTCTTGACTTGTATATGAATTTAAGAGTCAGAGTTGCACAAAGTTGTCTGCCTTCCACTCTCTTTCTGAGTCATCGAAGTCCAGTGGTAAGACAAAAGTCAAGATAAGTGGCAACGGCCTGGGGTGCGGTGGATGACTTTGGCATCTTCTATATCTGACTAAGCTCTAAGCACTCCACAGTGTCTGCTGCCACCTTTGTGGCCGCTGGAACAATTTGCTCATTCCACGGGGGAAAGTCTTTATGTGCTTGGAGTAGACCCCCCCCCCAACTCACTGCTGGGTTTGAGGTCTGTCGGTTACCCTCAACCTGCCTTAGCCCATCTGGTAAGACAGTTTTCCCGGGGTGTGGTCACTGCATATGTTCCAGCTTCAGTTCTAAAGGGCTGCAGTTGCTACATGGGGACTTGTTATCTATCAGTCCGTGAAGCTAGAGAGCAGTTAGCCAGCGGATCTCTCTAGCCACCAGGTGGCTAAGCACGGGCCATTGATTGTCTTGCTAATTAATGTAATACTCAGTCTGGAGTGGAGTGGGGATGGATCTGGATAGACTTCTGGGACCTGGTGTTATTTTTTCACCTCACCCCCACCCATGACAAGAAATACCAAATGCTTTGGACTTGAGGCAGCCTGAGAAAAAGAAGGAGAAAACACAGGGAGAGGAGTAAGGTAGAGGGTTTGATTCATTCAACAAATTCAGTCACATGTTTTATTCAGTTCAGTCTTATTATTGCTTGGTGAAGAGATGCCTGCTGATTTCCAAGAACCTTCTGCAGGTTCTTGACTTGTATGTCATGGGCTTGGTGCCATAGCAATCAATCCTCTTCCTCCTTTTAGGCATGGGAGTGTTCATTTACCTAGAGCTGCCTTGGGGTAGTGGACCCTATGTTGTGGTAATATACAGATTTTTGTTAGAATAGTTTCCTAACTGAATGTGGTACATTACATTTTTTCCAAAACTGTACATCAGGACCAATATTAAGTGACAATGATTGCTTCAAACAAGCTCTTCCCATTCAGCCTTGATTTCAGAATGCCAGTCTGTGACTTATGTATCCAGCCATACCCTTCTCCTTGAGATCTTCATTTTTGATGTGTGCCAGCTGGAGAAGATCAAGATTTTGGTAGGCATCACCTTCATTGGTTTGCTCAATGTAATCTCAGGTTTCTAGATAGAAATCTTGAGCCTCTATGCTTCCTTGGGCTTTAGGGTTTCATCCTTATGGAATCCTAACTGCATCGTAAGTTCATTGGAAAAAGTTTCCATAGGATGAAGGAAATGGTTGATATGTTTTCTGGTGGAGACATAAAAAGCAGGATGCCATTCAAGTGCATCAAATGGCTTGGGTGTGACATAATATGTTTGGGTTTGATCCCTTCTTTGATTTGGAAGCCATATGTAGTTCCATTTTGGAGAGATGAGACAGGTTTTAGGATGAGGCAAAACCATAATGGGCTTACACTGTCTGCCCCACTGTTTTATATGAATTGTTCTTGACATTGTTGGACCGGTGCCTCGTTGTAAACAAAGGATGGTTTCCATTGTGGAATGAAAGACTCAGGCATCCTCACTGTTTATGATTCTACTTGAGATGATCATAGCATAGGAATAAGCCAAGAGCATGGGACTGAGTCAAGGGTTTTGTGATAATCCACAAAGTTGGTAGAGATGCTGTGGCATTTTCAGTCAGCTTGTCCAATAGTTACAGCACTGATAAGAAGTTCCTCTTTACACCCCTGGGGCTTTGGACACACCCTTTTTTATTCTGTAGCTAATACATTGTTTTCTTGTATGTGTTTATAGATTCCCCACTCTCCATGATACAAGCTGTGAATACTTTGTATAAAGTATGTGGATGTATAGTAAGCCTATAATTAGAGGGGTCTCTGAGATTCTTATCCTTTGGATGAAAACAGATATTCTATTAAGAAAGGTGGTAGATAGAGCACGGGCCCTGAAGTCAGGAGGACCTGAGTTCAAATGTGACCTTAGACCAAACACTTGACACTTACTAGCTGTATGACCCTGGGTGTGTCACTTAATCCCAATTGCCTTAAAAAAAAAAAGGTGGGACCAGGCCCACATCTGTGAGGAAGCTGAGGATGTGTCTTGCTAGTGATTCCCTCTCCCCAAGTGTTTGGACCAATAAGTATGGATTTAATCCCTGCCCACCAGTTTCCAGTTGTGTAGAAAAGTTTGAGTCTCAGTTACCTCCATTGACTTCAACAAGGCAAGTCAACAAGCATTTATTAGGTGCCTACTTTGTTCTAGACACCATGCTAAGTACTGAGGATACCAGCCAAACAGAACCAACACAGCCCATGCTTTCAAGGAGCTCCCAATCTAATGATGGAGGTGGGTCATACACAAACAACTCTTCTGTCATTCATTTCATTAAAGAAGAACAAGCTTTCTCTTCCTCTTCTTCCCATTAATGCTTTTAACGGTGCTGGGTTTCTCAGGAGCCCCTAGGACAACAATGTCGCGATTGCCCATCTTCAGGGGTTCTCTCTGCTCCCTGATTTCTTGCCTTCTTCAGCTCCTGTCTTCAAGCTTTTTGTTGCTTTTGTTCTTGACATAGTTTTGACCCCCTGTCTTGTCTTGACCTTTTTGCAGAAGCTTTCAACGTCTAATTAAAAAATAGAATTTCAGAGAAGCTTTTGTCTTCTGGATTCCTTTTGGTAGGTTTAAAGTTTTCACCGTGTGTGCCAGCTCAGCACTGATGTAATCTCCCAGCGTCTTTCCACAGTTCCGCAATGGCTCTCTCAAGTGACTTCAACCATGATGTATCTGATGCCTGTCCTTGATGATATGCCTTGGAGGATCAACTTTCCTCCTGGGCTTCTTGCCATAGCAACGACTGCCACACATATTGCAGTAGAGTCTGAACCTTTCTGTCAGTTACTGATGGACCATGCATTGGCTGCTATGCTTTTGTTAATTGTTCTGTTTTGGCATAACAAAATACCAACTTTATGAAATGCCTTCTTTGCCTGCTAGTTGGATTCAGGCTATCGAGCTCAAGAAGGGCCTTTTGGAATTCCAGTCTCTATTCTTGTCACTTCTTTCCAATCACCTGAGATATGGGTGGTACTGGGTTTGGCCTCTGTCTCACCATGAGGGACCATGTCTGGAGTTTTCATGAAGTGAAGAATAGCAAGGCTTGCACAGGTTCCTCTTCTCAACTCAGATTTTAGGGCTCCCCAATTTCATCTCTTTGTTCATGTAGCCTGGGTTTAAGAATGACATCATCATTGTCATTGTCATCATCATTGTTGATTTTCCATTCACTGCCAATCCATTGTAGTGTAAGGTGGAACTAAGGGCATACTTGACCAAAAATAATTTGAAGCCCTTGCCTGTAACTGGTGACACCGATTTCCAGTTTTGTTACATTGTGGTCCTAGTACAGAATAAAAGTAATCTTGCCATCTGTCCACTCCCTACACACTCATTGTCTGCCTGGTTTAGTGTCACCTGTTGCCCCATCTTACCAGCCAGAGGTGGGGTCACCTGGTAGCTCTGACTTCTTGCCATCTATCTTGTCTTCTTATGGCAGCTCTGTCATCCCCCCTATCCAACGGGTCACCATGAACCTTCTATGAAGGGCCAGCCTGCAACCTGAGCTGCCCGTTATTTAGATTCATAGAAGTGGCTTCACCACACTGGCTGGGTGGGGATCATGAGATAGGGGAGAAAATATCTGACACCTCCTATTTGTACCCTGGTTCATAGAGGCAGCAGTTCTCCCTGAAGGAAGCTAGAGAGAAGCCCTGAAGCAAGGACAGTGATGTTGGACGATCTCCAGAAAGATGCTGCCTTGCCGCCCCGACACTGGGTCCCAGGGTGTATCGAGATGAGTCCACAATCAGCCAGGTTGGGAAGCTACAGATGGTGGAGCGGGGCTTGTTTTATTGGATGTCTTACCTAAATGATCAGGTGTCTGGTAATGAGAGACAGAGACAGAGGCATGCACCCAAATGAGGAAACACAGAGAGACCCAGAGAAAGATGTAGAGAGAAACAGATGGATAGAAAAAAATGTGTCTGACCATTGATTTCCCACAAACTCTTCAGTGCTGTTACTATTACTGCTGCCTCAGAAGAGAAAGGATAAAAAGAAAGATGAAGGTAGAGGAGAGATGGGCCACCATGCTCCTTCTGCTTCTCTCTAGGCTGTGCCCTCTCTCTAGGCTGACACCCATTTTTTCTGGGACTGGGCTGTGACATCTCAGCTCAGGTTTATGATAATGACCTGGCAGAATAGGTGAGTGATAGTGAATGATCTCCCAGAGCTTGCAGGTGGTCTGGGGGTGCAGCCATAAAATCCCTAGGCTAACAACCTCCTTGTGCCTGATGGAGACTAGACAGTGCTTCAAAGTGCACAGGGCAGCTAGGACTGAAGATGTGGACTGGGAGCTTTTGAAAGAGGTACTTTCATTTAAGGGTTCCTCTCCTTTCCCTCTCCTCCCCTCTGCTCACCATCTTATTATCTCAGCACCTTTCTCTGAGCATCTCAGAACACTGACCAAAAGGCCTTGGATTAAAGTCAATCAAACAGACACATATGAAATTCCTCTGGTGTTTGAGACACATAGGAGAGAAACAGGGAAAGAGAGTATGCCCTAGGCAGCTTCCATTCCAATTCAAATTATACTCAGTAAGTAAACACAAGAGAGTTTGAGGGAGCAGATATTAAGAAATAGTACATCAGGAAGGCTTCTTGTGATCTCACAGGCCATGGCACCATCAGAGCTCCTTAAAACAAAGCTATGTATTCTACAAAGCAAAAATAAGGAGGGGAGCAGAGGGGTGGGAGCCCACATCTTTTTTCTGACCTCCAACAGTCTGGCCACCTTGGGCAGACACCCTGTGCCTTCCAGGGCCCAGGCTAGGACCCTCCTCGCACAGAGAAGAAAAAGTCTAGTAGCCTTGAAGTCCTCAGGGAGCCTGAGGGAAGGCAAGCAAGAGAGAGTTCAGAAAACAGGGGACATATCCCATTACTCAGGCTCCTTGTGTTGGAGTTTTCTCCCCAAACTCTCTCACCTCACCCTACTTTCCCTATCACTGTACAAGGCAATGCCATCTTCCCTCAGGCTTCCAACCTAGGAGTCATCCTGGGCTCCTCTCCATCTCTCACCCAGCCCCAATCCAACATGGTGCCAAGGCCTGTTGATTTCACATCTGCAGCATTTCTTATCAGTTTCACCTCTGCAGCATTTCTTGTCAATTTCACTTCTCTAGCATCTCTTGTCAACTTCACCTTTGCAGCATCTCTCCTCTTGAATACTCCTCTGTTCTGATGCTGTCCCAACCCTGGTGCAGACTCTCATTACCTCTTATATAGACTACTGTAGTAGCCTGTGTGTGGGTCTGCCTGCCTTGGGTCTCTTCCCCACTTCAAGCCATCCTCCATTCAGCAACCAAAGTGATTTTCCTAATGTGTGGGTCTGATCATAATATGAGCAAATAATAATAATAACTAGCATTTCTATATCACTTTAAGGTTTTCTAGACACTTTACATATGTTATCTCATTTGATCCTCACAATAGCCCTGAGAGACAGATGTTATTATTATCCCCATTTTACTGATGAGAAAACTAAAGCTGAGTGAGCTTATGACTTGCTCTAGGTCACACAGATCATTAAATTTCTGAGGCAGGATTCAAACTCAGGTCTTCCTGACTCCAGACTCAACACTCAAAGTCACTGCACCATTTGACCCCTTACTCAGTAACTTCAATAGCTCCCTAGCACCTCTAGCATCCAGTTTGAAGCCATTTGTTTTCATTTAAAGCCTCTCACAGCCTGACTCTTTCCTACTTTCCCAGTCTCCTTGTACTTTGCTCCCTTGTATATACATCTAGCCATACTGGCTTCCTGGCTGTCTTTAGAACCCAGCCCATCAACCCCCTACCTCTGCCTTTGCCCTGGCTGTTTCCCATACCTCCAATGCTCTCTCTCCTGATCTTCCTTTAAGGCTCAGCTTAAGCACCACTTTCTCCGGGAGGGCTTCCTTGATGGATTACACCCTACACCCTATCCAGTGTCATCTCCTCTAAGGCCATTTTCCATCAATTTTAGATTTATCTTGTGTATCCCAATGCATATGTGCTGTCTTCCCCATTCAATCTGAAGGACCCTGAGAAAGAGACTATCTCCCCTTTTAGTGTCCCCAGTGTTGGCCCTCCAAAATTACTTTTGGATAGATGCACTGCTTTTCATGTGGAGAGCCCTGCCTTTCAGCCTGAGAAGGCCCAGAAGCCCAGGCAGATGCTTAAGAGTGACCAAGAGACTAGGTGGCACAGCAGATAGAGCACCAGCCCTGAAGTCAGGAGGACCTGAGTTTAAATCCAACCTCAGACCAAACACTTGACCCTTACTAGCTGTGTGACCCTGGCCAAGTCACTTAACCCCATTTGCCTAAAAAAAAAAAGAGTGACCATGAGATATTTAGTCCTGGTGGAAGGTGACTGATCTCTCTGTGTGACTCAAGACAAAGGCTGTCCATGCTGGCCTTAGACAGAGCTGTGGGAGGAAGGGAGTTTTCCTCCTAGGGTCAGAAGGGCAGGTTGTCAGAGGTGTGCTGAACATATTTCCCTAATAATTATGCTGCTGGTGAGGCTGAGGAATGAGGCTGGCTGCACTCTGCACATGTGTGGGCTCCTGTGAGCTGAAAATAATTATATAAACTCTGAGCAGGGTATTCCAGAATGAGTCCTTGAAATGCAGTGAAAGGAGGTTGGCCCTTGGAGCTGACCTTTCCACAGAGATATTGCCAATTGACATTTCCTGAGATCTAGGACTAGCCTCTTATTTCTCAGGCTTGTTTTCTCCTCACCATTAATTGTCCCTCTTTGGGCAGGGCAGGCAGGTCAGTGATAATTAGCACGAGGAAAGTCGGGGCTTTCTGCTTTGCCAGAATCACTTTTTTTAAAAAGATATTTTTGTTTCCTTTTTTGGATGTGTGAGACAGAGAGTGGAGACAGTATCCCCCCCAGAGCCCAGTGCCAGGTCTGCCACCCAGTGGGCCTCTGTTGGTACCTTCTCCTAATCCTTTACAGCCATGGGCTCTCTATGACGGAATGCAGAAGTAGATAAATCATGGCCCCTGCCCAGGAGGAGCAGGCAGGCTGAAGAAAGGAGAAAAGATCAATGGTGTGTGGCCTTCCTGGCTGATCTGCCATGGTTGAGCCAACCCCTGAGGCCCACAATCCACATGCAAATGCTACGTGTTGGGCCTGGAGGAGGGGAGGCAAACTGGCTTAGATAGGATGGGGCTCTGAGCCAGGGCCAGTTGCCACAAGTGGCATTTTGTCCTGGGCAGGAGATGGAGGATATGAAGACAGAAGCCAAAGACAGTCCTGCTGTAGGCCTGTAGGAAGGTGGAAGAATGTGACCAAGGAGAAGGGAAACAGGGGGACCCTGGACCCTAGTAAGGTAGGTGCTAAGGGGCAAAACTGAAGCTCTTTCTGATGGTCATTTGGGTAGCAACAATGGAGTCAACTGTTGCCTTCATATCTGGGATATGAGAGACATGAGAGAACACCAGCCACAGCCTTGGATAAGATGGGAACCACCAACCCTGCTCCCTGGAGTAATGGAGGACAACTCCAAGAACTTCAGATGACTGATTGGCCTTACCCTCTGCCCTGCTGCTGCATCCTGAGATCCTCTACACTTTATCATCTGCCCTACTTACCCTTCCTGCCCCCATCCCTCCTTGGTTGGATAAATCAGGCTACTCCTCAGGACCAGCCCACCCCCACCCCCCAACTCTCAGTTGCTGCTGTCTACTCTGGTGGGCTCTGAAAAGACTCTAATTATGAAGCAGACCTGGGACAAAGACTTATCTGACTTCATAGCTCACAAGATCATAACCTGGTCCATTCACCTAGGATTAGTGAAGGCTAAATATAACATAAATAGTCACTATGACTTCTGGGACATGTGGTGGCAAAGTAGAGCTAGATAGATGGGTAGATAGATAGACAGACAGACAGACAGACAGATAGATAGATAGATAGATAGAGATATATAGATAAATATATCTACATCCATATCTATATCCATGCTGTGATCCTTCCCCTCCACCCAGACTTATATTGATCCTTCTAGAGTTGGATTCATTTCCAACTTCATCTTCAGTCCTTCTGACTTGAAGCCAACCAGAAAACTTCTCACAACTTAATACCAGCCCCTCAGTCACTCTTGGCCGTAAGTAGACTCTCCAAGCCCCAAAGTGTTGGAACGAAAGCAGGGGCACTATCCATCCCACCCAAATGGAAAAATCCTTCCATGCTCTTAGGCCTGGGCCCTTATTGACCAGCCCTCCTTCTACAATACTTCCATAATTGAAATTAAAGTTTGTAAATTATATCACATAAACCTTACAACAAACAGGAGATGTGGATATAATGGGTCTTAGTAGCTCCATTTTGCAGACAAGGACCATGAATCTAGAAGAGTTGAAGAACCAACCCAATGCTCATGCAACTGGAATCAGGGGCATGAATTGAACCCAGGTCTGCCTGACTGCACTTAATCCCAGCAGCATCAACCAGTCATCCTAATGTGAGGAGACAAATTTGAATTCCTAGGTATCAGTGATGGTTGGTGGGGTGGTACCCATCACTAGATGTGACTCTGGGTGACTGTGCCTCATTGTAATGGGACAGGAAAGTTGTAGGGTGTGTTGCATAAAGAAGGGAAATGGGAAGAGGAATTATTGTCAAGAACACTTGGATGAAGAACAACAGGGACAGGCACAAAAGTAATGTTCTTATCTGAATATACGCTAATGACCTCCAGAGTCATATTTGAATAATGTTCACTCTCGAGTTGGATGAGAGTTCTAGCCATTTTCCAACTTGCCTCAAGAGAGTCCCTGAAATGTTATCTAAGAGTCAGATGAAACTGCTCCCTCAGCAACACCAAGCATGGCGACATCTCTTAGTTTTGTGAAAAAAAATTCCATACTGGGAGTTCCTGGTACTGTTGAAATCACACATTTAGATTTTCCTCCTACCAAAAAAATTCCTTTCCAGGATATTTTGATGGCATTGAATTAACTAACATACTTGAGAAGCAACAGAAATTACCCAAGCAGCTAGCTATAGAAGCATTGGTATATATGCTTCTCTATTAGTAATAAGGTCCAACCATGAAGGTATTGCTAAATTGTCCCTTTGAATGCATCAGTCTTAAATCATCTACAGTTGAAAGAAGTTCCTAGATAATTTCTCAAAACTATTTCAAACCCATATGCGAAGCTTATTTAGAATAGCAAACTAGGAGCCAGAGAGATTGCTTTGGGTTTCTAATCTCCTTCCTATTCTTGTATTCCCTTCCTATTGGAGATTGGTCCTGTGAGTTTTGAAGTGTCTGAGGCCTTCTACTCTGCTGGACAGTCAGAATGAATGAGGGGGATTACACTGGAACTCCCCTCAGGTGTCAGATTATCCTTGTGCATGGATACAGTGGCAATTTGGCTATTTTAGCCCTTTCTTCATTATTTCTGTTATTTTTTGTCTTAATTAAGTGCTTTTGCTATTGGACATAAATGGATGGGATATAATTCAGCAGAGTGGGGTCACAGGCCTAAATGGAATAGTTCCTAACTTAACATCACTATCCAGAAACTGGAGGGGCTTCCCCAGTAAAAGGGAGTTATGGCCATTTACCAGTCCTGGCCATGTCTCAAGGCCAAGCTTAGATGCCATCTTCTCCAAGATCATTGGTCCCCCAGTTCTAAATAATCCCCATTTCCTATGGGTTCTAATATCCTATTTTCTCATATCAGTTCATTGCATGTGTTCTATATCTCTAATTAGATTGTAAGAGATAATCGTCGTAAAGCTCTCAGTACAGTGCCTGTCACATGGTCAGTACTATATAAATGTTAGCAATCATCATCATTATTATTATTAATTATCCTCCTAGCATCTTATTTTCTATTTGTTGTTCAGTCGTTTCAGTTGTATCTGACTCTTTGTGACCTGATTTGGGGTTTCCTTGGCAAAGATACTGGAGTGATTTGCCATTCCCTTTTCTAGCTCATTTTTATGGATGAGGAAACTGAAGCAAGCAGGGTTAAGTGACTTGCCCAGGGTCACACAGCTAGTAAGTGTCTAAGGCTGGATTTGAACTCAGGTCTGCCTGACTCCAGGCCTGCACTCTCTCCACTGTACCACCTCTTAATGGATTGTAAACTCAGGAGGACACGAACCAGGTCAAACCATTGCTTCCTGTTGCTCATGCAGTCTACTGAATCCTCAGATCTTTTTCATGGGAATAGTCATTTAGTTACATCTCTCCAGTGAGCTGCAAGTAGCCAGTGGCTTCCCTCAGCACCAGTCTCCCCAGCATCATTCCCAGGACTATGCCCAAATACTTCCTGGAATCTCCTCTCCCCTCCATCCCAATCTGAACTCTATTCTCCAGTGTTCTGCCAAGGTCCTTGCTATTGCAGATACTCAGAAGTGATACCTGCTCATCCTTGTAAGCTGGTGGGGAGAAAGAGCATGAGCCCCCCCGAGAGAGGGCTGCCCTTGACAATTAAGTCATCAGACCACAGGATTAACATAATCAGCATACTAATCAGCCATCATTTGATAGGATAATAAATGCTCATTCTTGCAATTTCTTTATCATTCCAGACTATCAGGCTGATGGCTTTAAATGTGCATCCTCAGCTTCTTCCTTCTTCTTCCCAATAACCTTTCACCCAATACCTACACTTACTACACACACCCTACACACACCCTACACACACACACACACACACACACACGCGCGCGCGCACACACACACACACACACACACACACTTTAAGTCTTTGTTCATGAGATTCTTCACTTGCTTCTACCCAGATCTTTAGGATGAACATTAACTATGTACCCTCTTGCTCCAGGATGACTTGGTTCCCCTTCTCTCTTCTCACAGGTGTTGTTTGTATCTGGATCTCCCCTGTACCCCTCCCATCTATCTATCCCATAGCAGGACTCCTCCTGCTCAGATGTTCCCAGCTTGGACCCATCCCTGCTGCCCCCTTCCCACAGTCTGCATTACCTCCATTAACCCTATCCATTCTTCATAGACATTTTCAAAGTTCTTTCACCCTAATAGTTCAGATTCTCAGGTTCTCACAGATGGAAGAGTCACCAGTCACTAGTCCAGTTGAAATTCTAGCAAGAATCTCTTTTAACAACACATTGAGGGGGCAGCTAGGTGACACAGTGAATAGAGTTCTGGCCTTGGAGTCAGGAAGACCTGAATTCAAATCCAGACTCAGACACTTAACATTTACTAGCTGTGTGACCTTGGGCAAGTCACTTAACTCCAATTGCCTCACCAAAAAAAAAAGCAAAAACAAAACAAAAAAACAAACAAAAAAAAACACATTGAGAAGTGGCCTTCTACTTTGTAGAGCCCAGAGAAGAGTACCCTCCCACCTCTGCAGGCATGTTACCCATTCCTTTTCAAGAGTTTGCAATCATTAGTGTCTTTCTCTTTTTGCCTGGGTTTTTATTCCATACTTTGCTGTGCAATCTCTCTCTCTCTCTCTCTCTCTCTCCCTCTCTCTCTCTCTC
>NW_020952400.1:1472422-1571277 GCF_900497805.2 Vombatus ursinus
CCCTCTCCCTCTCCCTCTCCCTCTCCCTCTCCCTCTCCCTCTCCCTTTCCCTCCCCTCTCCCTCTCCCTTTCCCTCCCCTCTCCGTCTCTCTTTCTCCCTCTCCTCCCCTCCCCTCCCCTCCCCTCTCCTCTTCTCTCCCTTTCCCTCCCCTCTCCCTCTCCCTCTCCCTCTCCCTCTCCCTTCCTCCTATCCCACAGCTCTTGGTTTCAGCCTCAGGAGACAGTCTAATACCTTTTTAACATGGCAGCCCTTTCATACATGAATGGAATTAGGATGTTCTCACCAGGACTTCTCTCCATCTCATGCACATAGCACTTATCCCTGTGAGGTGAGCAGGACAGAGGACAGCAGCCATGGGCTACCACACTCTCAGTTCATTGCTCTGATCATCTAGTTGATCCTGCTTCTCCTAGTCCCATTTCAGCCATGACAGCCACAATGGGTGACAAGGCACTCTAGTGGGCAGCCCACTGGACTTGAAGACTGAATGCAATTCAAGTCCCTTCTCAGACACTAAGTTTCATGGAGCTTGTGTGACCAAGTCCCTTGGACCTCTCTAAACTGAAATCTCTTCATTTGTGACAACATTCAGGATGACCTTTGAGCTTTTTCCAGACGCATATATATGATCCTTGAATGGGAGATGGAAGAACCACTCAGCACTTAATTTGCTTTTTTCTTTGTTAAGAGTCTAAGATCACTTCAGATTAGAAAAGAAAGAAGAACAAGTGCTGGTAGGGAATCCATACCCAAGTTAAGTAGGGAGATGTAAAGCAGGTGATCTTGATGAATTCAAGGAACCAAGAAGAGATGAACTATAAGTACTCAATCAACAAATATTTGTTAAGTACCAACTGTGTGTCAGGCACTGTGCTAGGTTCTGGAGATACAAAGACAAATTGAAAAATTTCTGATGTCAAAGAGCCTACATTCCTTTGAAGGGAGACATGCAAACATGTCAGTCTAAGTAAGTAGAAATATAAAATAATGAGAAGATAATGGGAAGGCTCATTGGCTATTGGGGAGACCTGAAAAGTCTCATGTAAAAGGGATTATATAAACTGAACTTGAAGGAGGCCAGGGATTGGGGTTGGGAAGAGTGAGCACTGGAACAACTGGCAGTCTTACTTGCTAAGCCATTGTCAGTGACCTTTGAAAGATGGTGAAAAATGGGAAAGGATGTCCCAGTAATCCAAAAAGAAGAGAGAGAGAGACAGAGAGACAGAGACAGAGAGAGGAAGAAAGGGAGGGAGAGAGGAGGGAGGGAGGGAAGAAGGAAGGAAGGAAGGAAGGAAGGAAGGAAGGAAGGAAGGAAGGAAAGGAAAAGGAAAGCAGGAAGGAAGGAAAAAAAGAAGAAAGGAAGAGAAGAGAACCTGTGAAATACAGACCATTGAGCTTGACCCCAATCTCTGTATAAAATTCTAGAATGTATCGCTAAATGAATGGTGCGTGGACATGCAGGAAAAGGAAGTGGTGCTTCCAAAGAGCCAGCTTGACTTTTCTAACAAGTTATGCCAAACTACGCACATTTTCTTTTTAATGGTGTGTCAGAGGAAGTCTATAACATGTTATCCAGATTTCAGCCAAACATTTGGCTAAGATAGGGGTTGACAGCACCAGTTGAATGACCAAAAAGGGGTCATTAAGGATTTTCCATCCCTTGGAAGGAGGTCTCTACTGGGGAGCCCTAGGCATCTGTGCTTGGCCCTGTGAGCTTAAGATTTTTTTTAATTAGTGACTTGACTAGAAACCCAGTGAGCATGTTGAAGAGATATGAGCTCAGGTGATCCTCATTCTAGGAGGCCTCTGTGATTCCTTCCAAATCTGACATTTTACAGCTTTCACTCATTTTTTCCTATCTCTGTGCTTTTTTCTCAATCTGCTCATTGAACGTAGTCTAAGAGTCCATTGGATGGTGAAGCTTAGAAGGGCCTTGTCGATCCCACCTGTAGGACTAGAGTCATCATGCTCTTGTATTCACTCCTGTCCTATAAGGGGAAATAAGAGGCTGCCTGGATGAGACAGGGATCGCTCCAATATTGCCCTTGCTGCATGGCCAGGGTCCTGGATACCTGGCTCCCGTGAATTCTTTGCCAACTCTGAGTCATAAGCTTATAAGATGTAGAGGTCAATGAGAATTTAGGGACCCTCACTGTACTGAGGAGACAACTGAGGCACCATGAAAGGTAAAGGAACTTGTAGGAAGTCATCCCATTGGTGAGGCACAGAGGCAATAGATCAGGGAGTCAGAGTGCTGTGCATTGTCACTGGGGTATGGAGCCTGATGGAGGTTCATTTGACATCTAAAGGCACAGCAGGGGCTTTGGACATGCCCTGGGTCACATCCCACCCACCCCCACCCATTTTCTAGTAGAGTTTTGGGGCTGTGAAAATAAGCCGATCGGTGAACAAATGGATGAATGATGGAGAAGGGAAGTAGACTTGTGATGTCATTAATAAAGTGAACCCCACAATGGGGACACTTCCTCTATTGCCTCAGATCGCCACCTACTCAGTGCCTTCAGGTCTTCGGGAGCTGTTTGGGCCACTCACTGAGGGTTCAAGCCTTCTCCAGGGTCACAGAGCTGGTATGTATCAAAGGCAGAACTCAAACCTGAGTCTTCCTGGCTCTGAGGCCAGTTCCGTATTCATGAAGACAATGAATCATAAATAAATCTCTGGATTATGGGGGATCTTTGCTGCAGTCCCTCAGCCCTGTTCTGCACCTGTGGCCTTCTGGGGGCAGACATTAGCAAACATCAGCCAAGAAAGATCCAGGTTCATCAGTCAGGAGAGCTGTCTGACGGCAGAGAGTTGATCATGGAGAAATAATGACATGGGGAATTTACCTAGGACCCAGCCCACCACGGAGTTTCTGATGACCTCAGCAACATTGCAAAAGCTTGAGACAGCCTGTGGTGTATATTCATTATAATCACCATTAGCAAGATACTTAATTACATAGCTGACTTGAAAAATGCATCCAAGCAAGTCTGTCTCTTTCACCTGGCACACATACATGCACAAACACAAACACACAATTCACACGCACACACACACATGTACAAGCACACAATGCAGACACACATGCAGACGCATACATACACACATAAACATGTGTGCATACTGTCATATGCAGACACACATTCACACACATGGAAGCATGTATTCACACACATGCATGCAGGCTGGAGCTCAGAAATGATGGATGGCCTCTGATCAATTTGGAGACATCATTCTCAAGGTTCTGAGGCTCAGTAATCAGTCCAGTTTCATTAACATTTTCATTAATGATCAGTCTAAAAGCTAAACAGAAAGTTAATTAAATTTTCAAATGATAAATAGAGAGGTGGTATAAACAATGAGAATGAGATAGAATAAAAAGTGCCTTACACAAATCAAGAAGATGCCCCTACTGGAAGAATGTGAGACTCATGGAGGAACAGCTCAGCAGCATTGTTGTGGGGAGAGGGACCTAAAACATGAGCAAGGCTAAATCTATCCTCAAATCTTGGAAAAATTCAAATTAAGTTTCTCAAAGGAATACTGACAATTCAAGAGTCCACACCTCAATTCAAGAGCACAAACTGCCATTCAGCACCTACTGTGCTCAGGGCTCTGGATTAAGTGCTCAAAAGCCAAGGATACAACCAGACCCCCCATGCTGCCCTCAAAGGAGCCCCAACAAGAGGGCACCACATGCCCAGATAGACATGACACAATGAAAGGGGTGAGTAAGAAAAGGGGAGCTCAAGGCAGGAAGAGAAGATGACTATTGGGAGGGTTAGAAATGGCTTCCTACTTAGAATCTCCACTCAGACATCCCAGAGGAATCTCCAAATCTACATGTCTGAAATTGATCTTTGAAAGCCCGTCCCCTCCTCATGCTTCAGTCCCTATTGGGAAAACCATCATTGTGATAGCCACCAATGCCAGCAGAGCAGAAGGCAGCCTGATGCCCCCGGACCTCCTGCACCATCTCTAAACAATTCTTAGCGGTTCAATCACCACAGCTTCATTTACATGCATGCCCTTCTTGCCACTCAAACAGCAGCAACTCTAGGGCAGATATTCATCATGCTACCTCTGGTCAATTGAGAGAATTCCTCACTATCTCTCACCTCCCCCCATATCCAATATGGTGCCAAGGCCTGTTGATCTAGTTTCTGTAGCATCCCTTTCTCTTTTCTGACACTGTCCCTATCCTGGTGCAGACCCTCATCACCTCACACCTGGATTATTGAAGTAGTAGCTGAGGGTCTGTCTACCTCAGTCTTTCCCCACTCCTGTCCATCCTCCATTCATTCAGACACTGAAGTGTTTTTCTAATGTGCAGGTCTGACCATGTCACTCCCTGCTCAATAAACTCCCTATTGTCTTCAGGAGCAAATACAAAATGCTCTGTTTGGCATTCAAAGCCCTCAACAACCTGCCCCTTCCCACTTTCCAGTCTGCTTGCACCTTACTCCCCAACATTTACTCTTTGACCCAGTGACACTGGCCTCGTGGTTATTCCATGAACAAGACCCTCCACATCTTGGCTCCAAGCATTTTGTTGGCTGCCTCCCATGCCTGGAATGCTTTACCCCCTTCTCTCCAAACACTGACTCCCCTGGCTTCCTTTCAGTCCCAACTAAAATCACACCTTCCAGAGGAAGCCTTAATTCCAGTGCCTTCCCGCTATTTCCTTTGTACACATTTGTTTGCTTGTTGTCTTCTCATTAGATTGTAAGGTCCTCAAGGGTAGGAACTCTCTTTTCATATTCCCAATACTTAGTTCCATGTTTGGCACATACCAGGACTTTATACTGACTGTCTGACTGACTGGTTGCTCCCTTAGCCTCAAGCCTCTCCTCATCCCAATTTGTCTTCCACTCAGCTGCAAAAGTGTGGGGCCCACAGTCTACTTCTTATCATGGGAAAAGAAGCAAACACAAATAGCTCACAGGACTATTCAGGAAAAGAGCCAGGAAATAGCTTTATTGGTATTATGATCAATAGCAGACCAGAGCCAGGTGACTGACAGCCTTCTCTGTCAGCCAAGTAGACTCTGATAACCAGTGATTTCCTGTGTGTGTGTGTGTGTGTGTGTGTGTGTGTGTAAAAAGAGAAAGCCTATAATATAATTTAAGATCTGGAATGGCTAGGCCACCTTCCCCTGCATTTCATTTCATTAGTTCCCTTGATATTCTGGACCTTTTGTTATTCCAAATGAATCTTGTTCTTATTTTTTTTTTTACCTCTATAAAATCATTTTTGGTAGTTTGATTGGTATGGCACTGAATAAGTAAATTAGCTTAGAAAGAATTGTCATTTTTATTATATTAGCTCGGTCTTCCCATGAGCAACTGGTGTTTTTCCAATTATCTAGATCTGACTTTATTTGTGTGAAGTGTTTTGTAATTGTGTTCATATAGTTACCGGATTTGTTTCAGTAGGTAGACTCCTAAATGTTTTATAATGTCTACAATAACTTGAAATGGAATTTCTCTTTATCTCTTGCTATTGGGCTTTGTTGGTAATACATAGAAATGCTGATGATTTATGTGGGTTTATTTTATAGCCTTCAACTTTGCTAAAGTTGTTTATTATTTCAAGTAGTTTTTTACTTGATTCTCTAGGATTCTCTAAGTATATCATCATATCATCTGCAAAGAGTAATAGCTTTCTTTCTTCTTTACCTATTCTAATACCTTCAATTTCTTTTTCTTCTCTTATTGCTAAAGCTAAAGTTACCAGTATAATATTGAACAACAGTGGTGATAATGGACATCCTTGTTTCACTCCTGATATTACTGGAAATGCTTCTGCCTTGTCCCCATTACATATGATGCTTGCTGAAAGTTTTAGGTAGATACTACTTATTATTTTAAGGAAGACTCCATTTATTCCTGTGCTCTCTAGTGTTTTTAATAGGAATGGGTGTTGTATTTTATCAGAAGCTTTTTCTGCATCTATGGAGATGATCTTGTGGTTTCTGTTAGTTTTGTTGTTGATATGATCAATTATGCTAATAGTTTTCCTAATATTGAACCAGCCCTGCATTCCTGGTATAATTCCTACCTGGTCATAGTATATTATTCTTGCAATAAATTGCTGTAATCTATTTGCTAATATTTTGTTAAAATTTTTGCATCCATATTCATTAGGGAAATTGGTCTATAATTTTCTTTCTCTGTTTTGACTCTTCCCAGTTTAGGTATCAGCACCATATTTGTATCATAAAAATAATTTAGTAAGACTCTTTCTTTGTCTATTTTCCCAAATAGTCTATATAGTATTGGAATTAATTGTTCTTTAAATGTTTGATAGAATTCACTTGTAAATCAACATGGCCCTGGAGATTTTTCCCTAGGGAGTTCATCAATGACTTGTTCAATTTCTTTTTCTGAGATGGGGTTATTTAAGTATTTTACTTTCTTTTCTGTTAATCTGGGCAATTTATATTTTTTGTAAATATCCATCCATTTCGCTAAGATTTTCAAATTTATTGGCATATAGTTGGGCAAAATAGTTCCTAATTATTGTTTTAATTTCCTCTTCCTTGGTGGTGGATTCACCCTTTTTATTTTTGATACTGGTAATTTGGTTTACTTCTTCCTTTTTTAAAAAATTAAATTAACCAAAAGTTTATCTATTTTATTGGTTTTTTTTATAAAACTAGCTCTTAGTTTTATTTATTAGTTCAATAGTTTTCTTAATTTCAATTTTATTAATTTCTCCTTTGGTTTTCAGTATTTCTAATGTGGTGTTTAATTGAGGATTTTTAATTTGTTCTTTTTCTAGTTTTTTTATTTGTATGCCCAATTCATTGATCTCCTCTTTTTCTATTTTATTCATGTAAGCATTTAGAGATATAAAACTTCCCCTAAGATCTGATTTCGCTGCATCCCATAAGTTTTGGTATGTTGTCTCATCATTGTCATTTTCCTGGATGAAGTTATTGATTGTTTCTGTGATTTGTTGCTTGGCCTATTCATTTTTTAGGATTAGATTATTTAACTTCCAATTATTTTTAGTCTATCTTTCCATGGCTCTTTGTTACATGTAATTTTTATTGCATCATGATCTGAAAAGGATGCATTTAATATTTCTGTCTTTCTGCATTGCCTTGTGAGGTTTTTATGCCCTAGTACATGGTCAATTTTTGTGTATGTGCCATGCACCACTGAGAAAAAAGTATATTCCTTTCTATCCTCATTCAATTTTCTCCAGAGGTCCACCATACCTAACTTTTCTAATATTCTATTCACCTCCTTAATTTCTTTCTTGTTTATTTTGTGGTTAGATTTATCTAGTTCAGAGAGGGGGAGGTTGAAGTCTCTCACTATTATATAGTTCCTGGGTTTGTTTTAGTAGGTAGAGTTGCTGTCTACTTCTTCCTGTAACTCCCTGAATGTTTCTAAGAATTTGGATGCTATACTGTTTGATGCATGTATATTTAGTAATGATATTACTTCATTGTCTATGGTGCCTTTTAGCAGGATGTAGTTTCCTTCTTTATTTCTTTTGATAAGATTTATTTTTGCTTTGCTTTGTCTGATCACCTTGCCATAATGAGGCCCCAGTTGAGATTACATAATATAAATTTGTAGGGGGACCTAGTCAGTAGTTTCATGGTGCTAAGGCAGAAGATGGTAGAAATAATCCAAAGCTGAGGCTTGGCAGATTAAGATTGGTTATTGGAAAAGGTGAAAAGGGACCCAATAGGTGAGGACATTGCACATTTTACCAAAGGGAGAGGAGAGATGAGGAAGTGAGGAGATTGTAGCTAGTTCAAGGGTGATGGCCAGGGAAGGAACTGAAGGCTTGAAGGTTGGAGTTGATGGTGAGGATGAAGAATAGAGTTTGGGGGTGCAAGACAAAGGGAGAGGTGGAACAAAAACTGATTTCCTTCAGATAAGGACATTTTAGAGTCGATGAAATGATCCATTAGTGGGGATGAGCGCAAGATCAAGGGTGTGACCATCTTTGTTTGTTATTGAAAGTAGAGGAGGAGGTCACATAAAAGGAGCAGATTGAGGAACAGGGAGGTTGGAGTGTTTGAGGGAGAATCAGTGTGCGTGCTGAAGTCCCCTAGTATGAAGGCAGGAGTTGGGGAAAACAGAAAGATGGGGAGCCAGGCATCAAACTCCTTGAGAAAGGAAGAAGAATATCCTGGAGGTCAGTAGATGACAGTGACCAGAACTTTAATTAATGGAAGATGTGCATTGAGTTTGAGTGGAGATGTTACTGCCTGATGGAGCACAGGGAGAATGTGGAAGCGGCAAGGAGGGCAGGGACTATTCTAACTCCCTCCAACCTTGACCAGTGCAGAGGTGAGGGAGCAATATGAGAGAAAGGATTCCTAGTCCTGGCAGCGCTGGAGAAGGGGAAGGAAATGAGTATGTAGCACCTACTATGTGCCAGGCACTGTGCTCAGCACTTTACAAATATTATCTCATTTGATCTTCCCAAAAATGCTAGGAAGTAGTTGCTGTTATGATTGTCATTTTACAGTTGGGGAAATGGAGCCCAATAGAGATTAAGTGACTTGCCTAGGGTCACACAGCTAGTAAATGTCTGAGGTATGATTTGAACTCAGTTCTTCCTAACTCTAGGTCCCTCACTCTATTCACCCTGCTCCCAGTTGCCTCTGCCTCTTGTGAGTGACTGTATAACTAGATGAGGAAGCTAGGTGGCACTGCAGTGGATAGAGTGCCAGGCCTGGTGTCAGGAAAACTCAGCTTCCTGAGTTCAAGTGTGGCCTCAGACACTTAATAGCTATGTGACCCTGGGCAAGTTGCTTAGCCCTGTTTGTCTCAGTTTCCTCACTTGTAAAGTGAGCTGGAAAAGGAAATGGCAAACCACTCCAGTACCTTTGCCAAGAAAACCTTAAATGGGGACACAAAGAGTCAGGTAGGACTGAAAAATGATTGAACAACAATGACTAAACAGTTCAAGGATCTTCCTTGAAATTCAACCTTGTGTCAGCCAGTGATATTATGTCCTATGATGCCCCAGGCTGAGGTCCACCTTACAGCAGACAAGAGCAGACAGAAGTGTGAGAAGGAAAGAAAGAAGGAAGGAAGGAAGGGAGGAAGGAAGAGAGGAAAGAAGGAAAGGAGGGAGGGAGGAAGGGAGGGAGGGAGGAAGGAAGGGAGGAAGGAAGGAAGGGAGGGAGGAAGGAAGGGAGGGAGGAAAGGGGGAAGGAAGGAAGGAAGGAAAGGAGGGAGGGAGGGAGGAAGGAAGGAAGGGAGGAAGGAAGGAAGGGAAGGAGGAAAGGAGGAAGGAAGGAAGGGAGGGATGGAGGGAGCGAGGGAGGGAGGGAGGAAGGGAGGAAGGAAGGGAGGGAAAGAAAAAGGGAGGAAAGGAGGAAATAAGTATTTATTAACCACCTATTATGTGCCACTGTGCTAAGTGCTTTACAAATAATAACTCATTTGATCTTTACAACAACCCTGAGAGGGAGGTTCTATTATGATCCCCATTTTACAGTTGAAGAAACTGAGGCAGACAAAAGTTACATGACTTAAGGAGACTGGTCAGGGGGTAGGATTGCCTCTTCTATCCTGGAGGCCTGGGATCCGGGCAGAGGTAGAAGAGTTTCACATGGAGGTCTTGTCCCTGGCTTGTGGCCCAGAACTATATATGGAAGCAGAGAGTCTCATTGTCAAGCCCCCCTCCTGGAGCCTGATAATGCATACACAGCCTGGGGGCAGGCCTAAAGGCAGTAAAATCTAGGGGCCATTATTGTTGTTGTTGTCCAGTCAAGTCCAACACTTCTTGACCCCATTTGGGGTTTTCTTGGTGAGGATATTGGAGTGGTTAGCCATTTCCTTTTTCAGCTCACTTTACAGATGGGGAACTGAGGCAAACAGGGCTAAGTGACTTGCCCAAGGTTACACAGCTAGTAAGTGTCTGAGGCCAGATTTGAACTCAAGAAGGTGAGTCTTCCTGACTCCAAGACTAGCACTCTATCCATGACATCACCTAGCTGCCCAGGGGCCATTAAGCAAGATCACAAACCATTTCTAAATTGGTGATAACAATGTTTCCATGATTCATAGAAAGAGAGATAAAGAGAGTACTTGCAGCCCTCAGATAGGAGGGTCGCAGTACCTCACAGCCTTGTTGTTCCTCTCTGTAGAAGAAATTCACCAAAGATGATATGATTAGGAAAAGCTTTACAAGGTGCTGGGATGGCAGTAAAACTCAGGCCCAGAGCCAGACATGGCCTGATTCGTGTATCCAACAATGGAGGCCAGCTGTTCCTCCCACTGAGTCAGGAAGTTGCAGGCCCCTCTGCCTCTGCCTCCACATTTTCATTCTCAGTGCTTCCCCGTTGCTTCTGGGACAACACCAAGGCTCCTCTGTTGGCCTTTCTTTATGCTCCCATTTCTTGACACTCCATCTCTCCCCTCTGTGCTTTTGCCTTTTGTGACTTTGGATTCTCTAGAGAATATCTAGACTCATATCCTCCCGTTTCATGTGCACTTGTATTCATGTAGTCCAAGGTCATATCAGATGCCAAACTAGGCATTTTTCCTCTGGTTCCACCCACATTTTTGAGTCGTTTTCTGGAAACTTGGTATGTGAATATCATACCTGATCATATTCTGTTCCCTGAGAGTAATGAGAGACAAGAACTGTGATCTGCAGGAGCCCATAGGTGTGAAATGAAAGTTGCCTTGGAGACACCTGCTTCTCCCACGCCCTGGTGGGTGAACAAAGGTGAGCAGGAATAGCTCAAGGGAAAACTAAAGAGTTTAGAAAAAAGCCTCATTCCTGAGGCAGCTCGGTGTCTGGGTGGTGATTGATGCACTGGAGAGCCTGGCCCCAAGTGGATGGCCTTAAATTGTAGCAGCCTGGGGCTGAGTGGCTGGGGAAGGTGGAGGGGAGAGGGTGGCTAGGCATGGTCAGGCCAAAGAACAGCCACTTCCTTAGGGAACATCCAGGTGCCACCAGGAGCTGGGGAGATAGGAAGATGCCTGAACAGCCTCCACCCATTGTCGGAGTTTACTCCTTGGAGCAGGGCTCCACAGGAAGGGAACAGGAGTCATGAATAGATTTCAGGCTGTTGGTCATCTTCAGATGGGGAAAAAGATGACATTTTTAATTCCACTAACTTCTAATGGAAATATAGCATTTCCTTCAATTATTTAAAAAAAAAACTTTCTGAAAAGTGCTTCACCTGATGGCCTGCCCAAGGGGTCCCTGACCCAATCAAAGTGAAGAACTCCTACTTCTAGAGAAAAAAACAGCATTTTAGTTGTCTTGGGCCTCAGATCCCCTTACACACACACCTACACACACACCCACCCACCCACACACACACACACACACACACACACACACACACACACCCAGCAAAGAGCCCTTCCTCTGATGAAACTGGAAGAGGGGAGCAGGACAGAGACCCAAGCCCCACCCAACAAAGTTGGCCTCTTCCCCATTGCATTGGCCACTCCTCAGCCTCTGCTTTCCCTGGTCACTGCCTATGCAGCTTTTCTTGAGTGGCTGCCTCAGGAAAATCTTTCCCAGTCCCCCCACCCCAAGTGCTACCAGTGTTGACCTTTTCTCCCATGGCCTTCACACATTACTGGGCCCTCCTCCCTCAGTGCATTTGTGCCTGAGCTTCTGTGGCCTCTGGGATCCTGGCAGACTGTGGACTCTGTGAGGGCCTAGATGTGCTTTTAGCTCACCCTTATAACACCTCTGTTGGCAAGCTCTGCCCTGCACAGCATGGACATTTGATGTATGCAGAAACGGAACATCATAACATGGAATGTGGACTCCGAGCCTGGTACATCTTTGTCCTCCTGATGGTGTCATCTGGCTCGACTGCTATCCTGCCAGCTCCTTTTGGAGCCCACCCATGGGTGCTGCCATTGCCCAGCCCAAGTACTTCCAGCTTGTTCCCAAGGACACTGCAAGAAATTTTAGTCACAGCGACAGCAGAGGATAGCTGAGAAGCCATTGGCTGAGCAGAATTTTAGGCTGGGGGAATGGGACTTGGGATGGCCTTTAAAGAAAGGGAATCTAGGAGCCCTTGGGCCTATCCAGAGCCAGGGCTTTCACCTGACCTTTATTTAGTAGCTGGGGGAATGGCACTAAGCTCTGCTGCAAGGGATGGAGGGATAAGGAAATTGTATGGAAATTTAGATGAGGTGCTCAAACTGCTGCAACATCTGCCCTGATCCGGTTTCAATGTACAGTGAGGAAGGGGAGGAAATTGAGAATATATTGGGAAAATATATTGGAAAACAAGGGCCAGAAGGAGGGCACAGGAGAGGCCGAAGACGCGTAGATGCGAGCTTTGGGAGAATTCTTGTGGTGGCTGAATGGAGGGTGGACCAGCATGGGTAGAGACTGAGGCAGGCAGACACCCCCCTCCAGCTGCTACAGTTATAGCAAAGCTGTGGGGGTCTGCACCAGGGTGGGAGCTGTGTCAGAGGAGAGGAGGGGGTGTATTTTGGAAGATATTATAAGGGGAGCATCTGCAGGGCCTAGAGATTGAGCGGCCCGTGTGTTGGAAGCATTTTTGGTGACGAGAAGGAGGAGAAAGAGGAAGAACAGGACAGCTAGCATTTATATCAAGCTTTAAGATTTGTAAAGTTCTTTCAAAAAAAGTTCTCAGTGAATCCTCACAACAAACTTGGGAGGTAGGTATAATTATTCCCATATTACAGATGATGAAACTGAGGCAGACTAAGGTTAAGTGACTTGCCTGGGGTCACACAGCTAATAATAGTAAGATGGGATTTCAACTCAGGTTTTCCTGATTCCAGGCCCTTTGCTCTGTGTACTGTACTACCAGGAGGTCCACTAAAAGCTAGTGGTGGTGGTGTAGTAGTAGTAGTAGGTATTTTTCACAATGCCTGCCATATGTTGTTTTTGTTGGTTGGTTGTTCATTCATGTCTGACTTTTTGTGACTCTGTAGACCATACTGACCGTCCATGAGGTTTTCTTGGCAAAGATAATGGCTGGTTTGGCATTTCCTTCTGCAGTGGATGAAGGCAAACAGAGATTAAATGTCTTGCCCACCTTACACATCTAGTAAGAGCTTCGCACACACTAGGTGCTTAATAAATGTTAATTGACTGACAGGTAGAAACAAGCAGGCTTTTGTAAGCAATATTCCCTGGTAGTCAACATTCCTACCATTATGCATTGATAAAAAATATGAAGAATAAAGAATACAAGATCCCATGGTACTTTTTATTTGCTGACCGTTTAAAAAAATGATTCTGAAGAGACAGACTCTTAAGGGCTTCCCTCCAACAAGGTGCCTCCCAAATTATGCAAAGCTCCTTATTCAGAGACAATCTATTTTGATGACCCCCTCTGGCCCTTAGAGCAAGGGACAAGAGTGGGGGACACATGCTCAGCCAAGGAGCCTGCCATTGTTACTAAGTAGATAAGGCAGAAGAGTCCCAGCTAAACAGAGGTTGTCCCTATACTGAGTCCTCTGGATGCTCCAGTTGGGGGTTAATGTGTTCACTACATTGACTATCAAATATTGCAGAGATAAATCCATAAGCACTCCAAAGAGTTTGGCCTGACTACGTATGAAAAAACAAAAAGAGTGAATGGAAATCGTTTTTAGTCAGAGCACTAAATGTAGTTGGATAGGTACTGACAGTGTACAGCAGAAAACTGGGCCCAGAACTGAAAAGGAGGAGAAAGTGAGAAGGTTGTATTGCCTTTGGAAAATTGTACACATCTTTATGAGGGCAGCTTGGTGCCATAGTGAATAGAGCGCCAGGCCTGTAGTCAGGAAGACTCATCTTCCTGAGTTCAAATCCAGTCTCATTCTTACTTACTAGCTAATTTACTAGTTATATAGTTATATACTACTTATATAGCCCTGGACAAGTCATTTAGTCCAGTTTGCCTCAGTTTCCTCATCTGTAAAATGAACTGGAGAAGGAAATAGCAAACCAGTGCAGTACCTCTGCCAAGAAAACTCCAAATGGGGTCATGAAGAGTTAGATACATCTGAAATAACTGAACAACAAAAACAACAAAAACCACCTTTTAATGGCCCCAGCTTCTCATAAAACAAAAGGCCATTTATTAGGATGCCAATAATGGACTTTATGGCTGGGGTGTCAGGGTGACCTTGGTCTTTGAAGCATTGGGAAGGGGTATCAGCCAGGGGGCAGCATGAAGGGACATGGCACGCAGGAGGAGGTGGTGACGTATCACTCACAATGAAAAGGATGTCATCGATGAATGTATGAGTAGAAAAGGAGATGAACTAACTATGTGGTGAGAGGGAAGGATAATGAATAGACAGTCCCTATGCTGCAACAGTATTCTCATGATGTCAAAAATAGGAAAGGAACATTTCCAGGAAAGACCTTAATAAATGCTTGGACTGACAGACTGAGTGTTAGATGTGGTGAGCTTCTGGGAGGAGCAGGATGGCCAGATTTGGCAGGTTATCTGCATCCCAATCCTCCCTCCTCCTGCTACCTTCCCTCTGACAGTAGAGGGTACCCTCACCCTCCCAGGCCCCCAGGCTCCCAACCCAGGAGTCATTCTGGACTCCTCACTCTTTCTCATGCCCTCAGATCCAATATGGTGCCAAGGCCTGCTGATTTCTCCTTTGCTACATCTCCAAAATACATCCCCTTCTCTCCTCTGACCCTGCCCCCACCCTGGTGCAGCCCCTTATCACCTCACACCTGGACTATGGCAGTAGCTGCTGGGGGGTCTGCCTGTCTCAAGTCTCTCCGCACTCTAGTCCATCCTCCATTCAGACACCAAAGGGATTTTCCTAAAGTGAGGGTGTGTCCATGTCACTCCCTGCTCAATAAACTCCAGTGGCTCCCTAGTACCTACGGGATTAAATACAAGACTTTGAAAGTCCTTCATGACATAATCCAGTCTTTTCAAACCTTTCTCTGTTCTCCATCCTCTATGAACCAGCAACACTGGGATCCTGGCTGTTCATTGCACACACTCTTCAGTGGCACATTTGTCCCAGCTATTCCCAGTTCCTTAAACGTTGTCCCTACTCACCTCTAGGGCAGTTAGATGGCACCATAGTGCATAGAGTACTGGGCCTGGAGTCAGGAAGATTCATTTTTCTGAGTTCAAATCTGTCCAAACACTGACTAGCTGTGTGACCCTGAACAAGTCGCTAAACCATGTTTGCCTCAGTTTCCTCATCTATAAAATGATCTGGAGAAGGAAATGGAAAATCCTCCAGCTATTAGCCAAGAAAAACCCAAATAGGGCCATGGAGAATTGGACATGACTGAAAAATGACTGAACAACAACCACAACACCTACCTCTACTTCCTGACTTCCCCAGCTTCCTTCAAGACTCAATTCAAACTCCATCTTCTACAGAAACGTTTCCCAGGCCCCTTATGGTCAGGGCCTTCCCTCCCAGATTATCTCCAGTTTCTCCTGTCTGTATATGTTTGTACATATTTATTGTCAGACTGTCTTCTCCATTAGACTTTAAGCTTCTTGAGGGCAGGGGCTGTTTTGGTCCTTTTTTTTTGTATTCCCAGTTCTTAGCACAGTGCCTAACACACAGTAGGTGCTTAATGGTGTTTCTTGTTGTTGGGGTGGAGTGGTGAGGGGGTGGTGTTCATCCAATATTATTTGCCCTCCCTGACCTTGTCCTACTTCTCATTAATTACCTAGATAGATTTCCTGGTAAAAATGTTCCTTCTCTTCTCTGGGAAGTTGTATAAAAGAATCTCTAATTCTCTGTATCTTTTCTTTTTAGTTCTGAGCCCCCAGCCATTTTGTAAAAGACCTCTGTGTTTGAGCTTTCTTTCTGGACAATCTTGCCCCTAGTTTATAAAGACAAACAATGAAAAGTGAATAGACTTTTCCCAGGGCCAGAGGGAAAGGCTTTAAATCCCCTGGAGAGAGGCTAAGGGAAGAAGGAGACATTGGATTGCCACCATCTTGCCTATGAGTAGGGGGAATTAAAACAACACACCAACTTCCCTGACATGCAAGTTCATCATCTTAAAGAGCCTCAATATTCGAGTCCTGGCCCCTTTCTTTATGGTGGTTTTTGTTGTTATTGTCCAGTAGTTCCAGTTGTATCTGACTCTCTATGACCCCAGTTGGGTTTTCTTGGTTTGCCATTTCCTTCTTCCTATCATTTTACAGATGAGGAAACTGAAACAAAGTGAGGTTAAGTGACTTGCCTGTGGTTATACAGCCAGCAAGTGTCTGAAGTCAGATTTGAACTCAGGAAGAGTCTTCCTAACTCCAGGTCTGGTGCTTTATGCACTATGGTGCCACCTTGTGGTGGCTACCTCTGTCCACACTTCCATTTTCCCACCTCCACAGCCTCTTCTCCAACTCCACACATTTTCTGTTTGTCTCATTAGGAGCTAGATTCCTCCTCTTTTATTCAGGTCTGAATTCTGCTTACACTGTCTGAACTCACAGGTTCAAGGAGTGCCCCCCCACCCCCACAACTTCGCTCCCTTCATGGTGTTCTCTGTAGGTTCCTTAACACTATGGCTCCAGAGAGGACAATCAGTCAAGAGCTTCTGCTGTGCATACATTTTCCCTGTTCATCTTGAGTAGAATAAAGTCAAATTCTCCATTTCTTGAGAGTCAGGATACATAGTAATTAGGTGGCAGTTGGGGTTGGGGGAAATGTGGATCTATCCTGCAGATTCAGTCTCTGAGCAGACCCTTCACATCTGACCTCAATTTTTCAACATTGATAACATTATCCATCAGTGGGCATTTCCATGGTAAAGGATACAGGGCACAGGGGATAGGAGATCAAAGAAAATGTTCATCCACATTCACTGGTCACATGGCAAATATTGTCAATTGTCAATGTCCTTTGACTGTGGGGAAATGTGATGGCTGCTTCTATTGTTACAAAGCTGGCCATACCCACTGAGTTCACAGCCAAAATGGGAGAGAGGTGACCACTTTCTTAGAACTAGCTAGCCAGCCACACCTATGGATTACCATAAATTAAGCTAAACCACTAATCCTCACAAATGGACAGGATTTGGAGGCCTCCTTGATTTTTCAAATCATTTTTATTTTAATTGCTAATCTCCACAATTCTGTAATCAGCCTTGCCAACTACAAATTAGTGGGGTCGAGGCAAAGCGAAGTAACTGTTTATAGCACATGTATGTAGGTATTTGTGGTGGTAGCTTAGTAGAAGTGTTTTCAAGGGCAGGTGTGTGTACATGTGCATACATGCTTGTATACATGTGTGCATGCTGGCATGCATTAGGGGCTACATTGCACTCTGATGTGGGACCGGCTGCTGTGGATTGGTAGTAAGTCAATTGCAGTCCCAGAATGTCAGGGAGTGGGAAGGCAAGGGTCACTGCCAAGAACCCTAAGGAAGGCACCAGCCCCTATCCTTTCCTGTGTGCATTTGTTTATGGTTCTCTTAGAAAGGCAGAATCAACTTAGTCTTTACAGCTGGTTTTTCCAATCCTCTCACTTACAATACAGAACAAACTTTTAAAAGTGCTATATAAATTATTATTGGTCATCATGATAGAAATATTACTGATACAATGATGATGATGATGATGGTGGTGGTGGTGATGATGATGATGAAGGTGATGACAATGATGATGAAGGTGATGACGATGATGATGAAGGTGATGATGATGATGGTGATGATGATGATGGTGGTGGTGGTGATGATGATGATGAAGGTGATGACAATGATGATGAAGGTGATGATGATGATGAAGATGACAAGTGAAGATGACAAGTAAAGATGAGAGCCTAGGAGCTCTTAGGCATCTGCTTATCTGGGTGGCTTTTCCTTTTACATCTGGTCAGTTATTGTTTTGTTCTCCTTTGTGCCCTAGGGCAAGGGGTATATAAGGGAGAGGTTCCCTGCATTTGGCTATAGTATAAGCATGTGCATTTAAGAGATCATTCTCCAGTGGGCTTGGCCATACTGCATCCCCAAGTCATAACAGTTTTGTCCTTCACAACATTTCTCAGGCTCTCCATATTCTCTTGGGTAGGTCTTTAAGAGAGGTTAAAGGGTCCTTGGAGACAGAGGTCATGTGACTTTGGCAGAAGCAAGTAAGGAGTCTGACATATATCACATAGATATTCAAGTTGCGCAATGATCAATTCAAGTTTTCTCAGTTTTGATTCTTACATCCCTCTCCCTAAAGCTTGGGGTGGTATCTGGTGCCCATTTTCATGTCCCACCTGATGTGGGATCTGGCAGACAGGGAGAACAAGGGGTGGGAAGGAATGTGGCTTCCCAGGAACATTGCTGCCGAGAAGGTCCCTACCAGGCCTGGGCTTTGGTGAAATGTGCACATCATAATGTGGGAAGGCTGGAGAGCGTTTCCAAGTCTAATTGCTGTAAATCTCTTGCTAACACATTTTCCAGTGAGATTTCAACAACTCTCAAAACCTTTCACTTTGAAAATATTGCAATCCCATGTTTCCTTTCTTCAAAACAACAGGGGGTAGAAACACCCAGGAAAAACGAGCATCCCTTCACACTTTCTCATCCTCAGTGAAATTCCATGTCTGGCGAGAGTTGTATGTGGGGTCCTCAGCTTACTAGGCAGGTTCATTTCCCCTGGGGTTACTCCTTCCCTCACTCCTGGAAGGCCAGAATCCTTGTGGCTTCTTCCTGAGTAAGCTTCCTCATGAAGGGGCCGACACTTATTCCCCAGAATGCTCTACTTAGAGCACTAAGTAATATCCCCATGGAGGTCCCCTGTTTTTTTTCCACCAGAGATTCTCTTCCTTCCATCCTGGGGCAATCCTGGGGAACATATGAAGTGGTCTGATCAAAGCTCCCTCACCTCTGACTTCACCCCTGGGATGCCTAGAGGGATAGGACAAGACAGATTCCTTCTCCAAACATACTGGGAGGGGGGCAGACACAGTTCTGTGAAGAGGCTCTGAGTGTATCTTCTACTGCTCAGAAAACATATTGTCTATGCCTCAGTTTGACCTGTGAGATCTGACTCCAAAAGGCTTTCTTTCATTATTCTTCAGTTCATTGGTCCTTCATTGAAAACAGGGAAAATAGGTCAGTCTTGGAGGGAGAGAAGAGCTAGAGAGTCCTTGGGTCACCCTGAGACTCAGAAAATATGGAAAGATCTCCAAGCTAGGATAAGAAGAGAAGGCCCCCAGTACATTAGGTGGCTCTTCTGTGGAGGGTCAATAGTAGGACATGGGCCACCAATGCCCATGATGAGAAGATGTAGGATGCTATCTGGTCAGATGGAGAAAGAAACAGCCAGAATACCTGATGAGGGCAGCCCTGGAATACCAAGAGACTCTAATATGTTCCTTTAATCATCCTTAGTACACTCATAATGACTGGTGCATTCCAAGAAGCTGATGACCCATTCCCTTTGTTCTCTCAAATAGAAAATTCTGCTAGCCCTGACTACCAAGGGTTTCTTAGATTCACCTAGCAAGTTGCTTCCTGGGACTAGTGTGCTTCATTTACAGGACTTGATAACAAAGTTTCCTGACCCAGTGGTGAAGCAGGCCAGCACCAGCTGCTCCTTGTATCCTTTGTGTGTGTGTGAGTGTGTGTGTGTACATAGCTGCACACACATGTGCATACATACACTATGGGTCCTTTGTGTACTATCACTAACCCAAAGGTAAATGGAATGTAACTCTGGGCTTCCACTCCTAAAGATTCCAGACTGGACTGAACTCGACTCAACTGGAATAAAGTGGACTGAACCAGATTGGTAAGATGTGGCAATGGGTTTCCATCTATCCCAGTGGAGGATCTAATCTCACTGGTTATATCATAGTTCCATTGAAATGTTGAGAAGTATTCATTAAACAAGTATTTCACAAGTCCCTTCTTTATGTCAGGCCAGTTGAGTTATTATGCTTTTGGTTCAGTTATAATAACCATTATTGCTATGGCTTACAAATTCCACGGGCTCCAAAGTCATTCTGAAAACTTGAAGTTTACATGTCTGGCTCTTGCTCTTGGTGGAGATGACCACCATCAGGTCAGGAAGTTAGACTGGCCACCTGCTTAGTGTGGAAGGGGCAAGGTGATAAGAAAATCAGACATGTGTCCATGAGAAAAAGAGGAGACTTCCATGGCTAACATTACTGAAATAATGGTTCAAAGGGCCTTATGAGTGAGGCACCCATGTGGGTCTATTCCAGTGTGAATCCTCTAATTTAGTCCCACATTTCCACTCCCCTCCTCCATAATAGAGTGGGTTCATGCCTGGCCTGAAAGGTCCCCTTTGTTTCTATGAGAAGGAAATGGGGCATCTGGTCTGATTTACACAAACAAACCAACCATTTGTGTGTGTGTGTGTGTGTGTGTGTGTATGCATGCACACGCACACACATAATGCCATGGAGAGATACTATCAGCACAACTTGCTAAGAGAAAAGAAGCAAAGACAAAGGGAGTAAAAGAAAAACTCATTTGATTTCAGTTGGATCTCATTTTGTAGGCAAAGTGGAAGAAGTGGTGGTTGCAGGGAGAACGATCTATATGCTAGCATCCTTGGGTCTTGGAACAGTTCAGCTGACATCTGAGAACCAGATGATCAGCACCACGGCCAGTGTCTGGGAACTAGCTGTCAGCCTATAGCAGTCAGACTTGATAAAGGCAGTCTTTCTGTGACCTTTGGAGGAGCATTCACGGCTGCTACCAGCATATAATAAAGCTCTCTAGGAATGATACCATCCCCTCCCCCTACCTTGGTGGAAGCTAGCACATAACCCCGAGTACTATGTTCTCCTCTTCTCCCTTCTTAGACTTGGCCAGGTCATCTTTCCTAGAGGAAGGTGGTGGCCACTTACTTTCTTCTGACTGTCTTTCCTCAGGTTATTTTTAGTTTAGCCTTTTCCTATTTCCCTGTCAATTCCCCCCATTGGTCAACTGGGTTTTAGAATTTTTGTGTAATAGGTTTCAGTGGCATCCAAGAACATCTAAGAGGTCAACCATTCCAGGGGGCTGTGACCCCCTCCTCCCACTCTATGGTCATCCAACCTCCATCTGAAGACCTCCAGTGAAGTAAGGCGAACTCATTATGTTCCCCTTAGCTCATTCCATTTTTGGAAACCTCCACCCAAGCAGTGACATGAATGACTCTTCGGAGCCAGGGTGCCTTTCAATGATGAAGAAGATAATTCTCTTCCCCACCCTGCCCAGGGTCACTGCCACAGACTCATAACACCATTGTCCTGCATCTGTGTTGGCAGGAGAGAAGAGGGCAGAGATACATTGCCTAGATATAGTTGAATCCATATGTGTGGTTACCTCTATGATTAAATGTTTCCCCTGTACTCATTCTGACCCACATCAGCAACATTTCCTCATACAGTGAGATAAAGACTATTGCCATCTTGTCTTCAGACGCTTTTCCATTGCTCTGTCAGTCTGGCCACAAGGTTCTGCTGTGTGACTTAACACACACATACAATACCCATACACCCAGGGCCCACCCTCCAGTGTATCCAAGTCACAGGCTGGTGAAAGGGACAGCCCTAGGCCTGGTACTCAGGAAGAACAAACCAGGAGTGACAAAGCCATGGGCAGTTTTTGTGAAGGGAGGAGGAAAAGCACTGTAAGGAAAATGACTTTGTGAGCATGAGGTTGGGTGTTTTCTTGGATGACTGAAGAAAATGAAGTTGTCAGTTGGAAGAACCCTAAACAGTTTGAAGCTGACTGATTGCTGCTGCTTTCATTAATAGTAAATGCCCCAATGGACTGAGGCCGTCATTGGGAATTACTGTGGAGATGGAAGGATATTGTCATTTCCATGGTAAAAGAGGAATCTGGGCACCCCACTCAGAGCCAAACACTTTCCATACCTGTCTGGCCATGGTCTTGTTCATCTAACCCTGTCCTCCCCCTTCTTCCAGGAAGTCCAAACAGAGTCAGGACCAAGCCTGAGGCTGGATTAATGGGCCAAGCAACAGGACTACCTCTGGGACGTGGTATGAGGCAGAGCCTGACAGGTTGGGGCCAGCGTCTTTTCTATTTCCTTATGACCCCATTCTGGACAACACCTGGAGCTTGCACTCAGGGTCTTAAAGAGGGAAGAATTAGTGCTGGCAAGAACCCGGCTTGTCCAAATATCTCATTTCCTAGATGTGGAAACAGTCCCAGAGAGGGGAAGGAAGTGGCCCAAAGTCACACAGGAATATGTGTGATACCTGGGATTACATTCAGGTGCTCTGATTCCAGATGGCCTCCTCTATCTACTTCCTAAACCACTGATTTAGACAGAGGCTCCTCATTGGAATGAGTCAGAAGCCACAGTTATGCCAACTAGATAGGAGTAAGACCCAGATATTAGGACAAGATGGATACCTTCTCCATCTCCCCTGCATTACACAGTTGGAGGTAGAGAAGCTGAAATCAGCTGGAATCAATGTTTCTCTTTTCTGGCTCAGAATCAGCCTTTGCCCTTTCAATTTGGAAACCATACTTTGGGGAACGAGAGTTCCCTTGATCATTAGCCTGAAACTCTGCTGGCCCAGGAGGATGGAGCAGCTCACACACTAAGGGTGAGGGAGCACCTGGGACCTAGAGAATGACATGATTAGAACAGATGTTTTCTCCTGGAGTCAGGTAGCTTTTCTCCCACTTGTTCATCTCCAGTGGCTTTAAGGGTCTCCAGGAACATCCTTCATGGAACCTGAGCATCCCTGCATAAGGGGGCTCTTATTTGGCCTGCTGGTTTCTGGGAAGGAATGACTGTACCTGGAAGTGGTCATTAAGGATTTGCAAATAGCTTCTTTTCTTGAGAAAATGTACCCCAGCTCTTGAGGACCTATTATGAGAAGTTGTGTAAAAGGATGGAGTCAAAGGGCTGAGGATGCTCATCCAGGATGAGAAAAGGTCAGACACGGTTTGTAAAGTGGCATCACCTTGAAGGGAAATCAGCCTTGTCTTGCTTGGCCCTAGAGGGTAGAATCAGGAGCACAGGGGGTGGGGCTGGGGAGCTGCAGAGAGAGAGGGAGAGAGAGATAAAGGCTTAGAGTCAGTTAAAAAAAAACCAAAAACCTTCCTGACCAGGAGATCTGCCCTAGAATCTAATGGGTTTCTTCAGTGGGCAGTGGGCTCCCCCTTACTGGAAATCTTCCCACAGAGGCTGGACAACTTCTTGGCCCCTGGTATTCTGTTAGGGATAGGGATGAGGTCTGGAGCTGGGATTGGTCCAGGGAACTGTCCAATTAGGAAACTCCTCCTACTAATGCAGTTTGCTGCCTTTTCTGCAATTTATACTCTTGGAGAGTTACTGGGGGCACTACAAGGTTGTAGCTTGTAGGGGCCACAGAGACAAAATGTGTCAGAGGCAAGGCAAGCTCAGGGTTTCCTGGCTCCTAGGCTAGCTCCCAATCCATTTCCCCAGAGGTGTTCAAAGCCAAGAAGTTAGCAGGGAGCTGTCTAGGATAAGAACCACAGCCTGGTAAAATAGCTCCCCACTCTGCTGGTGCCTGGTTGGTCAACACCTATGATCTCATGTAGTTTTGTGTGTGAATGAGTGCTGAATGTCAAACTGCTCAGGTGAGACCTTAGACCACGCACTAGTATCCTGAGCTTTCCCTCTCCTGCTGAGAACAGAGTGTCCTCTGAGGAAAGCCTGCGAGTGACCAGGCCAGGCATTTTCCCTCTACCTCAAAATGACCACTTCCTTTTGTACCAGCACAAGACATTGGCCGCCTCCTGCTGCCACCCCAGTCTCCCAGCTTGGATGTGGAGAACCTCCAACGCAAAGAAAAGCAAGCTTTCCTTTCACTTCAGAACCCATCTCCTGCTCTGTTTGTCCTTTGAGGGTAGAGGAATCATGCCCTTTACTCAATGATGGACATTCTCACACCTGGTCATACCCTTCACATCCCAGTGACTCTGAACTCCTGTAGGTAATTATTCAAACCCTATACCCCCACCATCTCATTTCTCAATCCCATATTTCACAGCCCCCACCCCATCCCAAAATTTCAATCTAACTCCACACAGCCCTTCTATAGTGGCCTCTAGAATGCTTGTTCTATAGGCAACAAACTTCTTTTAATCTTAAATATTTTCTCTCCCACTGCTACTATTAGCTCTTAATAAGACCTGTCTCCCCTTGATGACACAGCCTCCTTGGGTCACCCTTCTTAGTACTGACTTACTTTCACTCATTCTCCTTGGCATACTGGTTGAGGGGAGGGAACTGGAACACTCCTTGCTCCCCATTACCACTTCCAAGTTCTTCCCATGTCTCCATTACTCAGTAACCTCTACTTATTTGAGGTTTAGGCCATTCATATCTACCATCTAATCAAAATCCTGTAACTGTTGTCTACAGACCCTCCCCCCACACACACTCCCCTTCCTTCCTCAATGAGTTTGATGCCTATTTACGATTTCTTTTCTCCTCTCCAAATCTTGCCCTCATATTTGGATCTTCAATATACATATAGATTCTCCCTCAAGTACAATAACTGCTCAGGTCCTCAGCCTCCCCACCTCCCACAAGCTGCTTTTCACTCCACTTCAGCTGCACACCAAGATGGTGATGCTCCTTATCTTTCCTTCACCCACAAATGCACCACTTCTCTGCACAAGAATTCTGATAAAACCTTATCTGACTCTGCATAATCTGTTGGCTTTTCACCTCTCCTTCTGCCTTTTCCCTACTCTGTCCACATCATGACCTCCAATTCCTTAAGCCCTCAGTTCCTCCCCAGGGTATCTCCCCTTCACAAACCACTTTCTCCTCTTGTCTCCATCTTGACTTCTTGGTGAATCAATTCAACTCTATGTTGTCCTCGTCTCTTGAATCCCTAGCACATTTATCGTATCACTGATTATACCAGACAAGCTTCAGCCTTGGGTCACTCCCACCATTCATCATCTTTGCTCCTACACATGTTCTGGTGAATGAAGGTTGAGAAAATCATGCAACCACCTAGCTTCTGGCCTTATCATTCCACCAAAATTGCTTTCTCCAAAGTTATCAGTGACCCCTTAGTTGCCAAATCCAATGGCCTTTTCTCAATCCTCATTCTTCTTGACCTCTCTGAAGCCTTTGACACTATTCATCATGTTTTTCTCCTTGACACTCTTTTCTCTCTAGATTTTCAAAATAACCCCCTCTCCTGTTTCTCCTTCTATGTCTCTGACTGCTCATTCTCTGTCTTCTTTGCTGGATTCTCTTCCACATCATGTCATCTAACCGTAGAGCTAGTACCTCTGGTGTGAAGCCTACTGAGCCCTTTTAAGGGCTGCTCATCCACCTTTGGCATCCACCTGCCACCTGGCTATCACCTGTGGCTCCAAGAAGCTGTAGCACATGTAGAAGCTACATGCTGGTAAAACCATCTTGGCTGATGAGCTAAAGGTAACTTGGGGGCCTCAAACCTATCAGCAAACTAGGAGGATTTCTACCCCAAACATGTGGAGACTTCCCTGAAGCAATAGGAGGATATGAACATTTTGTTTCAATGGGCCATGAAGGCAGCAAAAGCAGGTGCTGTGGAACATCGAGAGCTTTGTTAGACACTGAAGGTGCCAAGGTCACCCACTGCATCCAGAGCCATTTCCAGTCATCTTGACTTTTGTTTTGCCACTGAACTTTGATGATTCTAGAAGAGAGAGTTAGGCTGATGATTTGGAACATCTGCCTCACTTAAATCCAATTTATGCTAGAGTCAAAAGGCAAAACCCATACCATTTTATGATTTTACTATTTTATTATTTTACTATTCAATAATTTTACAATTTTATTATTTTATAGTTAAGCTGTTTTACCATTTTATTATTTTACCATGTTACTATCTTACCTACCTTGAAGTCCTGTGTCAATGGCCTAGCAGGTACAGATATTCTGGGAGTTATAGTTTTGACCTTGCACACAGGCATTCTAGGCTATAGGGTTATCTTCTTACTGGACTGAAGCAGCAGTGGCATTTGACAGCCCTCTGGGTGTTTGACCAGCCTTCTTAAAGAGTATACTGGTCAGAAAAAAAAAGAGCCTGGACAGTATCTTTCAGGAAATCATAAAGGAAAACTGCCCTGAGGTCCTAGAACCAGAGGATAAAATAGCCATAGAAAGAATCTACCGATCATCTCCCGAAAGAGATCCCCAATTGAAAATGCCAAGAAATATAGTAGCCAAATTCCAAAATTACTAGGTCAAAGAGAAAATATGGCAAGCAGCCAGAAAGAAACAATTTGAATATCATGGAACCACAGTCAGGATTACACAGGACCTTGCAGCTTCTACATTAAAAGACCGTAGGGCATGGAATATGAATGGAATAAGGCAAAGGAGCTTGGATTACAACCAAGGATAAACTATCCAGTGAAAATGAGCATGATTTTTCAGGGGAGGAGATGGATATTCAACAAAATAGTGGACTTCCAAACCTTCCTGATAAAAAGACCAGAGGTCAACAGAAAATTTGATCTTCAAATACAAGACTCAAGAGAGACATAAAAAGGTAAACAGGAGAGAAAGAAACAACATGTTATTAATAAGGGCAAACTTTTTACATTCCTACAAGGGAAGATGACACTTGTAACCCTTGAGAACTGTATTGTTATTAGACCATGTTAAAGGGGTATACATAGAGGGGGTGGGTATAAGTTGACTTTGATAAAAAAAATCTAATCAAGTGGGTTAAATGGGTCCAAGTAAGTGGATTAATCTGATCTAACTAAGAAAATGTACTGAGAGAAAAGGAAAGGAGGAGGCAGACAAAGGTAAATTACGTTACAGGAAAAGGCACAAAAACCTATTACACCAAGAGAGAGAGAAAGGAGGGAGATGATCATTGTTTGAACCTTACTCTCATCAGATTTGGCTCAAGAAGGGAATAACATAATCAGTTAGGTACTAATATTGATAGACTTAACCCTTCTCAGCAATACAAGAATCTAAGACATCTCCAAAGGCCTCATGATGGAAAATGCTATCCACATCCAAAAAAAGAACTATGGAGTTTGAATGCAACTCGAAGCATACTATTTGCTATTTTTTCTTCTTCTGTTGTGTTTTGTTTTCTCATTCTGGTGATTCCTCCTATTGATTCTAATTCTTCCTTACAACATCACTAATGTGAAAATATGTTTAATAGGCATGTATATGTATAGCCTATATCAGATTGTGCATCATCTTAGGGAGGGGGGAATTGAGGGGAAGAAAAATTTAAAACTCAAAAGCTTATGGAAGGGGCAGCTAGGTAGCACAGTGGATAGAGCACAGGCCCTGGATTCAGGAGGACCTGAGTTCAAATCCGGCTTCAGACACATAACACTTCAGACACATAACATATAATATAACACTTCAGACACATAGCACACATAGCTGTGTGATCCTGGCCAAGTCACTTAACTCCATTGCCCAGCCAAAAAAAAAAAAAAGCTTATGGAAGTGATTGTTGATAAATCAAAATAAATTTTTTTTTAAAAAAGACTATACTGCTCACGTCTTGTCATGAGAAAGGGGCTAGTAAGGGTACTTTTAAAATTGTCTATTTCACTAAACCCTGGCTTGCTTATCATAACAAATAGGGATCCCACCCTATAGTTACAACACCAAAAAATGTAAAAAAATTTTTGTGAAGATTATACCACTCACCATTGGTCCATGGCATGTGCACATGCTTATGGACAAGAAGAAATCCAGTAGACCTGAAAGATGAACAGTTCTTGTTGGAAGAGAACTTAGCAGGTATTACATCCAAATAGCATCCCCTAGTTAAAAAAAAAAAAGACTGGTGAATGAAGATCAGATTACTAAAGTTGGAGCTGGATATATATCTTTCTGGAGTGGCTGCAGTGAAGCTAGCATATGTTTTGCAATCAAAACTAATCTAGTCAATAAGCTTGCATGCCTGCTTGTATGACAGGCTTGTGACAATATAATTGCCTCTTGAAGGTGGTACCATGCCACCATAATCAGTGTGTATGCTTCCATCATGATAAACCCTGATAAGGTCAAAGAAAAAATAATGTGAAGACCTGGGGACTTTCATCATCAATGTGGTGAAGGAGGACAAGCTTGTAATTCTGGGTGGCTTTAATGCCAGAGTAGGCACAGATTATCAGATACAGCATGGTAGGATTGGAGTTGGAAACAGCAACAGCAATGGTCACTTGCTATTGAAGACTCGTAGGTCTCATGATCTTCTCATCACCAACACTGTCTTCTACTTGCCAAAATACAACAAAACTTCATGGATGCACCTTCATAGCAAAAAATGGCATTTAACAGACTATGTCACTGTAAGGAGAAGAGAGAGACAGAATGTGATAGTTAAAAAGGTTATGTATGGCACAGAGTATTAGACCTATGATTGACATATCCTCTCCAAGTTAAAAATTCACATTCCACAAAAGCAGCGGGTAAAATAAAGAATAGGAGGATAAAGGGTGAGGATAAGATAAGGGATACGGTAAAAAGGGAGGCTGAGAAGGACAATAGTGAATAAAATAGGATGGAGAGAAATTCACAAATAGTCATTATAAATTTCAATGTGAATGGGATGAACTTACCCATAAAACATAAATGGATAGTAGAATGGATTAAAAATCAGAATCCAACAATAGATTGCTCACAAGAAACATTTAAGAATGAGAGATACACACAGATTTAAAATGGAGGGTAGGAGTAGAATTTATTATGCTTCAGATGATGCAAAAAAGGCAAGGGTAGTAATTATGTTATCAGACAAAGTTATGGCTAAAATAGATTTAATTAAAAGAGATAAACAGGATAACTACATTTTGATAAAAAGTACTATAGACAATGAAGTAATATCAATACTGAACATATGTGTATCAAATACTATAGCATCTAAATTAAAAAGAAGTTAAATGAATTGCAGATGGAAAAAGTATTCCTGTAATAGTGGCTTCTTTCTGAACTAGATAGTATATATTAAATACGTATAAGAAAGAAGTCAAGGAAGTGAATAGGATTTTAGATATACTAGATATGATAGACATCTGGAGAGAATTGAATGGAAATAGAAAGGAATATACTTTTTTCTCAGTGGTTGATGGTACCTTTACAAAGATTGACCATATATTAGCTCATAAAAATTTCATAGTCAAAAGTAGAAAAGCAAAAATATTCAAAGCATTCTTTTCAGATCACAATGTAACAAACTTTATATTTAGTAAGGGACCATGGAAACACAGATTAAAAACTAATTGGAGTACTCCACTAACAAACTTCTTTCCAGGAAGTCATTTATTGAAATACACATTTACTGATGGTAACATTTTTTGTAGTAGGAAAAAAAAATAACTGAAAACAAAGCAGGTGTCCGTCAACTGGGGAATGGTTGAACCAATTCTGGTACATGAATGCAATGGGGTACCACTCTGTGCACATAAGAAATGATGACTATGAAGATTTCAGAGAAGAATGGGAAGACTTATGTGAATTGATGCAGTGAAATTCAGTGTAGGAAAATTTAGTGGCTACAGCAATGTAAAAAGGAGAAAAAATTAAACCAAAGGCTATGTGATAGTAATGACTAAGCTTAACCCCAGAAAAGAGCTGAAAAAACCTATTTTCTTCCCTTCTTTAAAGAGATGGGGGACTCTGAAGGGGGTGTATTGGATGTGCCATCACATTCGGTTGCTACATGGTTTTATTTTAATTAAGTGCTTTCTCTCTTTTTTTTATTCTTTCTTATACAAGATAGTTCTCCAGAGAGGGGATGAGGCAGGAGATATTCATAAAGAAAGGTGAGGTAAAAACAAAAGCTCAGATTCAGACTTGGAATTTCATTACTACTGCTATAAGGAGCTCCCCATGAGAACTTCATCTGCTAATACAGGTGGGCACCTTCTCTGTGATTTAACATCAGAATTGTCTAGACCACTGAGGGGTTAAGTAAATTATATAGGGTTGTATGGCACATGACTCAGAGGCAGGGCTTGAACCCAGATTTTCCTAGCTCAGAGGTCAGCTATCTATTCACTACTCCACGCTTCCTGTCACGAAAGATATCAATAAAAATTAAAAATTAAAAAAGAAAACTAATTGGAGACTAAATAACCTAATCTTAAAGAATGAGTGTGTTAACATAGAAACAATCAATAATTTCATTAAAGAGAATAACAACGAGACAACATATCAAAAACTATGGGATAGAGCAAAAGCAGTGATCAGAGGAGAATTTATACCCCTAAATGCTTACATCAATCAAACAGGCAAAGAACAGACCAATGAATTGGGTATTCAAGAAAAGAAAAAAAAACAAAAAAACCTAGAAAAAGAACAAACTAATAATCCCCAATTAAACACTAACTTGGAAATCCTAAAAATTAAAAGTGAGATGAATAAAGTTGAGTGTTAAAAAAAAATATTGAATTAAACAAAACTAGGAATTGGCTTTATGAAAGATAAACCATTGGTTAATTTGATTTTTTCAAAAGAGAGAAGAAAACCAAAACACTAGGATTAAAATTGAAAAGGGTGAATATACCACTAATAAAGATGAAATTAAAACAATCATAAGGATTTATTTTCACCAATTATATGCCAATAAATTTAATAATTTAAGTGAAATATAAGAATATTAACAAAAATATAAATTTCCTAAATTAGCATAAGAGGGAATAGAATATCTAAATAGATCTATTTTAGAAAAAAAATTAACAGGTCATAAATGAGCTTCCTAAGAAAAAAACACCAGGACCAGACAGATTTACAAGTGATTGCTATCAAACATTTAAAGATCAACTATTTCCAATATTAAATAAGGTATTTGGAATAACAGTCAAAGAAGTTATCCTATCAAACTATTTTTATGAAACAAATATGATACTGATATCTAAACCAGGAAGAGCAAAAACAGAAAAAGAAAATTATAGAGCAATTACATTGATGAATATAGATGCAAAAATCCTAAATAAAATACTAGCTAAAAGATTACAACAATATATTACAAAGATTACACATTATGACCAAGTAGAATTTATACCAGGAATTCAAGTATGGTTTACCATAAGGAAATCTATTAGCATAATTAATTATATCAATAATGAAAGTTTAAAAAAGAATTATATAATTAGATGCAGGAAAAAAAACCTTTTGATAAAGTACAATATTCATTTCTATTGAAAATAATAAATCAAAATAAATTAATAAAAAACATAATAAAAAAGCTATAAGCCAAGATTAAAGTGGAGGGAATATTGGTGCGTGACTTTTTTTTGTGCACTCAATGCAGCCTCTGAGACTGAGATGCCACAAAGTATGGATCAATTCTCTTCTGCTTGGCCTAAGTTTGGCCTAAAATTAGCACTAAGAAAACAGATGTTCCCTACCAGCCAGCACTACACCATCCATATGTGGAACCACTGGCTACAACAAACAGAGATATTTTGAATACTGTGGATAAGTTTACTTACCTTGGCCGTATGCTTTCTGGGGATGGTCACATAGATGATGATGTTGATACTCACATTGCCAGAGCTCACTCAGTATTTGGGAGGCTCCAGAGGAAAGTGTGGGAGATAAGATGTATTAGGCTACCTACCAAACTGAAAGTCTAAAGAACCTTTGTGCTGACCTCCTTGTTGTATACCTGTGCAACCTGGACAGTCTACCAGCACCATGCCAGGAAATTGAATTGCATCCATTTGAATTGTCTTAGGAAGATTCTGAAGATCACCTGGCAGGATAAGATACCAGACCCTGAGGTCCTTTTTCGAGCTGAAGTGCCAAGCATTTAACTCTACTGTAGAGAGTGCAATTCTGATGGGCTGGACACATTGTTTGCATGCCAAATGTATATTTGCCTAAAAGACTATTTGATGGAAAACTCACATAGAGCAAGGGTTCACATGGTGGCCAGAAGAAGTGATACAAGGACACTCTCAAGGTCTCTCTTTAGATCTTTGGAATTGATTGTGTGACATGGGAGACACTAGTATGGGACCACTCACTAGCATGTCACCTCATCAGAGAAGGTGCTGGCTCTATGAGCAAAGCAGAATTGCAATAGCTCAAGAGAAATGTGAGATATGTAAATCCCAAGACACCTCCCTATTTGTGTCTGAGTTACGGTAGAGCCTTCTGAGCTGGACACACTGTTCAGTGATCCTGACATCATGATGTCATTTTGGTGCTCTTCAAGCACAAAAGACAAAACAATGACAATAATACTATTTCACTTGGCAATATCATTAGCTTCCATCGATTTAATTATGGTATGCAATCCAATCAGCATTTATTAAGTGCCTACTATGTTCCAGGCACTTTGCTAAATGCTAGGGATAAAAGAAAGACAGTCCTGGCCTTTAAAGAACTTAGAAGAAGGGGCATCAAAGGGTGTCTGGTGCAGGGACATCTTGTTCCACGGTGTTGGAACCAGGCAGAGCAGCAGATGCAGAGTGATGGTCTACCCTGCCCTAACCTCTCTGCTCATCTCCTATCTCTAGCTGCCTTTCAAACATCTGAAACTGGACACCCAGTAGACATCTGAAATTCAATTTGTACGAAGTCATACTCATTAATTTTCCTGTTGAACCTCTCCTTCTTCTACCTTCCCTATTACTACAGAGGGCAACACCTTCTTCCAAGTTCCTTAGGCTCACTAGTTTGGAGTCATTCTAGACTCCTTGCTGTCTCTCACCTCCATGTTTCCAGGGCCTGTTGATTTAACCTTTGTGCCATCTCCCAAATATGACCCCTTCCCTCCTCAGACCTTCATCGCTTCATCCCTGGATTACTGCAGTATGTTTCTGGGCGGGGGTGGGGGGCTCCAGCGTCAAGTATCTCCCTGTTCCAGTCCATTCTCCCTTCAGCCACCAAAGTGATTTTCCTAAATTGAAGGTCCAGTGAAATCACCCACACCCTGCCTCCTACTCAGTAGACTTCAGTGGCTCCCTATCACCTTCAGAATTAAATAGAAAATGCTCTGTTTGGCATTCAAAGCTCTTCCTAACCTTTCCCCTCCTACTCTCTCACCCCTTACTCCCCCCATATACTGTTTGACCTGGTGACCCTGGCCTCCTGGCTGTTCCATGTGCAACACACTCCATCTTTTGGCTCTGGGAATTCTCTTTGACTGTCCCCCATGTCTGGATGTTCTCCTTTATCCTCTCCAAGCACTGACCTCCCTGGCTTCCTTTAAGTTCCAATTAAAATCCCACCTTTTACTGGAAGCTTTTCTCAGTCCCTGGAAATCCCAATGGCTTCCCTCTTAATGACTTTATATTTATCCTGTGGATAGCTTCTTTTGTCTATCTTGGTTTGCATGTTGTCTCTCCCATTAGACTGTGAACTTCCTGAGGCCAGTCACTCTTTTTGCTTCTTTTTGTATTCCCAATGCTTAGCACAGTTCCTGGCACATAGTAGGTGCTTAATAAATGTTTGTTGACTGATTAAAAGATTGAATGTCAGTGACTCGCCTAAACCTGGTCCTCTCTTTCAATAGTAGAATGTTAGAGCTGGGTGGGACCTTTGAGTGAGTATATTTAAGAAGTTGTTTACAAAGAGAAAATTGAGGATTAATGTAAGGAAGGGAGTTACCCCATCATGTTGCCAAAGGGACAAGGCACGAAGTCAAACTCAGGACCTCAAAATTCCTATGGTGTGATTTCTACATCCCTGTGGTAATGTGGTTCCCGCATCCCTGACCTGCTTCGTACATGTACAATATGCAAGGAAGTTCTCCACACATCTGGGCTGGTGGAGGTTCTGACAGGTCGGGGATGGTGGCGTGTGATTCCCTGCTTCCCCAAAGCTTCTCAGTCCATCTCCTTGAGCCCAGCTCATACTGGAGGCCTCCCAGGGATATCCCTCTGGGCTGGCCCCACAGTCAAGGCTGCTGATGACACCCACCCCTGCCCTTAATGATCCCCTCACTAATGCTGGGGCAGTCTTTCTCCTGGCCGTCAAAGAAGAGCTCTCCATGCCTTGGTTAGTTCAGTGTGGTAGCACTGTGGGCAGGATTCTCTCAGCTCTAATAGCTGCAGTCAGTTGGGTTCTGCATCAATTAAACCCAAAGCTGGCACCCTGATGGATGTCTCCCTTCCTTTTGTCACTATGACAGAGACAGAAGAACGCCACATTAACCTTCTGTGCACTAAGCTGTTATCAATGCTTTGCTTCCAGAACTCAATGCAGTCACTAAAGACCGATATTCTCCTTCCAAGATGCTTACCTGGGCTGCTGTCATCACACAATTATTTTTGTTGCTGAAATCAGCCCTCAGATCTGATCTCCAGGTCAAAGGTTTGAGGATTCTTCAAGATGTGGACCAGGGACTGATCCATGGGGCCAGCCATGGGGGAATGACCAGGGGACATGGGGATACATACCAGAGAAGGCTCAGCAATGTCTGAAGAAGCAGGAAAACAAGAAGGGCTTTTTCATCCCTTTTCTGTCCATATTAGCTCTAGCTAAGCAGCCATTCTGTCCTTCACATTACTCCCTCATGGCACTCCATCTCCTATCATCCTGCCTTTGCACTGGCCATCCCCTATGGATGATATGCATTCCAGCCTCACCTCTGACTCACAGAATGTCTTACTTCCTTCAACACAAAGATCAAATACCACCTTCTGGATGAAGTCTTTTCTGATTCCCCAAATGCTTGTGCCCTCAGGGAAAGCAGGAACTGGACGCCTCAAGTCTATCCCTTAAGGAGCTTAGAACCAATTTCCCACCAGAGTATAGTCTAGGGCCACTTCCCAGAAGCCTCCTGGGGAATCAATCTGCTCAAGACCTCCAGCACATGGATGCTCAGCCACAGAAGGCTAAGCAGATTTTCAAGGGTGACCCTGGACATCATTTCTTCCAGTAACTGACTCTGACTTTCAGAGAATGATCTGGACCTCCTAGCTTAGACCTCTGGATATTTGTGGGTGGGATGGGGAGGGGCAGAATGAAGGAGACTGGGGCCCCCTTTCTCCGTTGGTAGACATAGCACTATGACCTCCGCCCTCTCCTCCTCACCCACATGCTGAAGGACACACCTCCTGGGCACCCTTTCAACTATCTCAACCATTTGGAAATGCTCTGTCAGCTCGAACTGAGAAGGGGATGTTAGCACAACCTTTGGCACTGAAGTAAAGTTAAAAGAATCTTTCCGGTAATTATGCTTCTTAAATTAGTGTTTCTAACATGTAGCTCAGAATATCACAAGGACAAGCTGAGAAATGCAGACAGTAGCAGGAAAAAAGTGAGGGCCTGGGCCCTCAGTAGACCTGGCAAGGAAAAAAGAAGAGCGGGGTCTAGAAGGACAAGCAGAAGCTACTGCTCTGGGGCTTTGCTCATCAGACGGAAGGGGTGTGCGTGTGTGTGTTTATGTATGTGTGTGTGCACATGTGTGCATGTATGCATGTGTGGGTGTGTGCATAGTGTATTGGTGTGTGTATATGTGTATGTGTGTGCATGCATGCATGTGTGGATTGTACATTGTGTGTGCATGTATGCACGTGTGGGTATGTGCATTGTGTGTTAGTGTGTGCATGTGCGGATGTGTGCATTGTGTGTCAGTGTGTGCATGTATGCATGTGTGGGTGTGTGCATTGTGTGTCAATGCATGTATGTGTGTATATAGGTGCACGTGTGTATCTGTGTATGTGTGTGAGTGTGTGCATTGTGTGAGTGTGTGCGTGTGTGCCTATGTATATGTGTATGGTGATATGTATATGTAGGTGCATGTGTGTATTGTGAGTATGTTCATGTCTGCATGTGTGTGTGTGTGTGTGTATGTATGATGAAAGTGGGCACGAGGGAGGCATTCAGACAAAAGGGGATACCAAATGTGGCCCCTGTAGCTGAACTCCAAAACTCAAGATTTCCCTAGTTCGACATTTGGGGGATTGGGACAGCTGAGAAAGAGAGGATTTCTGGGTGCCAGGTGCTCTTGGAAGAGACAAGCCAATGAGGTTTGGGGGTAATGCTGACCTGAGAGGAAAGGGCTTGCTTGTTTAGTATTCCCTGAAGACTCTTCACCTTTATTTGGGGGAGGGGTTCTAGGCCAGGCACTGGGACTCTGACTTGGTGGGACTGGGTAGGGCTCTTGGAGGGGAGGGACTCCCTGCAAACCAAGGGGAGACCTGATAGCAACCCCAAGTTCTGTTGCATTAAGAGGGGGAACTAATAAGCTCCTTGGGTTCCTTACCTGTGCTGTATAGCTTAGGGCTGCCTATGATTCCTTGGCGTCTTCTGTTGGGGGTGATATAGACTGTCCCATGCTAAGGCTGAGGTGTTTCTAATCACCCCCAGAATCCATTCATGAATGCACTACATCTGCACTCCGGTAATCCAAGAGCTTGTCCAGACTAGCCCCCTTCCTCATACCCCTCATTGTCTAAACAGCCCCCGCCCCCATCTTCCTGGGCTCCAACCCTCCTGGCCCCAGCAGACTCAGCCTCTGAACCAGAGACCACTTGATGAATAAGGAGATGAGGTGGGTAAACTGAGAAAGCAGAAAATGTTAGAAACCAAATTGAGGATAATGAAGTGCTGGGCACAGCTTTTCTCTCTGCTTCATCTATTACCAGCTCATTTCAGGCTTCATTTACAATCCCTGAATTTAACCCCAATCCCCCAAGGATTGACATCATGGCTTTGATGCCCCCTCCTCCTTGCTTCTGGCCTTTTCCTTTAGCTCCAGACAGATGATGCCATGGGGCTTCCAGGGCCAGTTCGGGAACCCTGCCCAGGACAGAACAGACCTTAGTCCCAGGGTCTCACTATACCACATCCCCTGCCTCCCCCGCAGGAAAGACTACCTAGCTTCCAGGAGTAAGGGAAGGTGAGACTTTGATTCCCCAAATGTCAATTCTGGAAGAGACCATTGAAATAACCGGTCCCTAGCCCTCAAGTTACAGTATGTGAGAGAGGGCACTTGTGTTCAGGGATGAGAACCCAGCTCAGACTTTGTGACTCTGTGAGACCCAGAGAGAACTCCAGCTTGTCCAAGACCAAACAGCTGGTCAGTGTCAGAGCTGGGATGTGAGCCCCAGTCTCAGACTCCTAGGCTACGTTCATCTCCTTCTTTCTTCCAGTGCCTAGAATGTGACAGGCTGGCATTGGGGCACTCACTGGTGGAGAGTTCTGACCGTGTGAAGATGTTCAGGTGACTTGGCAGAGATAGTGCCAAAGGGAAAAGGGGAAAGAGGTGTGGGGAAAGGAACATACCGGAGCTTGCCCAGCTAGGGAAACCTGGGCTGAAGGCAGGGGGGTTGGAGAAACCCACCTAGACATGAGGACCTGACTTTGGAGCGTCAATGCCCAGAAGGAGAGGCAGTGGTCGTGCTTCCACATTATGCACTTGGCCAATGACACATTTCTTTAGTCTTTCACTTATTCAGGCAATCCTGGATTCATTGTTTCAACCTTTCATTTTTTCATTCCTTCCATATTTCGATCAACTATCCAATCATTCGGTGAGTCATTCATTAATGCAGCCATTCTTACATTTGTTCATTCAGTCACTCACTAATTCAACAAACACTTAATTCCTCCTAATACTAATGGCTGACATCTATATGGGGCTTTAATGTTTGCACAAGGTTTCATATTTGTTCTCTCATCTTTCAACAATCCTATGGACAGCTCCTATTATTAAGCTCATTTTACAAATCGGGTGTGATCTTGAAGGGCGAGTTTGGACTTCATCATGTAGAGAATGGGCAGCCATGGAAGATGTTGGTGTAGGGAGTGGTGGAGCCACAGCCACCTCATTTGCCAAGGACAGTGCCATGTCCTGGCCTCACTGAGGAACGGAGCAGCACAGGGCAAAGATCTTTCTGATCCTCTTGGGATCCATCCTTCTAGTTGACCGTGGCAGTGCCCTGGTGTAACTACAGAGTCACCCCAATATGAAGGGAGAGACATCCTCCAGTTTTCTCATCATTCTTTACTTCACCAGGATTGTGAATCCCCCAAAAGGCGCTGCCTCGAGCAATTCTTCACCCAAATGCCATTTACGGTCTCTGCTGATCTCCAAAGCAGTCTCTCCCATTATCTGTCAGGAGATACATTGAGCTACAGTGAAATTACCATGGGTCTTGGTGTCAAATAAAGCAAACTGAAGGTTGAGTTCTGATACTTATTAACTGTCACTCCTTGAGCCTCAGTTTTCTCATCTGTAAAATGGAAAGCATAATACCTCTACTATTTGCCACATAGGAAAGGGTGTGTAAGGAGCCTCCAAGTACCATAAAAAAGTATTAGCGTTGCTATCTCCTTAGTCTCATTTTGGTTATCACTATTGATATGATTATTACTGGGCCAATGAGGCCAGGGAGCGGTTACTATTAGCTCCTGTTGTCACCCAGAAGAAATGGCCAGGGATCTTCAACCTCTTTCCAATACACATACATTTGAGCATGTTTTGTGAGCTAAACAATTTCCCCTAAACCAGGCCCCAGAGCCTCAACATGCCAGGCAGTGTCAGTTGAAATCACTTGGACATGAATTCTCGGCATAAAGCACCATCTGTCTCAAACAGTTAGGGAACAGATAATGGGAGAGACTGTTTTGGAGATAAATGGATACCATAAAATGGCATTTGGTTGAAGAATTGCTAAAGGCAGCCCCATTTGGGGGATTCACAATCCTGGTGAAGTGAAGGATGACTGGAGAAAACTGGAGCACGCTGCTTCTCCCCCATCCCACTGGGGCTACTCTGTGGTCACACCAGGGCACTTCTCAGCTCAGCTGGAGGATGGATCCCAAGAGGATTGGAAAGAGCCCAACATCTGGAGCCAGAAGGGAACTCAAGAAGTGGGGAACTTTGTCTTGACAGCACCCCTAAACTGCCTCTTCGAGACTTCCACCTACAGCGGCTCCTGGTTCTGCCCTCTGAGGCCAAGCACAATAACAGTACTCTATCTTCCAGCCTTTTATGTTCTGGAAGACCACAATCATTCCTGCCCTCCACCCCCTTCTTTCCTCCTGGCTGCTTGAGCTGATCGTCCTATGACATAGACCCAAGGCCCTTCTCCTTCATGGCTGTGTCCTCTGGACACTCTCCAGCTCATACAAGGATGCACTTCTTCTATCGCTGAGCCCAGAACTGAACACAACTCCCCCGATGATGCCTGAGGAGGGCAGAGAGCAGAGGGACTCTTGCCTTCATTTTCTTGGAAGCTTTGCCTCCTAACATGGTCCAGGTTTGTCTCATGTTCTCTATCCCACTGTGGCCAGAGATGCTGTCCTTCCTCATCCCTACCTCTTGTTTCCCTGAAGGTCTCAGCTAAAACTTGACATCCTGCATGAAGTCTTTGGCAATCTGTGCTGGAAATCTTCGCTGGCTGGGCCTGGCCCACCTTCTCTGTCCACCTCCCGTAATCTGGGAGCTCCTGGGCAGTAGGGATTATTTTCTTGGATCCTTGCCTTGTCTCCCCAGCATTTAGCATAGTACTGGCATGTGATGAGTGCTCAATAAACACTTGATGATTGACTGGTAAATGCCTGAATCAATGCATTAGCAAGCATTTGTTAGGTGCCTACTATGTGTCAGGGGACACAAGCACAAAAAGGAAGGCAGTTCCAGCCTTACAGGAGTGTAATCACCTTCATGGAATCTTAGAATTTGGCAATCAGAAGGGAGGAACACTGACAGGCATCTAGTCCAATCTATACCACAGACAAATCCCACTGAATCTAGCAAGTGACCCTAATATGCACGTGTGTGAGGGTATGTATATGTACATGTACATGTAATGTCTAGGTAGATACACCTATACATACATGTGTGTATATACATACAGACACATAATGCACATATACATACAGACATACATAGAGACCCCACTCTCATTGGCTCCCACAGTTAATTGGATATGGGGAAAGAATCATCATCTGTGACAACTGAAGGTTAGTGATGTTTTAAATTATGCAGAAACCTGTGTTTCTGCCAGCCCCTTGTGTCTGTTCTTCCAACAACATCTCTCCTGTCAGGAGCAATCAGAAGACTTTCCAAAGAAGTTGGAGTCAGCAACTCAAACAAGACCCTGAGCTCCGTCCTGGAACATAAGCCGCAGCCAGAAGGCCATGAATACGGATGGGGAGGCTGAGCCATCAGGTGGAGTGCTCTCAAGGGCCAAGAGCCTTCCATCATCAGAGGGGCAGTCCAGGAGACTGACCCTTGGGCAACATTTAGCATGGGCACTGAATATTGGGATTCTGCATGATTAAGATGAGGGTCATGGACCCCTAGAGATGGGGAGAGGGTCAAAGCAATGGAGGGCCCACGAGGTTGGCAGGAGCCTCTAGGTAGTGTACACTGAAGAGAGATCAACATTGAAAAGGTCAGTGGATGGATGATAGTGCGTGAGCCAAGGTCTTTCCTGTTGGACTTCTGGCTTCCCTTCCTTTCCCTACCTCTCCCCTGGCTTTTCACCTATTTCTTGTGCCCAGTGTTAATGGCAGGCTGAGGCCTGCCCCTGTTTTTCCCCATGCGGAGGACACACACAGTGCCACACTGTATTAGGAAATAGAGAAGGGCTGAACAGGACTGAGCGCCAAAGGCAAAGTGGACAGAGAAGGTGGGACAGCCCCAGCCAAGGAAGAGGTGTTCTACAGAGTCCCTGGATTTGGGCCACAATGTCTTAAGGTCTGCTCAGGTCACACCCCTGCAGGATTCTGCTCATCACTAGGTCTTTCTAGGGGCTTTTGCCAATGGCTCCCCTTGTGTTTACAGGAGAAAATTCTCTTTGTGAGTATGGCTTATGTTCCAGGGTGGGTTAAACTTGATTATGCTGGGAATAATGAGTTTAATCTGCAGCCTCTGTCAGAAGGTCTTTTACTTCCTGTTTGCAGGAGCACTTTTACAACCCATTTGGTGTAACCCTCCCTCCTACATCTCATTTGAAAAGACAAGGGTGAAATGTTGTTGCAGCAAGAAAAAGGCCAACCAGTGACCTCTTTTCCTGGCTCTTTCTTCCCCAAATATTGCTTGGGTAATTGTCATTAAGAGCAGAACAGCCACTGACAAGGAATGTTCCCTATGGTCTTCTCAAAGTCCTGATCTTTTCCCTGGCTGTTAATGAGCTCAGCCTGGACCAGATCCACATGTCTCAAGGCCTGCCTAGAAAGCTGTTGGGGATTATTCCTTTCTGAACCTCTGCTTGACTGCCAGCTGAGAAGGTTGAGCCAGCAACAACAGGGGCAATGTTTGTGATGGCAAAGTCTCTTCCCTCACTGAAAGGAGCTCAGAAATTAATAATAACAATAATCAATAATAATTTATGTCTGTATGTCACTTTCAGGTTTACAAAGAGTTACACAAATATCTCAATCAATCTTCACAGTAGCCCTGGGAAGTAGGCGCTATTATTACTCTCATTTTACAAATGAGGAAATCGAGGCTGATAGCAGTTAAGTAACTCACCTTGGTAAGTGTCTGAAGCAGAATTTGAACTCAAATCTTTCTAAGTCCAAGTCCAGGCTATCGTTATTTAGGAAGGAAGGTGTGTCTGTTCTGGAATCTCTTGTGGTTTGGGTTTGGCTGGTTTTCCCTTCTCTACAATGCCACAAAGCCTTGGGAGAGCCAGTGAACAACTCAGAGACCGACTTGTCCATCTATACAATGAGCACAATTATCATAGGGCCATATGAATGAGAACTACGCAGGAACTTAGAAGCCTTGCGGTCATGCTTGCTGATTTACAGTGGAGATAAACTACCTGGGGGAAGAGACTTGGCCAAGGTCACACAGTGAGTGATGGAGTAGCTAAGACTCCTCCTGTGGTCTTCTGACTCCTAACTCAGGGCTCTCTCTCCCTGAGTTCTTCACCTGTGTGGATAATAATACAATCTTACACTATTAATAATTCTTTAAAGTTTTCTCCCCAATAGCCTGACAAGAAAGGGAGTCAAGGCTTATCATCCCTCTTTCACATTTGAGGAGGCTGAAGTTCAGGGAGGTGACTTGAATTGTCCCAGGTTTCTTAGAAAGTGGTGGAATTGGGGAGGCAAATCAAGATGGCAGAGGGAGAAGCAGGATTTTTGCCCAGGTCATCCAAGACACCTCCTAAAAATGCATTATAACCCATTCTGATCAAGAGGACCAAGAAAAGGCAACAGGGAGACAATTTTTTCCCTCAGCCCAGGGCAGCTCAGGAAGATGAAGAGAGAGATCTGTGGATCTTGGGCTGGGGGCAGCTCAGCAGCAGTGATAGGGGCAGTGGGGAAATGCATTCTAGTAGCCAGGGATGGTAACGGAGCTGTGACTGGTTCCCCAGGGCTGAAAGCACCATGACTGAAAGAGATGTCAAGGGCCCCCTGAGCCAGTGCTGGGAGCCAGCTGGTAGGTCTACTGTCCATTCCCTAGGTCTGGGTCGCAGTTCCAGGGTGGAGAGGAGTAGTTGCAGTTGCCAGAGAGGTGGGGAGGGTAGCAAAGTGGGTCAGGAGCAAGGGATAGGTTAGAGTTGGATTAAATTCCAACAATTTAGCTGTATGACTCTGATCCCAAGAGTGGGGTTGGGCAGAGGTTGGGGGGGAGGCTCCAGTGGTGGACCCTGGAGTTACAATGACAAAAAGAAAAGCTGGCCCATACTCATTCCTCATCCATCTTGGCTTAACAATGGAGGAGCTCAAGAAGAATTTTCCATAGAAGGCCACCGCAGAGTTGGACCTTGATACATATGAGTATAATTTTCCCATACCACAGTTCTACCTATTAATCTCACAAAGAAAATACAAATAAATCATTAAAAACAAAAGTCACATCCCTCTTCCACACAGCAGTCTTCCCCCAAATACTTTAAATTAGCAAGCCTACCACTCCCCCCCACCTCTGCCCCTGACACCAGGGGCTTCTCTCCCACAGGCTAACCTGGCCCCTCTCTTCCACTGATCCTTCTATGGCATGGGCTCCAGGTCCATCCCCATCTAGGCTGCTCTACACTAGATACTCCCTCTAGCTGACCAGTGTCTTTCCTAGTGTGCTCATGCAAATTCATGTAGTCCAACCAGAGCAGAGCAAAGAGCCCTTCCCTCCTCATTCCTGGAGGCTTGGCCCCTTTGGAGGCAGCCCAAGATCACATGAGTTTTCTCGTCTGCCTGTTCTCATTAAAACCTCCAGATCTCCCTCCCTCCCTCTCTCCTTCCCTCCTTCCTTCCTTCCTTCCTTCCCTCCTTCTTTCCTTCCTTCCTTCCTCCCTCTATGAATATCTTTCTATATATAGATACAGATATCTAAATCTGTCTATACCGAGAGATGGATATAGATGCAGATAGACATGCTATATAGATAGAGACAGAGACACATGAAGACAGAGCTAGAAGGGCAGACCAAACAAGCGGCTGCCTTCCTTCCATCTTTTACTTTGGAAAGTGATTTTATCTTTTTCTTTATACACATTGAAGATTGCTTCTGTTCCTATTGAGCCCCATCTTCTCAGATCCAGTCCAAGGCTCTAAGCACCTGCCAAGAGCCTTGGGACCCTGACTCTGTCATCCAGCATGTGCCTCCCAGCTGGGTGTCATCTTCAGGGTGGACATAATGACATCTGGGCCTTTTGTTGAATCATTGAGATCCATGTTAAACGTTAAAACATTAAGCTGTTAAACAGACCCAGGTCCAAGCAGAGATCCCTGAGGCACTCCACTGGAGACCTGCTGCTGTGATGACTTTGAACCATCAAAATTACTCTCTGGGTCCAATAATTCAACCAGTGCCAAACGGGTTGAGGTGTGACAGTAAGCAGATAGAGCACTGGGCCTGCTGTCAGGAAGCGCTGATTCAAATCCAGCCTCAGACACTTACCAGCTGTGTGAACCTGCATAAGTGATCACACCTATGTCTAACTCTGATGAGTTTCCTCATCCATAAAATGGGGGTTATAGTAGCACCGACCTCCAGGGGTTATTTGAGGATCAAATGAAGTAATATTTTTAAATAGAGAAAAAAATTTAAAAATGCTTTGCAAGCCTTAAAGTTCTATAAATTCTGTGATGATGAGGATGAGAAAGAATTATTATTGTTACTAGCTGACACTCAGGTCAGGAAGAGTATTAGTCCCTGATTCTGCCCTGACTGACTGGACATAGCACCTGCAATGTACAAAAGGTGCTTAAGGAATCAATATTTGCTGATCAATTGATTATTTATTGGCCCAACTGCCACTGATGTCCCTGTCCCCCATCCCATGGCAGTCTCCCTAGTGCAACTCTTCATATTTTCAAGGTCTTCATTATTCTTAGCATTTTAATCACATGAGTGTACCCAAGACACAATACAATTTAATAAACCCAGACCTGAATTCATCCTGGAGATGGGGGTGGGGGCAGGGGAAGCAATCTTGTCACATTGGTACTTGAACTCACCTCTATCCTCCCTGATAATCTGAGAATCTGGGGGAAGCCATTCACTTGAATGTTGAATGAATTTAGCATCATCTTTCAGAAGTGAGTACTTAGGGGTCCACTCCGAGTGCATGTACCTGGAGGGGTCCAGAAGCGCAATGATTGTTGTGTTCCTGACTTGACCTGCTTTGTCCTTCAAAGCCAGCACTGGCACACAGAATATGTGTGTGCATGCAGATGTGGACATCATTACAAGCCACATCCCTTCCCACTTGGCGCAGTGGTCTCTGAATCTTGGTCATTTCACATTAGATCCCTGCACAGTGAGGGTCTGGCTCAAGCACTGGCGGAGAAACAGTTGCTATCAAGGAGCCTTGTGACTGCCCAAGACCACCCCCTCTGCCCTCCTATTAGAAGCGTCTAGGATGGCACTGAGGGTGCTGGGTTCCATGAGCATCCTTGGTCCACAGTGTGTCAAGATCAGCTTCCACACTGAAGGCAAACTAACTTGAAAAGGCTATAAGTCAAGATTAAAGTGAAAGGAGAATTGGTGCATGACTTTTTGTTCAATGCAGCCTCTGAGGCTGAGATACAACAGAGTACGGCTCCATTCTCTGCTGCTTTTGTTAATGTTGGCTTGACAATTAACACAAAGAAAACAGAGGTTCTCCTCCAGTCAGCATTGTATGGAACCATTGGTTGTAGCAAATGGAGAAATTTTAAATGCTGTGGATAAGTTTGCTTACCTTGGCAGTATACTTTCTAGGGATGTACATGTGAATGATGAGGTTGACACACACATTACCAGAGCTAGCTCAGTGTTTGGGAGGTTCCAGAACAAAGTGTGGGAGAGAAGAGATATTAGACTGACTAACAAACTGGAGGTCTATAGAGCTGTTGTGCTGACTTCATTGCTGTATGCCTATGAAACCTGGGCAGTCTACCAGCGCCATGCCAGGAAACTGAATCTTTTCCATTTGAATTATCTTAGGAGGATTCTAAAGATCACCTGGCAAGATAAGGTACAGAACACTGAGGTCCTTTCGTGAGCTGAACTGCCACATATTCAAACTCTACTGCAGAGAGAACAACTCCAATGGGCTGGGCACATTGCTCAAACGCCAAATATATGTTTGCCTAAAGGAGAACTCATATGAGGCAAGTGCTCACATGGTGGTGAGGAGTGATATAAGAACATTCTCAAGGTCTCTCTGAAGAACTTTGGAATTGATTGTATGACAACACAGGACCTCCCAGCTTGGTGTGCTCACATTAGAGGAGGTACTGTGTTCTATGTGAGAAGCAGAATTACAGTAGCTCAAAAGAAATGTGAGATACGCAAATGTTGAGCCATCTCCACTCCAAATGTTCATGTGGACTATTTGTGCCCAACTTGTGGTGGAGCCTTCTGAGCTCATGCTGCTCTGATCAGCCACAGTAGGATGCACTGTAGCTTGACCCTGGCATTGTCATGTCATTGGTCTATTCTAAGCACGAAAGATCGACAACAACAAGAGAAGATCGAGGGTTCCTAGGTTTGGAGCTGGAAGATCTCAGGGTCCTTCTGGTCCAGTCCCTCATTTTAGAGGAGAAAGCCAAGGTATAGAAAGGATAAACAGCTTGCCAGAGCTCACAAAAGTTCGTTTATGGAGAGCCAAGAGTAAAATCTCCTTCCTCTGACTCCAAACCCAGCCCCCCTTCCATTAGGCCACCCTGCCCCTCAATGGATTGGGCCCTTGGCCTGGGAGACAGGGGACTAGGTTTCCAGATTCAGCTATTGATGAGAGATGGGATTAGTGCTGGACCCCTAAGAGGAAAATGTTTTGGGGACCTGGGACCCAAAGCCCCTGAGCCCAGATCCCTGGGTTCACCTGAGGCACCGGGCCCAACCCAGTCAATACTTTTAACTGCTCTTTCATTGTGGCCCTCACTGTCTGCACCTGGACCACCCCAAGCTATTTGCCACTCCTTAATCCCATCTAGACCCTCTTCTATGAGGCAGACCCCTGCCTTGTATCCTTGAAATTCAGGGTTCCTAGCACCCCAAACTGATGAGGATGGGATCTAGACCCCAGAAAGGAAAAACCCTGGACTTTCCCACAAGGCCAAATCTCTAAATTTCACCTGAGGCTATAATCCTGTCAAATGGCCTTTCCTATTTGCCTATGCCAAATCTCCTCATTCTATTGTCTAGCCCTCCATGGTCTATTACCTCTAGATGGCCCCCAGCCACTTCCCACCCTTAATACTATCTAGATTCCATTCTCCCTTGGCCACATGGTCCAGGTCTCAGGCATTCTGTTCACCCCAGCTTTATCCAGATCCTTCTTAGCCCCTCCTCCAGTCACCCCAAACTACTTGGCCACTCCTAGATCCTTTCCACAGTCCTTCTGTATATAAGGTCCATCTTGTCTCCATTAAGGTGCTCAGATTCTTAAAATCTAGCCACTGCTCAGATTCTTAAGATCTGACTCACTTGCGTTTGCTATACAAATGCTTAGATTCCTTATGAGTCTACCCGATATGATGGATGTTCTAATAAACCTTGTCTTTGACTGAAAGAAGGCTTGGGCCAAATTCTTTCAGGCTGGAACTGTGTGTTGTGATTTCAAGGTCCCAGTGATGAGGTTGGGATCTCGACTCCTGGAAGGAAAAACCCGGACTTTCCCACATGGCCAAATCCTTGGTGTTCATCTGAGGCTATAATCCTATCAACTGGCCTTTCATTGTGGCTATGCCCAATCTCCCAATTCTGTTACCCTTTACCTAGCCTAACCCTCCATTGTCTTACCTCCTTATGGCCCCCTGGCCACTTCCCAATCTTAATCCTAGCTAGGCTCCATTCTCCCTTGGCCATGAGGTCCAGGTCCCTGGCATTCTATTACCTCACAGTCTCTGCAGACCACTTGGCCACTCCTATATCTCTCCCACAGTCTTTCTGTATATAAAGTCCACCTTGTCTCCATTAAGGTGCTCAGATTCTTAAAATCCAGCTACTGCTCAGATTCTTAAGAGTCTAGCTGATGGGGCCTAAGCCAAGACCTTTGCCCCCTACCCCAAAAAGAATTTGGGTCCCATTTGTCTAAGGGATTCTCCTTGATTCTCCCACTTGGTCAAGGAGGTCTCTGGCATTCCCCTGAGGCCATAATCCCATCAATTGGCCTTTCATTGGATTCTCTGTTACCTTTAACCTACCTTAGTACTCCATTATCTTACCTCCCCATGGCCCCCAGCCACCTCCCACCATTAATCCTATCTAGGCTGCATTCTCCCTTGGCTAAGTGGTCCAGGTCCCTGGCCTTCTATTACTACCTCACAGTCCCAGCAGACTACTTGGCTACTCCTGGATCCCTCCCACAGTCTTTCTGTATATAAGATCCATCTTGTCTCCATTAAGGAGCTCAGATTCTTACAATCTAGCCACTGCTCAGATTCCTTAAGAACCTAGCCAATAGCTCACAAATGTTCAGATTTAAGGAATCTGGCCAATATGGCAGATCCTTAATAAACCTTATCTTTGGCTGAAAGAAGGTTTGGGTGGAATTCTTTTGGGCAGGACCCACATGTCCCAGCACCCCTAAACCCCTAAACCTCAACAAAACCACAACACTATGACCTCAATGAAATCCTTTTTCCAGGCCTAGCTTTTCCCTCCTAGAAGAAGTTGGGTGGGATACCCCGTGCAGCTCTACAGTTCTGTTTGATCTGCTTGAGCCCAGAGAAGGCATGGGGTATGTGTGTGGGGAGCTCCAGGGAGCAAGCTTTGGCTTCAATTTAAGGAAGAGTTTTCTTGAACCAGCTCTGCCTGGTCCCATCAGTAAGTGAGCTCCTTGTCATCGATAAGGTTCAAGTTGGGTTTGGATGGCCACTTATGGGGATGGAAACTCTGACCCCGACTGGGCTGGGCAGCTCCTGGCTCCCTGATTCTGACTCTTCTCTGGGGAGCAGGAGAGTGCTGCTGAAGCCCCTCCAGGCTGGACCGGCCCATCCTGGAACACCTTCCTGGCTCTCAAGTGGAGCCTGGTTGAGGAGGGTCTCTTTCCCCTGGGAGCTCTGCTCTCCTCTTGTCATGCTAGCTAGCTACAGAGAGGGAGGGAGGGAGGTGGGGAGAGCTCCCTGGGGCTCTGACAGTTTACTTACATGAATAATGCATCCGGGATTGTGCTTGGAATTAAAACCTTAAGGGTGGCATTTCCCTCAGTAGCTATGAATAATTAATGCTTTCCTCTTGGGCTGAAAGCTTCTCCACCAGCTGGGGAAAGCCAGGAGAACCCTGCCGAGGAAAGGGGGTGGGGTCCTCTGGGGCAGTGCAGGGCAGCTCTGGCCACCATACTCCCCAGGGCTGCAGCAGAGTTGGCCCATCTGGGGTTTCTGGCTAAGCCCACGGGAACCAGGGAATGGAGGGGGCAGCTGGCTCAGCAGATTCAGACAAAGGTGCTGAGAATGATAATCAAGGGCAAGTGATGTCTGACCTCCTGCCCAAAACCATGAGTGACAGTGGGTCAGTCTTTGGTCCTTTGTCCAGCCTCCCATGTAGCCACCTAAAGAAATATGTAAACAAATGACATAGAGTCACTGCAGTCCTGACTTGGCCACCTGCTTGCTGTGTGACCTCAGGGAAGACCCCTTCCATCCTCCTCCTTCAAGGAAGCTAAGTGCCACAATAGATAGAGCACTGACCTTTGAGTCAGGAAGGTCTGAGTTCAAATCTGGCCTCAGACACCGACTAGCTGTGTGACTCTGGGCAAGTCATTTAACCTCTGTGTGCCTCAGTTACCTCATCTGTAAAATGGAGGTAATAACAGCACTTACCTCCCAGGGTTGTTGTGAGGATCAGATGAGGTAACCAGCGAACCTTAAAGTGTTCTAGTCAAAAGGTCTGGTCTCAGAGCCCCAAATCATCTGGTTTATTTCACATGATCCAAAGTCTTGGGTAAAGCCTGAGTCACTGCTCTGCCAATGTCTGCCTTGCTGGTCAGTGGTTTCAAGAGATGCTCATGGCTGGTCACCAAACAGGACCCACCTTAGACCCCCTACACATGTGTGGGGCTGAGAGTTCTGGCAAACCCAAACCCCAGAGAGCGGAGAGCATCTGCAGGCAGCTGGCCTGAAGGGAGTGATTATCTTGTTCCCAGAAGGATTTATCACATTACAAGGAGATTCAAAATAGGATTTGTCTAGTTTGCTGGCCTCTTGCTGCATTTGATTCCTGACTCAAAGTCCACAACCCAGAAACCAGCTCTGTGCTCATTCAGGCTCCTCCCATACCCAGTCAGCAGGCACAAGCTCTTGTCTCAGGTGCCCTGTGGTGCCTACATGACTGGAACCATTGGTGGGAACTGCAGATGGATTCCAGGTATGACCAGCATGTGTGCCTGACCTCCATGGGCCCCCTTCATTTCCTGTTCAGCACCATCACCCCAGTGGACAGCACCATGACCAGCGGGCAGACAGAGCAGATGATCAGTTAGTTCTCTTACTTGCCAGCAGGTTATTTCTAGCTGATACACTTCCTTGCCCCTTGGTGGGTGGTGTTCACTGGATTTCTTAGGGTTCCTTATCTTGGAGGGAGTGGCAGCCCTAGCCCTGAAGGGAGTATCCAAGCATAGAAAAAGCTCCATCTGTTCTATGAACCTTCTACTGACCTGGTGAGTACATTTCACTGGCAAGGCTGCTCCCAACTTCCCATCTGACTCATGCTTTATTTGACCGTTCCCATTGCTGAAGCTCAGCTGTTAATGTGGGCCACCTCTGTTCAACATTCTTCCTTTGATTTTGCCTCTTGGTTGTGCCTATCCTCTCGAGAATGAGCATGAGCCAACAAAAATGCCAGTAGGCTTTACAGCACTTTGGGAAGAGAAGAGAAGAGAAGGGAGCCTTGAAGGGTGAGAAAGTCAGTCATCTTATGGGAGCAAACTTCTCCACCTTGCAGAATTCCTGTGATTCAAAGTCAAAGGCCGGGACAGCTAGTGGATAGAGCACGGCCCCTGAAGTAAGGAGGACCTGAGTTCAAATCCAGCCTCAGACCAAACACTTGACACTTACTAGTTGTGTGACCCTGGGCAAGTCACTTAACCCCAGTTGCCTAAAAAAAAAACAAACCCCCAAAAAACTAGAGTCAAAGGCTGCCTTGGTGAAAACTCCCTCAGGGACTGTCAGGAAGCTACTTAATCTAACCTGGCCCAATTTTCCTCATTTGTAAAAATGGTAGAGAGGTTGTGATTGATGCACTTTCTGATCTCCTGAACCCTCCTCCCATCTGCCTCAATCCCATCTTTGCCCAGTGACTCTGACGTGCTGCCACCTCCCTAACCACTAATGTCTTCCTTTCATACTCCTCCTACTTTTCTGTACTTAGGGAATTCTGGCCTGCTCAGAAGACATCAGGGCCACCAGCCCCCAAACTGGATCCATCTTTTCTTATTCTCCATATCCTACACTTACACAAGGAGGAGGGGAGGAGGAAGAGAAGGAAAAAGAGGAGGAAGAGAAAAGAGGAGAAGGAGGAGGAAGAGAAAGAGGAAGAGGAGGAGGAGGAAAAGAGGAGGAGGACTGTGTTCTCTGTGTGTTCCTGAGCCCAAGTGGCCACTGCCGAGATTCTCCCTCTGTCACCCACACCCAGGAGCCTTTCTTAGTTTGAGGTTCTCTTCATTCAAGTTATCACTCTATCCATACACTTCCTGACCCTGAGGTCATTCTCCCTATTCCTCAAGGACCTCAGTACTTGACTCAGTCTTTCCAGCACAACCCTTGTCCTTGCTGCTACACATTGATGATTGCTCAAACACCTTGTCTCATCCCAACATCATTTCCCCAATTTCATCACCTCCCAACATCTGCATCTACCCCACCCCAGTCACACCCTTGATCTCATTGTCATTCGTTCTACCTCTACTGGACCCCAATCTCTTATCTTCTCGTTCCCTCCTTTGCTTCCTTCTCACAAAGGTTATTCACTATATGCAATACAACCTCCAGTCATTCCAACCTTCTCTCATCTTGGTATCTATGTTCCTTGCTTTACTCTTCCTCCATTCACAATCTTGACCCCACAGTAAACCTGTTTAGCCACAAACTGTTCTCTGTTCTTGAATCCCCTGGCCCTTGTCTTGTCACTGCTGGGTCTTGCCGACCTCCAGTCCTTGATTCCCCTCCCCATTCACTGTCTCTGGTCATCCACACAAGCAGCTGCATGCTTTCAGAAGATGTCACATAGCATGCCAGGTTGGTCAATGGCACATGGATGCTTTTTCCTCTCAGCTGTTCCCTCACTGCTCCATAGCTGTGCGTTGATTCTGCCCTGATTGACTCCATCACAATCTTCACAGTGGCCATTCCCAGCCTTCCTTTCTCTGCACAGGCCAGCTACACCAGCTCTCCATCTTCACTCAGCAAAGGTTACCTTAAGAACCTTAGTCTGAATGAGAAAATAGAGATCTTCCACCATGAGCTTCCTCTTTACGACAATTTTATTGCTCATATAGTTCCAGAACCCTCCCTAGTTCTCTGCTCTCCTTGGTTTACTCTTGAAGATGTCGTGGATCTTCTCCTTGTCAAAGTCCAAATTTCCACTTGTGCCTATCCCCACTCCTGCCTCTTCTCTCTCTCTCTCTTTTTCTCTCTCACACACACACTTTTAATTTCTAATTTTCTGATGCTCCTTCCCTCATGCATGCAAATGCTTCTAGGTTTCCTTGGTCCTAAAGAAAATCTTTACCTAACCCTGCCACCTTCTTTTGCTCTTTCCCAGTATCTCACCTCCTTTCTATAGCCACAATTCTAGAAACATTTTCCTTCAATCATTACCTCCACTGCCTTACTACCCACTCAATTCTCAGCTCCACACAATGTGGCTCTCAGTCCCACCACTTCATGGCACTGCATTCTTCGAGGTTATCAGTAATCTCTTAGCTGCTAAAACCAATGGCTTTTTCTGAGTCCTGATCCACCTTGACCTCTCCATACTTTGGCACAGTTCACCACGACTCCCCCCACTTCATCGTCTTCCTCCCCGTCTACCCTCTCCCCCTTTTCCTCTTCCTCCATATTCTCTGTCTCCTTAGCTCTCAGGAAATTGCTCTCTCCTGGTTTTCTTCTCCTTTTCTGAATGCCATTTCCCAGACCTCTCTGAGGAGCCATCATCAATGTGGCACCACATAAGCCAGCTTTTGCCCAGGGCTCTGCCTTATGCTTACTTGTCTTCTTTTTCTATATCTTCTCAGTAATCTCAACAGCATCCGCTGGTTTAATAAACATCTCTGGGCAAATGAATGCAAAATCCACATATCCAAGCCATATTTTACTCTGGAGTTCAGTACCACAACCCCACTTTCCTACTGAACATCTCTACTGAATGTGCCATAGACATAGTAAATTCATCATGTCTAAAACAGAGTTCATTACCTTTTCTTCTAAAGGCTCCCCTCTTCCAAACATCCTTATTTCTACCAAGGGTGCCACCTTCTTTGCAATCAGTCAGGCTTGTAACCTACCAGCAGAAATTGATTTTGAAACCGTAAATTCTGACTTCCAAAAGAATTATCATTATCATCTGGGCATTCAAAGTTCATCAGTAGCAGAGTGTATATCATCATGAGATCATCAAGTGATTTCCCCAAGGAGATCTGTTTGCACCTATTAGACAACTTCCCCCTGGTATAATTGAGCAAGGAGGTTTATGGTGCCATCCTGGGCTAAGGCTTACGTCACCCATCTTTGGTCTGGGTCTCCCAGGCTTCATGATACTTGTCTACTTATCCTGCTCATTGGCACTTCTTGTTTCATGTAGCAGGATGGATTAGTGACTTCTTCAGGAACATATTTGAACTGGGTAATGATGCCAGCCAGGGAAGTGTTTTTTCTTTAAATTGAATATTCCACTTTAGCATTGGCATCCATGCCCAGTTCTCAGTTACTGAGGGGAGAATAGAAAAGCAAAGCAAATTCAACTCTCATGCCCTGGATTAGCTCTAATTGATTCTGGAGATTTGGCGCCACAGTCCCCAAAGGTTGACAGAGGCAGACATGCTCCACAAAGAAATGATTCCTGTCTTCATGGTCATAATAGCAGTGACATCTCTAGGCACAAGTGTCCTTTTATCCTAGACAATCGCTAAATTGAATATAACCTCATAGCTGGGCTTTATCTTGTTATTGCTGGGCTCTCTAAATGTGTGGGCATGTTTAGTTATGACTCAGTGCCCACCATGTGCTCAGGGATTGATTGGACATGCCTGGAGAATCCCACCCTGTTGGTACTGATGTGACACACCATATATACTACTGTGTGAGTCCATTCCATGGCTGAAGACCACTTTCAGGCTAATTTACAAATGACACAATGAGCTGTGAATGATGATGATTCAGACACCCCTTCCAGTTCCATTGTGCAATGCTACAAGTTAGCAGGAATTTATTGTTTTCCTCTCATGGGGTGGAACCCTTACAGTTATAGTGCAAATAGCATTGGGTTTAGAGACAGGAGGTCTGGATGTGGATCCAGGTTCTGCATTCTGGGGCTGGTTGACCCATTCAAGGTCACATAGATAGCAAAGAGCGGAGCTAGGATTCATGCTGAAGATTTCTGACCCCACCAATCAGTGGGAGGCAAAAAGCCATCAAATTTCACTTAGTTCTAGACAACAAGAGTTGGAGAGACTTGACTACTCCCCATTTCATAGGAATCTCAGCTCACTCATCTGTTGTGTTTGAAGTTCCCTGAGGACTTTGCTCACTGTTTCCTCATTTATGAGGCTGGGATTCAAGGAAAGGTCAGAAGGTTCTACAGGCCCAGCCCATAGCAGTCACATCATCTTAGGCAACCCATGCTAATTTTCTACACTTTCAAAGTTCCCAGAGTATGAGCATTCTTGTCTCCTCTTCCAGCATAAACAAATAGGCTTCTCTGGGTTAACTCCTATCCCCATTAGGGAGATGTGACTAAGATGGAGAAGTGCCTAGAGTCCATGTCATGTGAGGACCATTTGCAGGATAGGACTTGTTTAGCCTAGGGAAGATATCACAGGGGCTGGAGGACATGAGAGCTGCTTTCAAGTAGTGGAAAGGAGATTACACAGAACACAGGAAGAAGACAGACCTGTCATGTCTGATCCCAGAAGGCCAAGCTGAGAGCAGTGGGTAGAAGCTGCAAAGAAGCCAGTTTAGACTTGGGGTCTTCCTAGGAATAAGAGCATGGAATGAGCTACCTCAGCAGATAGTGAGCTCCCTGTCATTGCCAGGCTTCAAGAACAGGTTGGGTGATTGTTCATCAGGGAGGTTGTCATGGGTATTGCTCCCTCTCTCCCCTTAATCTCTCCTTTCCTTCCCTCCTTCCTTCCTTCTTCCCTCCCTCCTTCCTTCCTTCCTTCCTCTTCTTTCTTTCTTTCATTCTTCCCCTTCTTTCTTTCCTTCCTTCCTTCCTTTCTTTCTATTCTCTCTTTCTTTTCTTTCTTCCCTTCTTCCTTTCTCCCTCCCTCCTTTCCTTTTTCCTTCCTTCCTTTCCCTTCCTTCCTTCTTTTTTTCTTTCTTCCTTCTTTTTCTTCCTTTCCTCTTTTTTTCTCCTTCTCTTTCTTTCTCTGTCCCTGTCTCTGTCTCTCTCCATCTCTCTCTTTCTCTCTCTCTGATTGTCTCCCCCCTCCCCCAAGGGCCTGAACTGGACTAGCAACCACCGAGGCCCTTCTGAATTGCTGTGACCCTGGCTGTGCTCATTACCTCATCACAGCTCTGTATTATCTCCCTGCCCTCATCTCAGTTTTTAAGAACCTTTTAGAGTGGCCAGAAGGCTGGCCTCAGGTTTAAGGAGACTTGAGTCTCCTTCCTCTGTCACATACTGACTGTGGAACCCTTGACAGGCTATTTCGGTCCTTCAGTGCTCCATGGCCACCCAAGGCCAAAAGTTACAGAAGAGCTGCCCATCTTTGTGGGCACAGGGGTTTTTCATATCATGAGTTTCCCACTCAGATGAAACCCTAAGTAGGGAACCCTCCCTTAGCCCAGAATGAAAGCCTCCCCCAGGTTCAGTACACTGGGGCCCCCCCGGGGCAGTGTTTTCCCATTGAGTCAGATAGGGTGAAATGGAAGCTCAAGTCCATGCAATGACTTGCCCAGAGTCACGGGGCTGCTAAGTGGCAGAGTTTTTCAAAACCAGGCCCATTCTTCTTTGTGCTTTTTGAAGCTGCCTCAGTTCTGTGATTGCGCCTGGGGCTTCTCTCTGGCCTATTTCCTCCTTTCTCACAGGGTCACAGCATGGAAGCTGGGTGGTGGAAAACAATTGAAATTGGAAATCTGAGTTTTCTCTGAGATGTTGACCCTAGTCTGTGTGCTCCAGGACACCAGGTGAGCAGACAGGGGCAAGGCCATTTTCCTGGGAGGGTAACCAGTAGCATTCTCAGACTCATTTCTTGGTATAGACAGAACACCATTATGCAATTGATTATTCCTCTGGGCTTCAAGGAACCCCAGGCAGCAAATGGCAGCTGCACTCATTATACAGATAAGTATTGTACACTGATAAGGACAAAGTGCCCTGCCCAGTGTCACCTAGGGAGGATTCCAACCCGAATCCCTCAGGCTTAGCTTGGGATTTTCTCACCGGAGTCTAGGGGAAGATGCCCTTCCATCTGGAGGCTGGGACCCCACCTGAGGGGTTCATGTAATTGATCTGCTTCACGGGGGGCTGACTCTTCTGCACTTGGAGAGTATCTTTTTCACTCTGGGCTTAAATTATCAAATGATGATTTTCTCAGAGAATCCAAGCTCTTTTTCTGGAAGTTGAAAATCCTATCATTGCTGTGATTTATTAAGTGAGCGAGTGAGTGGAAATGAACAGCCTGGCACCGATTTATCCTATAGGCAGCAAATGATGAAAAATGGTCCTTGCGTGCTTGGATGCCCTTGGGATGATTCCCCAACAAGGCTAGTTTTCTCCAGTGATTTTAGGTGAGCCAAATGATGGTGCCTGGCAAAGAGCTGGACAAAATCAGCACTGGCCTGGGAGCATAAGGTTGTAGGAGGTTAGAATTTGGACCTGATGCGGTTTAGGGGTTCAGGGGTCCTGGCACCCCAAAATCACAACACACAGGTCCCACCCAAAAGAATTTGACCCAAACCTTCTTTCAGCCAAAAACAAGGTTTACTGAAGATTCACTATGTTAGTCAGACTCTTGAGGAATCTGAGCATCTATGGGCCATTGGCTAGATTGTGAAAATCTGAGCATCTAAATGGAGACAAGATGGACCTTATATACAGAAAGACTGTGGGAGGGATCCAGGAGTGGCCAAGTGGTCTATGAGGTAATATCTAGGAGTGGCCAAGTAGTTTATGAGGTAATCAAATTCCAGGGACATGGAGCCTAGGTGGGACCAGGGGTGGGAAGTGGCCTGGGGCCATAGGGAGGCAAGGCAATGGAGAGGAGATTGGGTGTAGCCACAAAGAAAGGCCAGTTGATGGGATTATAAATGCCAAAGATTTGGCCACATGGGAAAGTTCAGGGTTTTTCCTTTCTGGGACTCAGATCCCAACCCCATCAGACTCACATGGAATCTATGATGCTAACTGATCGGCTGCTGGTGGGCATGAGAAAGGCATGGAAGAAGTCTGTGGTGCAGTGGTGGGAGCACCCAGCAGAGGAGGAAGAGATCTGAGAAGTCCTGCGTCTGACACTCATAAATTCAGTGGCTTTTGGAAAATGACTTTCCAAAAGCACAGAAATTTAGAACCAGAGTGTTGGAAGGGGCCTCACAGGCCAGCTAGCCCAACCTCTAACAGACCAGGATTTGCCATTATAACATTCCAACAAGTGGTTTTCTAGGCTTCAGTTGAATACCTCCCATAATGGGGAACTCACTCCCATCGGAGGCAGCCTCATTCACATGTAGTAACAGCCCTAATTGTTAAGCGGTTTTTCGTTCCATCAGACCAAACTCTGCTTCTTTCTGACTTGTCCCCATTGTGACTGTTCTGCCCTCTGGGGCCAAGCAGACCCAGTACAATCCTCCCTATTTTTGTATGACAGCCTTTCAAAGACTTAAAAATCTCTCTGTCTTCCACCTGCCCCCATATACTCTTTCAGGCTAACAACCCTGGTTCATTCAAACACTCTGTATTTCTCTATAAAATGTCTCCAGTGCGTTCCCAGTCCTGGCCTCCCTCCTACGGATTATGGTCCAGCTAGTCAATGTCTGTCCTTCCTAAAATATGGCACCCACAAGAGAACACAAAATGCCAGATCTGGCCAGACCAGGGCAGAGGGTAGCAGGACAGCAAGACTGCCTGCTATGTACAGAAATATTAAGATCAGCTCTGTTTGTGGTGGGAAAAAAAGTGGGAACTGAGGGGCTGCCCATCAATTAGAGCCTGGATGAACAAATTATGGTAAATGTATGTTGCTGTATGTCATTGTGATGGTGATGATGAAGAAATGATGAAGGGGATAGTTTTAGAGAAACTTGGGAAGACTTGTATGAACTGATGCAGATTGAGTGAGTAGAACCCGGAGAAGGAAGCACATAATAACAATGATACTAGGCAAACAACAACAATGGAGCTGTCTACTCATCTGGACGCCAGGTCTCCCTCTACATTCTCAGGTCATATTGGCCTTTTCAGCTATCCTCCCACTCTGCCAGGTTATATTGACCTTTGACCTTTTCCACAAAGACTCCAGTCTCTTGGATCTGATGGTGTCTAGCCATGCTTCCTTGCTCTTCACTTGCAAAGTGGATTTCTGAACCTGGAGCAGCACTTTCATTTGTCCACTCTAAATTACATCTAATTAAATTTAGACCAAAGTTCTGGGCTGTAGCTATCATTTTGGAAATGAGCTCTTGAATCTATCGTATAAGCTGCAGCCCTAGCTTTGTGTCTTTTGCCAAAGCAATTAGTCTATTATCTTAGCTTTCAACTAAACCATTAAGAAAGTGGTTGAGGGCCAAGACTACACTTCTGAGCACATCCTTTGAAATCTTCCTCTAAGCTGACACTGGCCTATTACTGACTACTCTGTGTATCATCATTTGAGTAGCTCCAAATTCCCCTAACTTCCGATCCACTGAGTCTGCCTCTCTTTACCTTGTCCATAACGTAACCTAGCAGACTTTGCCAAACACTGTGTCACAATCCATGAATCCTGGATCTGTGGCAGTCCCCTGAGATGCCAGGAAAATAAAATTTCTTTAAAAGGAAATAAAGTTAATAGAGCATGACTTGTTCTTGGTCAACTCATACAAGTTTTGATCATTACTGCATCCCTTTCTAAATGTTCACAAACCATCCTTTATGATCTAGACTTTTACTAGAAATCAGACAGGCTTATTGATTTAGAGCTTGAAAATTTCACTCTCTTCTCTTTTATGGAAAATTTGGCACAGTATGTGCCCATCTCCTATTCTGTCATGTGTGAATAATATGAGAGTGGGAGGGGCTGGCCAAGAGGCTGCACAGTAGGATGAGGAGTGAAAAAAAGATCTTCACAGAAACATAGGGCATCAACAACTATCTGAATGAGGATTTCAAAACATCAAAGTAAGAGAAATGCAAGCAAAAATATAAAACTGTTTGACCCAGATCATACCTAGATGGTCAGCAAAGATGACAAAAGAATGGCTCCCTATCACCTCTGGAATAAGATATAAAATCATCTGGTTGACATTCGATGCCCTTCATAAGTGCTTTCTTCATGTCTTCTTACACCCCAGCTCCACCCTCACCCCACGTACTCTTGGATTGCTGGATCTAAGCCCTGGCCTCCTAGCTGTTCCATGAATAAGGCACTCCATCTCTCATCTTCAGGTGTTTTCTCTGGTTGTCTCTCAGGCCTGGAATGTTCTCCCTCCTCATCTTTGCTCCTAGCTTCCTTCAAATCCTAACTAAAATCCCACCTTCTACAGGAAGCCTTCCCCAACCCCTCAAAATTCTAGTGCTTTCCCTCTGAGACTCTCTCCAATTTACCCTGTCTATAGCTTGTTTGTAGATAGTTATTTAAATGTTGTCTCTCCATTAGACTGTGAGCTCCTGAAGAAAAGGAGCTGCCTTATACTTTTTTTTTTGTATCCCCAACACTTTGCACATTGCATGGCACATATAAGGCACTTATGATGTTTATTGACTCACTTATAGACTGAATAGTCAGTACTTACAGATTGCAGACAGGTGGGCACCCTAATGGGTAGAATTGTGAATTTTGTCTGGAAAACAATTTATACTCATATTTAACAAAAGTGAGAGGTACAAATACCCTCTGGACCAGTAATTCCACTGCTAGGAATATGTTGTTGTTGTTAATTCATTTTTCAGTTATGTCTGACTCTTCATGACCCCATTTAGGGTTTTATTAGCCAAGATATTAGAGTGGTTTGCCATTTCCTTCTCCAGCTCATTTTTACTGAGAATTTACTTTAATGAGAAAACTGAGAGACACAGGGTTAAGTGACTTGCCCAGGGTCACCCAGCTAGGAAGTGTCTGAGGCCAGATTTGAACTCAGGAAGATGAGTCTTCCTAATTCCAGGCCTGGAATTCTATCTACTGCTCCACCTAGATGCCACCTAGATAGGAATATACTAACTACCAAGGTGGTCGATGACAAAAAAACAGGGTGGCCACACAACAAAATGTTTATAGCAGCACATTGTTTGGTAGCAAAAACTGGAAACAAAGTTGATGTCCATTGACTGGGAAATGGTTAAACAGTCTGTGGGCTGAGTGGACTATTATAGTGATGTCTATTTTCATGTAGAGAAGTAGGGGAAGACTTCTATGAACCAACACAAAGCAGAGTCAGCAGAACTGGGGAAACAATGTACACGGTGTCCACAGCAATGGAAATGGAGTAGAAACAATAGTAATAAGACAATTGATGCTGAGTGGTGTGAAGTTAGAAAAACCAACATTGCCTTGAAGCAAGAGATAGCATGTGCCCCTCCCATCCACTCTAGCCCCCTGATGTCCCACTTACGAACTCATGTATACACTTACACTCACACACACACTCACATATACTTACAGGAACATGCATTCACATTCAGACACATTCACACTCACACACACACACTCACACACACATATATCTTTGCAGATGTGGAGAACTTTGGGTGTGGACCACTGCCTATAATGCTAGACTCTTTCGAGATGTTTAGTTTTGCTGATATGTTTTTTGAAGGTTTGGATTATTTTGCCTTGTCTTTTATTCTTCGACAAACACTTATTAAATATTTTCTTGCTCTGTACTAGGCACTGACAAAAAGACAAAAACATGTCCTGCTCCCAGGGAGGAGGCTATTCCAATATTCCAGCCAGGAACAAGGAAGTCATTCACAACAAAGCACAAACAACACCATTCCTGCTGCTCTAGGGGGCCACAAGGAGGGGATGGACCTAAGAAATACTGTGGAGGTAAAATTATCTAGACTCCGCAACTGATTGGGTGGGGGGTGGTGAGGAAGAATGAGGAGTCAAGGATAATGATAAGAATAATGTCAATGACAATAATAGCAAAAACCACTAGCATTTATACAGCCTTTGAAGGTTTGCAAAGCACTTTACAAATATTGTCTCATTTGATTCTATAACAGCTCTTGGAGGATAGGTGCAATTATTATCTCCATTTTACAGAAGATGAAACTGAGTCCAAGAGAGGCAAAATAACTTATCTGTATCAGGTGGGATTTTAACTTAGATTTTCCTGGTTCTATATGCACTGTGCAAAACCTCATTGTAAACCTCTGTGATTGGAAAGAAGGTGGTACCTTTGACAGATGTGGAGGAATTAGGAAGAGGCATTTTTGGAGGGGTGAGGGATGAGGGTGGGGTCATGGGGCCATTGAGTTCCATTCCAGTTGTCAGACTCTATGGTTCTATGATGACTGTGCTATATCTGCTAAAAAACAAAAAAAAGGTTCTGCAATCTTTGGCAGTTTTTATAGGTTGTGTGCAGGACTAGAGAAGTGGGAATCCCAATGATCTCCACCCTGCTCTGCCCCCATCTGAAGGGCTGTGTTCAGTTCATTGCTCAATGGTTTAAGAAGGACATTGGTAAACTGGAGAGTATCCAGAGAAGGGCACCAGGAAGGGCAAGGATGACCTAAGAGAACTATCTGGAAGAATTGGGGATGGTCATCCAAATGAAGTGTCCTGGGTGATAGAGCATGATACCTCTCTGCAACTATTTAAAGGGCATCCTGTGGGAGAGGGCTCACACTGTTTTATTCAGTCCCAGTGTTTAGAAGCAGGAGACATTAGGGGCTGGGGTGCACTTCTGAGGAGGTAGATCCCAGCTACACACATGGGAACTTACCTAAGGCTTCCAGATATCCCAAAATAGAATGGGATGCCTTGGGAAGGGGTCCTATATGTGTCTGTACACATTCCAGACATGAAGATGGCATGAGCAAAGAAGCAGGGGCAGGAAAACACCAGTTGTTTCCAGGAAAGGGTGAGGTACTGGGTCTGGTCCATGATTCTTCTCCTATAATATTCTTTTAAAGTCAGTAAGAGAAGGGACCTTGCCATATTCATCTTTTTATCCTCAACAACAATGAGAAAAAGCCCTTCACAGAGTTGGTGTTCAATATATATGTGTTAAATTGGATTTTATTGAATCTGAGAGGTAGCACCACAGAGGATGAAGCCCCAGTTTCCTTTGTGAGGAAATAGGAAAAATCCATTTCCTATCCCCATCTGAAAGATACAGCTCTCTGCCTCTGAAGGTGACCACTATTCTCTTTAGCTGAAAAAAAGGGGCCATAGAAATATCAACTGGTAATTCATCAAAAGAGAACCCTTGGCTCCAAGGGGAAAGCTTCTACATCTAGTATATACACATATATATATGTAGACATAAACCACATTTACATTTTTATCTACATCTCTATTTCTTTACACATCTGTGTTTACATCTATATCTGTGTACTATGTATACATGCGTGTATGTGTGCATGCATGCATGCATACATGGGTGGATTGCATTCACCTTAGCACTATTCTTCAATGCGGGTCTTGATCTCCCTCATACCTAACATCCAATCAGTTGCCAAGGGTTACTGATCCCATCTCCACATCTCAACTCACATCCATCCCTTTTTCTCCCCTCAGACAGCCACAATCATCTCTCCAACACACCATGACGTCTCAGCTGGACTGTTGCCACAGTCAGACCCGGAGCCTTCCTGTTTTTCCAGTCTCTTCCCCAACTCTGCAATCGAGCTGTACTGCCGTTCTTGCAATTTCACGTGCGCATTTCTCCTATTTCTCTGCCTTTGCACTGGCTGTCCCCCATGCCGGGAACGGCCTCCCTCCTCAATCCCCGCTTAGTTTTCCTGCCTTCATTCAAGGCTCAGAGCAAAGCTTCCCTTCTTCAGGAGGCATTTACAGGTCCCTAGAGCTGCTGGTGCCTTGCACTCAGAGCTTCCCTTCCCTTTGTGTGGCTCGTGTTTTATGTGTCTAGTTTGTTGTTGTTGAGTTGTTTCAGTCATGTCTGACTCTTCATGACCTCATTTGGAGTTTTCTTGGCAGAGATCCCAGAGTGGTTTGCCATTTCCTTCTCCAGCTCGTTTTACAGGTGAGGAAATGGAGGCAAACAGGGTTAAGAGACTTGCCTACGGTCACACAGCTAGGAAGTGTCTGAGGCCAGATGTAAACTTAGGTAGCCCTGACTCCAGGCCCAGAGATCTATCCACTGGACCACCTAGTTGTGCCTATATTTAGTTATTCACATTTATTGAGTGTTTGCTATGTACCAGGCACTGTGCTCAGAACTGGGGATATAAAGAAAGGGAAAAACAAAAAAAATGAAAAGTGGTTTCTGCCCTCAAGAAGCTTCCATTCTAATGGAGGAAATACCATGGAAATAACCAAGTATGGAAGGAACATCCAGAGTGTCTGAAGGTGACATGGAGTGAGCGGCTTCAGTGGCTGAGGACAGACAGGCTTCTGGAGTCAGGGAGCTGGCACTGAGGGGTTCTTGATTTATATATATTTTTTAATCATGTTTTTCACCTAGATCTCACTCCATATCTCTTCCCCTTCCCCTTCCAGAGAGCCAGTCTTTATAACCAAAAAAAAAAAATTATTTTTAAAATGAAAAAGGGAACAAAAGTGGAAGAGACAAAAAAAATCAGTAAAACCAACCAGTATACATATATACATACATAAACATGTATATATGAATATACATGTATGTAAGTATGTATGTATATGCATGTATATATGTATATGGCTATATAAGTAGCTAAGTGGTCAGTGGTTAGAACACTAGGCCTGGAGTCAGGAAGATTCATCTTCCTGAGTTCAAATCTGGTCTCAGACACTTCCTAGCTGTGTAACCCTGGGCAAGTCCCTTAACCTTATTTGCCTCAGTTTCCTCAACTGCAAAATGAGCTGGAAAAATAAATGGCAAACCACTCTGGGACCTCTGCCAAGAAAACCCCAAATGGGATCACGAAGAGTTGGACGCAACTGAAAACAACTAAAAAACCACCTATTATATAAAGTCCTGACATTGTAGACAATGTTCCATACCTGTCCTGTACTCTCTGCCCCTCACTGCTACAAAGGTGTAGGGGGATGTCTTCTCTTCTCTCTTGTTTAGGACCAACCTTATTCTTTGTAATTTTGTGGCATCCTATTCGATTGTTTTGCAGTAACTGTTCTTTCCATTTTAATTGTTGTAATAATTGCAGATATTGTTTTCCTGACCAGCTTACTTTATTTACTTTACTTTGGCTTTACATCGACACTCTGGATCTCCTTTTTATTATATTGGCACAGTCCACCCATGAGCAATAGATATTCTTCCAACTAATTAAAGTTATTCTTTATTTCTTTAGGAAATATTTTGTAACTAAATCTTCACAAGTCTTTTGTGTGCTTGAGTATACGAATCCCCAAATAGCTTAAATATTTTCTTGTTATTTGAATGGGATTTTCTTTTCGATTGTTGCCTCTTGGATTTTGCTATTATTATTTAGAAATGCTATTGATTTTTGTGGGTTTCTTTTTGCAACCCATGACTTTGCTGAAGCTAGTGTTCCCATTATTTTTTTTGATCCTCCAGGATTTTCAAAGTGTCAGGGAGAGGTAATGCCTCTCCTCCCTGGGGATCCGTAGAGAGGGTCCCTATCAGCACATGCCCTAGTTCTTGGGGCTTGCAGGGATCAATTGTGTTCTGTGGAGGTATAAAACTAACTGCTGAACAGGCAGAAAGAGTGTGGTGAGTAGGTGGGTATATCTGTTAAAGGTGGCATTGGACCCATAATTGGGTACATGAGGGAGGGAAGCCAGAGAGCAGGAAAGCATGCTGGGAGCCAGAGCCCTGCCCCTTGTCCCCTAACCCTTCCAGTTAGCAACCAGTGCCCCAAATGGCATCCCCAGATCAGCTGGTGGCTATATCTGTATTAGGAGCCAAGGACAAAGATTTCATCACGCTTAAGAGGAAATTTTGAGCTCCCTATAAATGAGAGAAATAAAAATCATCCCACAACCAGGAGCCATGAGTTAGCCTTTTACGATTTTACTGTCTAAGACTCAACCCACATTCCGTGGGACTCCGTATATACTCATGAGAAAGGATGTCAAAAACTTTTGCGGGAATGTTCAAATTGTCCCTATTGTACCTGAAACAGTCTGAGTAATGTGACAATCACCCTATAATTTAAATGGAGATTGACTCAGAACATTAGAAAAGATACCTTCCAATGCCTTCCAATGATGGCTAGTTTGGATTCCATGACATTGGAAGATTGTTTCAAGAAATGGGGAAAATTGATCCCAGAGACAAGAAGCTTCAGGGTGCACATTCGAATTGTCTCCAAGCATCTGAAGGCTATCGTGTACCCCAGACATTGGACTGGCATGTGGCCCCATAGAACAGAACTACAACAATGGATGGAAATTGCCAGGCAGCCATTTTCAGCATGAAGTAATGCAGCCTTTCTAATAACGTGAGCCCTTTCCTCCCCCACCTGCCACACACACCCAACGGAGAATGGATTGTAACAAGGAAAACTTTTTTCCTTTCTCTGAAGGTCCTCAAGCCAAGGTTTGGTGATTATGAGCCACTCAGCTATGATGGTTTTTTTTTTTCCTGGAGGAGATGGGGACACCAATCACTGAAATCTGTCCTAGCTCAGGAATTCTGCAGTTCTCATTGCTGTCCATCAAAAGCGGGGGCACATCAGTATAAGTGAGGTTTAGTCATTAAATATTTCACTTTAAAAATACGGTGTCTAAGATTAGAATATGGATTTTTGGACTGTGACTTGAAATACAGGAAAGCCCAGCTCATAGCAAAGGAGAAAGTGCACCAGCAAGGGCTAGTAATACTGTATTTGCCTGGTGTCTTACAAATCTAATCAAAAAGGCATTATATTGAAAGGGAAGAAAGAGGAAGAAAATGATCCATGTTGTTTTGCCATGGATGGTTTTACATTGTAGGAAAAATAGCAGCCAAGGTTACCATAAGCTCACAGAAGACAGAATCTAAGAAAAAGACAGTTGCAAAGCCCATGACCTCAATAATCTCTACACGAGAGATTCGGGGGGCGGGGAGGGATGAGTATATTTTAGGCCCGGGAGAATGGCCAGTACAAAGTCATGGAAACAAGAGATGGAGTGTCATGTGTAAGGAACAACAAGGAGGCCAGTTTGTCTGAACCATAGAGTGCCCAGCAGGGAGAAATGGATAATGACAAAGATTGCTTTCACTGGTGTATTCCATTGAGCCCCTGGATGGAGGCAGATGACAACCTGGCACAGGCTTCATAGAGCAGTGCAATCAAGAGTACAGAGCTTGGAGTAGGAAGGCCAGAATCAGAATTTTGGCTCTGCCGTTACTCCTTGTGGGACCTTGGGCTAGTCACTTAGCTCATTTGGGACTCAGTTTCCCCATTTGTAAAATGAAGGTATTGGAGTAGATAACCTTTGTCCGAGGTCCTTACCAGCTGAAGATCTACAAGGTGACCCTGCAAACTTGCTGAATGTCTGCTGTTGCTCTCTCACACTCTGCCAAATGCAGAGCAGCTCATCTTGTCTCGATTTATGTTAATGATAATTTCATCCTTTAAAAACAGAACAAGGACACGTTGTGTTCCAGATCTGATTCCTGCTAACAGAGAGAAGCCAGTTGCTTGTGTAGAAATGACAAGAACAATGGGGCCAAGTGACCAAGCCTGGCATGCACTCTAGAATTAGTTTTAATTTTGCGCATGATTTTTCCAATTAACAGATACTTATTATTCCTCCCTCCCACTACCTCCTCTGCCAGTTGCAAAATAGGAAAAAAGAAAAAAGAAAAGAAAACTCTCATAAGAACTATACAGTCAAGTAAAACCAATCTCCATGTTGGCCACATCCAAAAAAAATGCATTTTGCATTTTCAGTCCATCACCCCCTTGGCAGGAGACATCATGGTTCATCACAACCCTTCTAGAATCATGGTTGGTCATTGCATTGATCAGAATTCTTAAGTCCTTCAAAGTTGTTTTTCAATATAATGTTGTCATTATATAAATTATTATCGCCTAAGTCACTAGGTGGCATAGTGGGTGAATGCTGGAGGTGGAGTTAGGAAGACCTGAGTTCAAGTCCTGTGTCAGATGCTTGCTAGCTATATGACTTTGGAAAAGTCATTCAATCTATTTCCCTCAGTTTCCTTATTTGTAAAATAGGAAAATAATAGTACCTACCTCCCAGAAATGTTGTGATGATCGAATGAGATAATATTTGTAAAGTGCTTAGCAGAGTGCCTGGCACATAGTAGATGCTATAGAAATGCTAGTTATTGATGTTGTTTTTATTGGTGCTGCTGTTTTTTATTATGATTATGATTATGATTATAATTACATACCTTTAGTTTCCAGGATGTTTTTGTTGTTGCTTCTGCAAAAAAAAGAGCAAGTTTAAACATTTTTTTCCCTTTATTTTGATTTCTTTGGAGTACTTGCCTAGTAATTTGACTTCTGGGTCAAATAGAAAGCAGAGTTTCGTGACTTTGGTAGGCATAACTCCTAACTGCCTCATATACTGGCTCCACCAATGGAGGTTTCATAGATTTTGCCAGAAAAGATAGCAAAGGGCATATAGAAAGAATTGGTAACATCTCATGAAGTAGAATTCTGCAGGGGATGCCAGCCCCTAAATAATCGGAAACTTGACACAAAGGGAAGCAATCCCAATGAGGTGGAAAAGCAGAAGCTGCTATGGAGTCCAAAGTGAACATACACGAAATTCACTGACCAACTCTGATTTTAAGAAAAGACGGAAAATGGAAAGCAAGGTAAGTAGTTAGGGAGAGCAGCAAACTGTTTTCAAGGTATTATTAAAAATAGTCTCCACAGTGTTAAGCTAAGGAGCTTACATAAAATCTAAGGGTTTGAAGTTGGTTCGTTTTCACAACCTATTTTGTGGGAAAAAAGACGAGCTCAATGGAAGGGACTGTTTCTGTGCTCGGGGTGGAGGGCCCTAGGAGAGCTGAAGGGGGAGCAGACACACCCTTATTCACTTGTCTTGCGTTTTGGGTTTTCCCTGCCAAGGATAAAGACCTGGGAAGGACAAATCAAAGTGAGCTAAGCAGAAGTTGATGCCCAGGAGAAGTAAGCACCTGGCCCAGATGAAATGAGGTTTCCTTGATCAGACAGACTCGAACCTTGAGTCCTGGGGGAATTGGCAGGTGTGGCTGATGAGTGGCTACTGGCTATATTTAAAAGACTGCAGTGAATGAACTGCTTACCTTAGGGCTGGGGAAGGAATAATATTGTCTTGATTAAAAAAAAAAGAAAGAAAATCACAAGTCTGCAAACCCTAGACCAGTGAGCTTGACTTTGGGATACATTTGTCCTCAATACAAGGGTGAACTTCCTAATAACTAGTGTGGTCCATAAGTGGAATGAGCTATCTTGAGGATTCCTTTTCACTGGTCAGTTGGTCAACAAACATTTGTCTAAGCTCCTACTATATTCCAGGCACTGTGCCAGAGTCTTTTCCAAATCCAAGATTCAAAGTTTGTGTGGATGTTGGAGGTTTTGTATGTTTATGCTCACTGGTAGCTGGTGGATCCTGAGTGGTCCTGAATGTGGATTCTCACCGGGCAAGGCATCCCCCCAGGATAGCTATGATTTAGGAAGTGTGAAGGAAGAGAGGAAAAATGCTCACAGAAATGGACACCAGGAGCTTCTCAGGTGGTAAAGTGATGTGGTTAAACTTGCCTGTGTTCTATAGCTATCACTTTGACAGTTGTGAGGGCAGAAAGGAGGGGAGAGAGACTCCTTAGAGAAGATGTTTCCATTTTCACTCAACATTTCTTACGTACTCATCCCCCATGGGTTTGGAACTTGTAACTTGTGTGTGTGTCTGTGTGTCTGTGTGAGAGTTCGCAGAGACTTTCACCAGCAATAGAGTTAGACTTTAAACCATGTGGGCTCAAATTTAAGTCCTCACGGAATGTGAACCCTGGTACCTCATGGGCATCTGTTTGTTGCCAGTACAACTTGAATGCTCTATTCTTTATTTCATCTTCTTACTGTCTTCACCGTTAGATTGAAATCTCCTTGAGGAGAGGTACTGTCCTTTCTTTTTTTTGTATTTGTATCCCCATTGTTTAGTACAGTGCTTGACAAATGGTAGGTACTTAATAAATGTTTATTGATTATTCACTCCTCAGTACTGTAGACCCCTTTGTACTAGGCTGCAATCCATTGCCTTTCCCAGGGATGATGACGACTAAGGAAGGTTGCCTTGTTTGGCATAGTTCAATACAACCTCCTCTCCCCCAGTGGTTGCACTGCTGCCCACGATAGTCTCGTGGAGTGTTGCTATTTCTATAAAATCACATTCGGGGCCTGTGCCAGCAGAGAGAGTGGGCCCCTGTACCTTCCCTCTTGTCATGAGTGACTCCATCTTGGAAACCATCCTCCCTTTACTATAAATCAAGAAGGCTTTTGCCTCACGATTCTCTTTGTATTGAAAACACTTTTCACCTTGTTTTTGTTACCGGGCTCTGAGAACAATCCCATTTCTAGACACACGGATTAGGCTGCCTCCCAGCGAGGTCCTAATGGAGGCTGGTCATTGTTCCTGGGGCTACACAAACCCTCCTCCATCCCTGGAGAGGGTGTGGCTGCTTTGGAAATGGAATCTCTCTATTGCCATGTGTGCACCTGCCTCTTTTGGGTGCTTTAAATCTGTTCCTCTTGTTTTGCTTTGAGCAAGGTAGGGTCATTTTACCCCGGCAGCATCCACCTTTGTTTCCATCTTTAGAACGCAACCTTTTCAAAGCTGAATTCCTCGTGTCTCAGAGGCTCATTGGAGGTACGTTGGTCTCTTTCACTCTTTCGCAGGATCTTTGGGGAACTGAACATCCCCTATCCCTCTGGCAGTGCCAGCATCCCAGAGCTTCCCACCACCCTGTGGTCCCTGTCAGAGGATGCCAGACATTGCCTGCTGACCTACTCTATGCCCCAAACAGTGGCTTTCTCCCAACGTGTTTGTCTTATCTTGTCCTCAAGCCAGGTTCTTTTTGTTGGTTAAAGCCCAGTCCCGAGAATCATTCTCATTCATTCTCCTCTATTTTGAATATTAAAATTTCTAGTGAGACACTAGCTGAGAAAGTGAGAAGTGGAACAGATGCAATGTAAGTGGTGTCCTCCATCACAGCTGTACCTTGAGTCTATGCCAAGATTGCAGTCCGCTTCTCGAATTCACCACAAGTTTCTGCCATCTGGCTAGATGGCCTTTGATATATTTCTACCACAATGCCTTTTCTGTTTCTCCTTCCATTTAGCCTCCCCCAAAGTCTATGTACCAGAAATCCACCTTCCCCTGCATGGACTTGAGTCACACATGTTTTCTTGACCTGCAATCATACAGGCCTGCTGCTTCTACTTGGTCTTTTTGGAATGGGACACCCTATATGCTAGTCAGAAGGTGCATGCCACCATGTCTCCATGATTCCCCTGAGGTCATATTTCCCCATGTGTTACTACCCTGCCAACATGTCTACAGGTGCTGGGTGTCAAGGTAAGGCAAGGCAAGAAGTATTTTTAAGCACTAATTATGTGCCAAGCACTGTGATAAGGGCTAGAAATACAAAGGAAAATCTAAAACAATCTCTGCTTAGCACAGCTCCTGACACATTGGGGGTGTTTAAGGAAGGCTTTTTGATTCAATGATTATATCAAGCTCCCTTCAAAACTAATGCGGTACATTCTAACACAACACAACACAACTCATCAAGGCCCAACACCAAACAAGGCAGCAGATGTTTACTAATCATCTGCTGTGATGAAGGCACTTCACTAGGCACTTTGGATGTGAAGAAAACATTTTTAATCATTTCTTGTAAAGTATAAGTTCCTTAAGGAACATTTACTGGGATGTACAACATGCAAAGAGTCCGAGAAAAGAGAGAGCACTAGTGACTGGGAAGGGAGGGTCAAGAGAGGCTTCGTGGACAAAGTGATGACACCTGAGTAAGTCTTAAGAGAAACAAAGCAATGCGTGAAGCAGAGTGTGGGTGAGAGTGCCCCCCAAGGCCAGAGGAATGGTCAGTGCGAAGTCTCTGACTGGAGATGGGATGCTCACTTCTGGAAGTAGCAGCGAGGCTGCTTTGGGAGGAACGGGAAGCCAGGACAAGTCGGCTTAACGTTGTGAGAGGCTGTCCAGGCCTGGCTGGCGTTTGAGTTTTATCACGGACACAGCCGGGAGCTCCTGAGCTCAAATGTGTGTTTGAAGAAGATCTTTTGGCGGTTGTGTGGAGGGTGCCTTGGAGAGGGGAGAGGCTAGAGGCAGGAAGGCCAATTGGGAGGTCATTGTGACAGGCCAAGTGAAGGCCTGTGATGTAAAGGTTGTACTATAAGCAGTGAAGGGAAGAGGAGATAGTGGAGGTGGGAACAGGATCTGCCACCACATTGGGTATGGGGGTAAGGGAGGGAAGGAAAGGTTGATTCAATTCCATTCCAGAAACATTGCTGACCACCTACTGTGTGCATGAGTTAGTCTATGACCTGAGAGAATGCGGAGTGGTGGGAAGGGTTTGGGATCTGACACAACAGGTGGTATGCTAGGGGTCCTACTCAGTCTGTGTGGGGGGTTTGATTTAAGAAGAGGGAAGAAAGTTGTATTTTAGAGCACCGGCCCTGGAGTCAGGAGGACCTAAGCTCAAACTCGGCCTCAGACACATAACACTTACTAGCTGTGGGACTCTAAAGAAGTCACTTAATCCCAATTGCCTCACTAAAAAAAAAAGAAAAGAGGGAAGAAGAGTGGGGAAGGGAGTAGGGACGGGGCTACTAGCCTTCCCCTACCCCATGGACGTATCTCCCTTATTGTCCCCACCATTGGATAGTAACCTGTTTTCTGAAACACTCTTGGAATGGGAGCTCATGACTCAGCTGTCTTTGCATCAGTGGTTAACAAATGGTTCTATTTACAGCATGACTCGCTCTTCCTGGCTGCTACAGCTACACTGTGATGTAAGAGAGTGCCAAATTTTCTACCATGGGGCTCAAGCTCCACCAGGGTGGTTGCCCAGGGCTCAGTCAAGGCATGGGGCAGCTACTTGCCTTGAGAAAGGTCATCCTTCAAAGAGTAGGTTCAGAGGTGACCAGGAGCCTTTTACAGGGCACCTCAATGGTATAAAAAGTGTTCTTCCCCATTAGGCTCCTAAATGTTACATCAATTCCAAGGTTGATGTGCAGCTGTACTAATGCCTTCTGTCTCAGAGATGTAGTCAGGGTAGAATGGGCAGTCCTGTGGCCAGCCTCTGTCCACCTATAGGAGCTTCCTTAATATGTGTGTGCATGTACAAACACACACACACACACACACACACACACAGCAGCGGATGCCCTTTATTTGCTCCTGGGTGGAAGATTTCCATTCTGGAAAATGCAAGGGCACATGAAGGGATTGGGAATCTGAAGCTCTGGGTTCCATGTGCAGCTCTACCAATGACTAATATATGCATGATCTTAGGTAAGTCCCTTGCTCTCTGGACCCTCACCTCTTTCTGGGCCATGGAAAGGAGGCTGGGTTAAGGAATCTTTAAGGTCTCTTCTAGCCTTGATATACTGTTATACTGCAAGCAGAAGTCTCTCCCAGGTTTGTGTCTGGCCTTTCAAATCCTACTACAAAAGTTTCCGTTCAGGTTGCATTTGCTACCAAACGGTACATAAAAGCCTTCCACATCTGGCAGGCATTCCAAGGTGAGCGCCCAGCAGATGGCTCATTTATTGTAATCTGAGTGACTTTGGATCTGATGGAGCAATTGAATGAATAGCTCTCCAACTCTCATCTATCCATCACTGGGCAGTCTCACCATTTCTTTCCAATGGGCACTATTTCATCATAAAAATCAATGTTAATTGAAACCTCATATGGTGATGTTTATGTCTGTAAACTATGTGCTTAAGTAGCACATTAAAAACATGTGGGCAGGAATATTAGTGTTGGGAACAGTGCTTAATGTGACATAAATCACAGCTCTCTTAGACGTGCTTTACGGATTTAGAATCTTGAACAGTGTCCTAGAGCCGTGGTGTCTAATTCATTGCCCTCATTCAGTATGGATATCTGCATGGTCATAGATCCAGTGGGGTTGTGGGAATGCCCTTCATATTGTCACATTGTTTTACTCTTTTCTTCTAGATAGTAAATGCGTGCCCATTATAAACTTCTTAGGAGAACTCAAGGACCTTTATTGTCCTCCCCTAGTCCTCTGGATGGGGAAGGGGGAGGCAGGGAGGGTGTTTCTTTCTTTTTTTAAAAATAATTTATTTATTTATTTATTTATTTTGATTTATCAACAATCACTTCCATATGCTTTTGAGTTTAAAATTTTTCTCCCCCTTCCTTCCCACCTCCCTCCCCAAGATGGTGCACAATCTGATATAGACTCTACATATACATTCCTATTAAACATATTTTCACATTAGTGATGTTGTAAGGAAGAATTAGAACCAATATGAGTAACTACCAGAAAGAGAAAACAAAACTCAACAGAAGAAAAAAAAAATCAAATAGTATGCTTCGATCTGCATTCAAACTCCATAGTTCTTTCTTTGAATGTGGATAGCATTTTCAATCATGAGGCCTTTGGAGATGTCTTAGATCCTTATATTGCTGGGAAGGGTTAAGTTTATCAATATTAGTCATCACACAACTATTATTGTGTACAATGTTCTCCTGGTTCTGCTCATTTCATTCAGCATCAGACCATACAAGTCTTTCCAGGTTTTTCTGAAGTCAGGTTGTTCATCATTTCTCATAGCACAATAGTATTCCATTACATTCATATACCACAACTTGCTCAGCCATTCCCCAACTGATGGTCATCCTCTCAATTTCAAATTCTTTGCCACCACAAAAAGAGCTACTATAAATATTTTTGTACATGTGAGTCCTTTAGGGAGGGTGTTTCTAAATGGAGTTAATGGAAGAAGAAGCATGCAGGGGAAGGAAGGTGCAGGGTGAAGATCAAATCACTAGACCAGTTGGTGACAGAAAAAACTCAATTCCCATCAACTTAGTGTTGTTGTCAACAAGAAAAATACATCAATAGCCTTTAAATCTTGATGACAAAACCCTTCTATTTCATCAACACTGCCATTGTTACCATCATTGACACATCCATGGCCATTATTATGCAACGAAGACCCCCACTGTCATTATCATCACTATCACCATCGGGCAGCCATAGGCTACACCATCATTGTTAACAACATCATCCCCATTATCATCCTTCTCTTCTTACTCATCAGCATCATCATTATCATGCTCAGCCAATAAACATTATTAAGCACCTACTATGTGCCAGGCATTGTACTAAACACTGAGGGTTCAAAGAAAGAAGAATAGTCTCATTCTTGCCACCATTACCGTCAGTTAGTCAACAAATATTTGGTGCAAAGATATCAAAGACATCTCCTTTCTCAAGGAGCTCACACTCTAGTGAGAAAATCACCATCATTGTAACATCAAACATTTAGACTGATACTCCCAAGATCATTTGTCCAACATTCTTCTTTTACAGATGAGGAAAATGGGGGGAGATTAGGTGACTTTCTCCAAGTCAACCAGTAAGAAGCAAAGGTGAGATTTGAATCCAAGTCCTCTGCCTCAAAAACTAATGCTTGTTGTCATCTTATCTGCCTTGCTGGAGTCATCCTTAGGACCAGCACCATCACTATCAGCATCCATATCACCGTGACTATGACCATCTTCATCCTTGTCGGTATGATCAAAGGCACAATGGTCAGAACCAACTGACTAAAATGCCATCTTTGTCACTTCTCAAGACAGAAAGCAAAGCACATGACTCCTCCCCTCCAGGAGCTGCAACCTAAGGAAGGCTTGAGGAAGCTAGAATGACGCCAACCTTGAAGAAGCAAGTGGATTGAATAGATTCGATGTAACATGAGCATTCCATGCCCAAACTCTTGTGGCAAGGGACTTAGCTGTTTGAATGGAATATTGGAATGTGATCAGGGCTGCCCCTCTTTCCATTAGTTAGCAAGGGATGAGAGGTTAGCTAGAGATGGGCTTTTGGGAATTCCATAGAAAGAGCGCAAGAGAAGACTTGGTGAGTCCCAGGAGCCAGCGTCCCTTTGGACTCTGAAGTGTCACTCCAGGGGGGTTCAAGAGCATAGTCTGATGGGGAGGGAGTTGGCCACCATGACTTGGGAACAGTAGAGGGAGGTAAATCCCATGGTGGAGTGATGGAGCTGAGGGGCAGTAGGAATTCTGGGTGCTCCAGGCTAGAGATTTGCAGCTACTGTCATTGCAAAGGGCTGTGATGGATGAAGCAGACTCCCAGCATATTCAACTTCTCTCAATTCCCTAACAAAGCACTTTGAGGAGAACTCTAACTGGGTCAGCATTCCACTGGCTGCGTAGCAAGCCAGAAATTTTAATGTAATTCATAAATATCTGGGTTTATGGAAATTGATGTTTTTTTGTAAATATTGGAGTGTGAACAACTGTCACTGTTTGTCAAAACAGAATTATGTCTGAGGCCGGCATGGAGGTACGAGGCAGGATGTAGTTGGGCATGGCTCACAGGGTGAGAAGGGGTCAGCTTTTGGGGGTTATCTGGCAGAAATGAGACTGTTGGCTTCTGTAGCCTTTTCTCCTCCTGCCACGGACAAGCTTATCTTCCTTTGAGCCACTGAGTTTTCCTGGGGTAAATTATTGCATAGGCTGATTGAACTCATTCTTAAAGATTTACTGGTAATAGTTGTGTCTGATGTCCTGGATGTGCCCAGAGGCTCCACCTTCCCTGAGTTCCTTCTGAAGTTCCTGTTAACTCTCTCCAGACTCTGGATGCTGCCTTGACCCTGCTCAAAGACTGGACAGGAGGATCACCAGTTGACTTTATATTGAGGGAGTTGAGCCCCCAAGCCCAATTTCTCCATGCCATGAGGTGAGCTCAGAGCTGATGGTGATGAAGAAAAGTCTACCACAAGCCTGGGGAGGTGGGCTTCATGAGGCAAATGGAGAGGGGTGTTATTTCCTCAAGCGCCTGATGGATGCTCAGTGATAGATCAGGTTTATAAGGCCAAAAACATATCCCTCCAGTACCTCCCAGTAAGAATGGCTATGCTTTGTGTTCAATTAAAACTGCCCTGGAAGGGAGGGAAGATAAGTAATAGATAGACCTAGAACTCTTTTAAAAATGGCATTAAAGCCTCTTCAGCCTAACCCTCTCACTCTGTGGAGCATAAAATGAAAGTGATTAGTCCGAGGTTGCTCAGTCCACCAGGGAGTGACCTGGCATTGGAGCCATGGCTTACAGACTTCTCTTCTTCTCTCATTCTTAATGAAGAGCATTTTCTTTTTATCCATTTGCCTATCCAGTGCTTCTTGCTCCCCCACATCACTCAGGGTTAAGCCTCAACAAGTCAAGCTCCTCCAGGTATCTCTCCTTTACAGATGATCAAGAGAGACACATCCTCAGTGGTCATCTGGTTCAACCTCACGTTTGTACAGATGAGGAAACCCAAGCCCAGAGCATGTAAGAGTTGTCCCAAGAGCACACAGGTGGGGGGAGAACTGGCCTCAGGCCCAAGGCTTTTGGCTCCTCACCCAGAGTGAATGCTTGACTGGTTTGCCACAAGGCAGGGCTGGTATAGTGGGAAGAGAACTGGGTTCGGAATCCAGAGACCTGTGGTTGAGTCTCAGCTACCTCATTTTATACTTGACCTCAGGCAAGTCCCTTCCCTTCTCTAGGCCTCAATTTCCTCAGCTTCAAAATGATGTGGGCAAGTCCCATGATCTCTTAATTCCCATCCCCACCCAGTCATCTGTGTCTGGAACTGCTGGCTTGGACAAAGAAAAGAATGATAACTGGATTAAGCTTGAGTGATGGCTCCTCCATCAGCCCCCAGGAGTGGGGACTGGTGGCAAAAGCAGGCTCAGGCTACTGAAGTCTCCTGAATGGAAGCTTCTGAGGGCACAACTGTTCCCTGGACCAGAGGATGCTGTCAGGGTCTACAAAATCACTGCCCTTGGGGGAGAAGAGCAGGAATCTATTTGGACAAGGAAAGCTTTTGGGGGCACCTGGGCTGAGGAGCTGAGTTAGCTCTTGTTTTTTTATTCTCCTGTTGTTTTTTCATTATGAGCCTAGGACCTGGGCCTCCCCATCTCCAACCCTCACCTCCTCCCCTAGAGCCCAGGACTGGCACTCTCAAGATGGCAGCTTCCATGCCATTGGCTCCCTCCACAGTGTGCCCAGTCTCCTGCTTGGCTAAGTGGGATCCTGTGGGATACTGGATAAGTAAATGAATGGTGCAGCCCTTGTTCGGGGACCTCTTGACTCTTTTTTTCTGGCAAGCAGGCATGCTCCCCATCTACCACCCGGTACCTGCTTGGCTCTTTCAAGCCAAAAGCTTCTGACTGCTCTTCTTATGCTCTTCACCGAATGAACCTTGATGTCTCCTCTTCACATGTGACTTTGTACCAGCCCCTTGGTGCATGGACAGTGTAAAAAGTGCACTGAGACCAGTGTCCTTAGGGTTAACTTGTGCCTTCAGGCAGGGGGGCACCCTCTGTGACCGCACAACCTTCCTAGGCAGCAAATAAAGCTAGTGTCTCAGTTCATAGGATTCTGGGATCACAGGCTGTAGCGCTCAAAGGATTCTCAGAGAACATCTAGTCCAGAACCTCCATTTTGGACCTGAGGAAGATGAGGCGCCAGAGAGGCACCTGCCTGAGGTCACATGCAAAGTAAGTGGCAGAGCCAGGGTTCAAGCAATCCTGACTACAGACAGGGAATGGACTCACTGGAGTCAAGCTCCCTATGACTTCCAGTTGGACCCTTGAAGCACAGGGTTACGCTTAAGGCTGCCTGCCGCTAGTGTTAGAGAAAGAAAAGACAAGATTCCCAAGCATCTACATGAAGGCTTCAGGTCCGTGACAGCAGGTCAGAGGCCAGCACTTGGACCTTTTCCAAGTAAGCTGATGGCCAGAGACAGTGCCACGTGGGCGGCTTCTCCTGGCAAATGTAACGTGAACTACTGAAAAAAAGTCACTTCTAGAGAGGAGAACGTACCTTCTTCTGATTCTGATGACTTTTTACTAATCATGGGGGATGCCCAAGGCTGTTAGCAAACATACAATGAGCCATGGTGTCTGACCATATCCTAGATAAATCAGAATAATGCCCAGGGTCAGAGTACTGAGGTCTATAGGGCATTTTCCTATATGGGAAAGGGTGCATTGATGATTCCCCATTTTTATAGAAGATGCAGCTGATGCCCAGCGACTCAGAGGTATGATGTGTCATGGTCCTGTACCGAGCAAGTCCATGACCACGATCAGGGGAGGGAGGGAGGGTCCTGGTCTTAAGAGCTTCACTCCTTGCCCTACACTTAAGGGACATGGATGACCTGGGCAAGCATGCAAAGACACATACCTGGGAATCTGTTGGACCCGCTCCTCTGTTGTGGTGGTGACCAGCGGTGAGGGCCCTTTGCCAACATCGCTGAAGTCACTGCACAGTGCAGACCAACATGCCCCATCCAAGCACAGCCAAGGGCTTGTGTCAGCCCTAATCAACAACACGGTGGCATCTGCACTGCTCTGAGAGGAGGCCAGGGACAGGGCTTGCTGCCCAGACTCTGTCCCGCCTCCAAGCTCATTCTAGGAGATTCGGCCTTCCCATAGCAGTGATGGGTTAGAGTATCCGCCTCCCTGTTCCTCTCTCCGTGGCATCCAGAGGAGAAGTTGGGGCCCTGCCTCAGATCGGAGAATGCTCCATGCTTAATTGAATTAGACCCAGCTGCCACCAAATCATGTGTAATTACAGTGTGTGATTGATATTTGCAGAAGATATTGGAGCCATGCCTCGTTCCTCCAAGGTCACTCCTCGGGGCCCCTCGGCACTTCGGCGCAGGGCCCGGCTGCTGACCCAAACCCTCACCCTGAAGCCTGCTCCCTTTGTCCAGGACCGGGTGTCTCTTCTGTTAGAACCCATGCTAAGGAGCTCAGTGAACTGGGGCCCTCGACCAAAGCAAGTTAGAAGGAGGAGAGCAGGAGGGGGCAACAGTCTGGTGCGGGCTGACTGGGGTGGACTGGACGCCAGATGGAGAGTCAAAAGACCTAGGTCTGAGGCACGGCTTTGGCAGGTTTTGACTGTGTGTGATACCCTGGACAAGTCCCTTTACCTTTTGAGGCCTCAGTTTACTCATCTGTCAGATAAGGGTGTAAGGCAAGATGAACTCTAATACCTTTCAAACTTTGATAGTTCTTCCACTCTCTAAGTCTGGGATGCCAGGCATGAGATGCGGGGGAGATAGAGAGACATCCAAAGTGGTCATCAGGGCAGGAGCATTGAAGTCTAGGGTCCTTCTAAGCAGAGACCAAGAGTTCTCACGCCCGCCAAAGACACACCATTATGGCTAACACCTTCTTGGCATTGAAGCTCAGTCATCCACCCCTCCCCTTGGAAAGACACACAGAGAATATGAGGAAGCAGCGGCATCTTACCCACAGTGACTCCTGGAATGAAGTCCTGAGTGCCCAGGCCTGTCTCAGAGTTGAGGTTTGAGGTTTGAGGTCTTGCCTATCTAGAGAGCCTGCTGCTTATGGGAAGGGTCTCAGTTCCCATGAAGCTAGAATCTCACTGTGGATCATGAGCATGGGTATTACCCAAGCAGCAAAGCTGAGCTCAGACTAACATGTTTGTTGACCTTCTTAGAGCTCAAGGAAAGATAGGGTGCAGGACAAGTCACAGTATGAGCCATTCATCCCTTCCTAGCCCATGGTGAGACGACCCTAGCAGGCTCAGCTTCTGCAATGGGTGGACTGAAACTGAGGGGGAGCCCACAGAGATGCAGTTTCCTCTCCCCCATCCCTGGAAAGGGGCCCTTTTCCTTTCCCAAAGATGATAAGACTGGCACCTCCTTTCACTGTGTTCTTGTGAGGTTCAAATGACACCATGGATGCACAGTACTTGGCAAGGAGTGAGGCTCTTGAAGGCCATCTCAGCAAGAGGGAGGGAGTGGAGAAGCTGGGACCCTAGCCCTGCAATCTTCTGGCTCCACTGGAAATCCTGGAAGAGCCCTTGGACACAGCATTAAGGTCAAGTCACGCATTCAACGTCTAATCCAGGAATTTCAAGCATTTTCCAACTTGATTTTCATGTCCACAGTTTGGATTTCAATGATCCTGTTTACTGGAAGTTTGAGGGAAAAGGATGTGATTCTATACATGCATTTGTGTGTGTGCACGTGTGTGCATGTGTGTGTGTATGTGTTCATTCTGTGTGTGTGTGTGTGTGTGTGTTAACCCTAGAGGAGAGGAAGACTATGCAGATTCCCACACTCCACCCCCAGCATGATGGTGACATGTTTAACAGGGGCTGTCAGGGTGATACTAAGGCCAGGCCTCATCTTTGAGTCAGGGACTAAGGGAGCAAGTTGGGGGCTGCACCATTACTGTAGATAGTTGGGAATAAAAGCCAAAACTCAGTTTCTTTAAGGTAACAAAGATTTGATGAGCTCCTCCTCCTGCCATGCTGGCAACATGGAGGACACCAATGAGAAGTAATTGAGGGCATATAAAATGCTCCCAGAGTCACAAAGCTTTTTCTTAAAACATGATGCCATTATTGTCTTCAGGTTACAGAAGAAGAAACTGAGGCTCAAAGATACTTACCTAAAGTTATACAACGAGTTTCTGAGAAGGATTCCAATTCAGACCTCCTGACTTCAATCTAACCCAATCTATTAAGCACTTCTTAGACACCCATGAACTACAAAGGCCTGTGCCAGGGAGCAGGGGTCCAAAGATTAGGGTGGTGGTGAGTGTGATTGAATCAATCAGTCTATTGCCTCTACTGTACTTGAAGGAGCTACTTAAATTCTCTATATCCTAATAACTTTAGCTTTGAGAACACCTCTATTGAATCAAACAACTAATCAAAATCCACTGGATGAAATGAAATGATGCTAGCCGCAAAGTATCCAAGGATTGGTGGATAAGTTGGTCACGCCCCATGGAGCTTGGGTAGAAATGGTAAAGACAGTTCAGGCACTGGCACGGAAGAGCTGGTGTAAGCCATTCCAGCCACTCCTGTGAGAAAGAGGGTCACTTGGGAAGGGGTGGAAAGAGCCTCTGCGCCCTTTTCTCTTGACCAGAGGCTGACCTTGTGCACTTTGAAAGGTCAGGAGATTTTGGACTTTTGTGGTTGGCCCAGCTGCATCCCTAGAGCAGCAGTGGCTGATGACCATTTGCATTGGGAATCAAGGACCGATTAGACCCCGTAAGGAAAAGAAGGTCCAGGGCTTTATGAGGACCCCAGCAAGAAGTGTACTCTAAAGGGAACTATGTGAAGATGCCCTGAAGGTTAGAAAAGTATGTCCAGACTTCAGTTCTTTTGAGGTGCCCCTTTCCTTTGCCCCACAGTCCATTGTCCATAGGACTCTCCACCACCCAAGCCTCCAGTATGGGGCATGTTACACACCAAATGTTCTTATGATACCACTATAGAAACACCCATTCCAAAAGTTAATTATCTGGCTAATCGAGTAATCGGTGAGAGGCCTCTCCTCTGTCTCTCTTTCTATCTTTGTCTCTCCTGCTATCTCTCTCTTTTTCATTCTCCTCTGTCTATTGCTTTCTTTCTCTATCTCTCTCCCCCTCTCTTTCTCTTGCTTGTTTCTGTCTCTCTTCTCTTTCTCTTTGTCTCTGTCTCTGTCTCTCACTCTCCTCTCTCTTTTTCTATCTCTCTGTCTCCTCTCTCTGCTTCTGTCTCTCTATTTCTCTTGCTTTCCTGTCTCTGTCTATATGCCTTTATCATTATCTGCATTTCTCCCTCTGTCTTGTTCTTATTTTCTCTCCCCCTTCTCTATGTCTCTGTACTTTTCTATCTCCGTCTCCCAATATACATGTATGCACACACGCACACACCACACACACACAACACATGCACACGTGAACACAACCACGTACACGCACACACCATACACGTGCACACACAAATACACACCACACAGATATGCATATACCACACATGCACACACAAACACACATGCATGCACAACATGTGTACACATGCACACACCACCCACATGCACGCACCACACACAAACACACACCAAACACACATGCACATACCACATATACACATGCGAACACACACCAAACACATATACACACATGAACGCACACATGAACACACACAACACACACGTCTTAGAACTTCATGTCTTTGACAGCTAGGTTAGGGTTAGTGGTTCCAGCTGGCTCTGTCTGCTCTCAGACTCCGCATTGGGGATGAAATGCTGAGAAATGTTCATTGATTCGTTGAACTTTTGGGGCCACGATTTACTACTTCCAAAGGGACCCTACCTGTAATCCCCAAGACGCCTTTGCCAGGAACATTCATTACAGTGACGCTCCTGTTTTCGTTTCTGCCTAATAACTAGGCCAGGGGGTGCTCCTCACCACAGAGGGAGCCCCTCCACAAGTGTCCGTGAGCCGGCCACACAGGAAAGGTCACATTCATTTACAACATTCACACAAGAGCCGGTCTTGGTACTGTCTTGGCGGGCAGTGGGCATGGTTTCAGCCCCCCAAAAAGCCTAGGATTGCTGTCCCCAGGTGACTGGGCCAGGACCCAGGCTTCAGTGTGTCTAGGGCAGAGACACCAGGGTCAGCTCCTCAGCACCTTCCACGATAATTCACCCATCCATCCGTCCGTACTTCCATCCACCCCTTCGACGGGTCTGGCTTGAGCCTCCCACAGTAGTGGGCTCGTCCTACCCAGGGAGGCACCTAGAAGTGGGGCTAAGACTGGTGGGGGAGGGGGTAGAAGACTGGGAAGAGGGCCAAACATCCCAGAATAGCCCAGTCATTGCCCCAGAGCTAGAAGGGGCCTTTGAAGCCATCCAGGCTAAGGTCCCTGAATTTGCAGATTAAGAAATAGAGGCCAAAGGATCAGAAGGGACTTGTCCAGTGTTCAACAATGCATTTGTGGCAGACAGGATTTGAACTCGGGTCCTAGGACTCCATACCCAACGTATGCACATGTCCAAGGCCTCATTCCGAGTAAGTTATATACGGGAGGACCAAACATGATGCATGTCGTGTTCCAGTGTGCTTCAGGCTCCCAATCACCCCTAGGGGTGCCCCCTTTAGTGCCTTGGGGGTCTGCCTTGGAGACCCCACTCAGGATCCTTCAGAAATTCAGATTCAGACCTCAGGGCTGGGTGAGTCTGCACATGTCTCTCCCCTTCAGTGACTGCTCTGCCAAGGATGGGGGAGGGGAAGCTGCTTGTGCCCCCTCAGCCCCGGTCCCTGGCTGCTCCTCCACTTCCCCTCCCTCCCTCCAACCTGCCAGGAAGAGCCGGGTCAGTCCTGAATGCCCACCGGGAGCTGCTGCTCCTGGCCCTTCCCCAGGGTGCCGTACCCCGCAGCTTCTCCTCCTCTGACCCGTCTCTGCCCACGCCTCGCCTGGCCCCGGCCCCTGCAGTCACACCAGCCCGGGCTCTTGGTCACCCTATGCTTGGCTTACCATCATTTCTTTGACTCCATATCCGAGAGACTTCAGAAGAGACCCTGAAGGTCCACCCAACCCTCAGTCTCTCATCGAACCCTTCAGCTCCCGTGCCCAGCCTGCTGGTGGCACCAAGGCTAGAGTACAGGGCTTGAAGTCAGGAAGACCCGAGTTCAAATCTGGCCTCAGATTAGCTGTGAGACTATGAGTACGTCACTTAACTGCTTGTTGCCTCAGTTTCCTTGTCTGTAAAATGAGGATAACAATAGCACCTCCCTCCCAGGGTCATTGTGAGGACATGCCTCACACGTAGTAGGCATTTAATAAATAAATTCTTGTTTACTTCCTTTCCATCTATCCTCGTCAAGAACCCGAAGTAGTTTGTTTCCAGCCGCGTCCTGACAACACTGAGATGTGTGCATCCCTAGAAGGAAGATCAGTGGAAATCTGTTCATGCCCTAAGAACTAAAAGAGGAAGGAAGCGTCTTTCACTGGGCTTTTAGTATTCTCAGACTGTGTTTCAGGTGCCGAGCTAAGAAAGGGCTGAGGACCCGAACACGACGAGGATGAACAGAAGAAAACCCAACAAACCGCGGTTCCTGCCCTCCAGGAGCTCTAATGGGAGGAGAACCGATGGGGTATGTCCAATGGAAATCAAAGGCTCTCAGAGAAGGAAGGCACTGGCTGCTTGGGGAAGGGGACCAGGAAAGGTTTCCAGGACAGGGGGAGCCAGGAGGCACAGGTGAGGAGGGGGAGCATGCCAGGACTGGGGGCAGTCTGGGAAAACATCAAGGCAAAAATGACAGGGCATTTTGATGTACCAGTGACAAAATACAAGAAAAAAATCAGAAAGTGAGCTCCCACTCCAGAAAACAATTAGGAAATGGTTGGACAGACATTCTCCATTCTACAAAGCCACTCTCAGGACATATAATTATGTTTTTAAGAAATCCAGAATGACTCACCAGCAAACCCAGACCCCAGCGTTCAGTGAAGCCAAGAACATGAACCATGTGGGGGACAGTTCATTTTATGGGCAATGCAGGGTTAATTGGCACACACCATTTGGAAGAAATGAGGTTTGCACTAAATCTTATATCATTTATGAGAATAAGCTCCAAATGGATTAATGAACTAAACATAAATGATCTCACCATAAAAAAAAAAAAGAGACAGAGAGAGAAAAGGGGATTGCGTTCTTCTCACAACCATAGCCATGGAAAGAGTTCTTTACCAAAGAAGGGACAATGGAGATTACAAAAGATAAAACCAGTCATTTTGATTACATGAAATTGAAAAGCTTTTGTACACACACAAAAATCAATACTACTAAGATAAGAAGGCAAACTGTCAATTGGGAGAAAAGAAAGTCTTTGCATCAAATATCTTTACTAAGGGTCTAATGACCAAGATACATGGGGATCTAACAATTAGATAAGACTGAGCCTTATTCCCCGGTGGATAAGGGGTCAAAGACCATAAACAAAGAGCTCTCAAAAGAATTTCAAACTGTTAATAGTCATATGAAAAATTGCACCCAAATGCCAATGCTAAGAGAAATTTAAAATGATTCTGAGGTTTTACTTACCACATGGAAAACTGGTGAAAATGGTAGCATGAGAAATTATTATTGTTGTTTAGTCATTTCCAATCACATTGTACTCTCTGTGACCCTGTTTGGGGTTTTCTTGGCAAAGATACTGGAGTGGTTTGCAGTTCCTTCTCCAGCTCATTTTACAGATGAGGAAACTGAGGCAGTGTTCAGTGACTTGTCCAGAGTCACACAGCTGGTAAGGGTCTGAGGTTAGATTTGAACTCTGGTCTTCTTGACTCCACTGTGCCACCTGGCTGCCCAGTGCACCACCTAGGTCCGTTAATACAGCACAAGTGGATCAATGAATTGGAACAATTACTTTGGACATAAACTTGTAGTTATGCTTTAAAAGGGGGCAGTGCTGTGCACTAAGGTTGACCGAGAGATACCATTGCGAAGGTATGCATACCAAAGCAGTTAAAGACAGAAAGAAGGGTCCCCTAGACATCAACATAGTAATAGCCGCACATCCTCTCTCCAAGTAGCAAAGACCTGGAAACCAAGCAGGGGATCTACAGCTTAGGAAATGTGTAAATGAGTTGTGACTCATGAATGTAATGGGTTAATACTCACTGCTTTACAAGAAGTGACAAAAAAAAAATATGAAGAATATGGAAAAACATGATGGGCCAAAGTAAAATAATAAAGAATGAAGAAAAGAGAAGCAGAGAAATGATCAACACAGTGATAGACATGATGTCTATGGAGAGAACAGCACCAAGGCCACTCAAGAACCCTGTGGGCGTCAGGGGTTTGCAAGCATGGGCTTAGCCCAGAAAAGAGCTGAGGACACACGGCCTGCCTTATTCATGGCAGCCAAGCCTGGGGGACTCAAGGTGGCCTTGGAGACTTCTCTGCTTTTAGACATGGCCCATGTGTCACCTGGTGTCCTGAATGGCTTTTGTTGTGTTTTCCTTTCCCTTTTGATCTCTGTTATAAGAGATGACTCTCTGAAGAGGGGAGAGGAGGGGAGAGATTCAGCGTCAAATGGGAAATAAAAATAAAAATCATCAATAATCCCGAGATATCTGTTTTCTGAAGATAAGATGATTGTGTCATGGCCCGTGCCTCAGCCCGTCTCAGAATATCCCAAGGCCCACCTGTGCATAGCTTGGAGCTGGGGCCTTGGCCACGGCTGAGGGCCAGGACAGACAGCTCTACCTCCCAATGTCAATGATGACTGTGATGGGCCAACAGGCACCCTTCCACAAGGTGGACAAGAGCCCAGTGTTGGTATGCAGAGCCTGCTGGCCCTTGAGCTGGAAGAGGAATCCTTAGGACTCATTGAGTTCCAGGACTGGCACTCTGCAGAGGAGGGAGCTAGGGCTTTCTGCATTTCCTAAGACCTCCATACAGCTGCCATTTTACTCAAGTCCTTGGGACTCCCCATCCCTGCTAGGCTCTGTCCTCCATGAGACCAGCTGCCCTGGAACCTCGGTCCTTGTCTTGTCTCTCACTGTCTGCCTGCTCATGAAGCTGACCTGGAAGACCCTGGAGATTCCTAGAATTTCAAATTATCTTTCACCCGGGAGGTGTGTGTGATCTGGGCATTCCACGCATGTGTGTGCGCAAGTATGTCTATGTACATGCACACACGCACACACACACACATACATACCATGAGTCTAGGCTGGGAGCAGAGCAGTTCAGGCCTCAGGCTGCTCACTCTGTCTATTTAGGCCCAATTGGTAACTTGGGCCTCTGAGAGAGGACATCCTCTTACCCAAGTGTGTTTGCACTGGGGGAGGTCAAATCAGGCTTCCTGCCTCCTAAAGCACTTTCCCCATCAGTATTCATTCTTGATATTCACTCTTTACATCAGAGTAGCCAAACACTGTTACCCCCATTTTAAAGTGGAGGAAACTGAGGCCTAGAGGCCTCATTGACTTATTCAAGCTTGCACAGCTGAGCCTGGAAGACAGGTGCACCCAGGACACACATTTGCACACTCACGCACACACACACACACACACACACACACACTCAAACACAAGTACACTTACCTCTACAGTACTTATGCAACGTTCTTTTTCAGGGACAACTCCAAATAGGATTTTGTCTTTCCCCCACTTCCCAGGGCCTGGGTGTATCTGCCGCGTCTTGGTCTCCCCTTTGAGCTCCTGGCTTGGTATCAACCCTGCCACCTAGAAGCCAGGAAGCTGGAGCCTTCCCTGTGCTGGGCTGGGACTGAGGGAGGAGATAGAGAGGAGGCACGTAACCCCTGGTATCTGTCCTGCCTGTAGGCAGCCTGGACAGCGGCCTCCCCTGCTCGGTCCTCCCTGAGTTTTGCTGGAACATGGGAGACGTCTTCCCATCTCCAGTTATCATCCCTGCAGCATTCTTGATATGCTGAGAATGGTTGAGGAGACCCTCTCCTCCAGCAGACGCACCCCACTTCATTTCCCACTCGGGCTTTCCAGATCAAAAGGGCCTTGACAAAGGCAATCATTGAATCCTTCCCTTTTTCAAAAGGTGTTTAAAAACTGGGTCTTTCTCCGTCTCAAGATCCTCACTTGGGATTAAGTAAATTAATTGGCATTAGATTAGATTAGTCCCTAATGTCTGGAGAGTTTTATTTTCTCAGCGATGTTCTGGAGTCTCAGAGATGAAGCATAGAGAAGGAAAGCAGGCCTTTTGCATTGGTGCCCCCACCTTCCCCCCAACACACCCCCTGTCACCATGGGGGCTAAGGCTACCCTTTAGCGACAAGGCAAAACTCTTTTCCTGGCACAGCGGTCCTTGCGTGACGTTGCTGGTAATTCAAGTTAAGCTCTGATTCGCCATGCTGCGGTAAATTATGATTCAATTAGACTTAGTTCCTTCTGGAAAAGAGTGTCCTGGGGCAAGCCGGGCTGGAGCAGCCCTCAGGAAACAAGCCCGGGTGCCTGGAGTGCAGAACACGAGGCCTCTGGGTCCTGGGGCTCAGCGGTTGTCAACCTTCATTCCATTAAGATGGTTAATTCAAAGGCACTTTCGGGAAGAATCCATGTCATCAAGCTAAAGACTTTGGAGCTCTTAAAACTGGAACGAAGTTTCTGTCCCCCTAAGTCCCTGGCATTGTAAGAACACTGTCTGCAGCCTCCCTGATGGGGCCTCGAAAAGCCTTGGTCTGAAGCTTCTGATGACAGGGAGATCCCAACCAGATCCCCGTTGTCACCAGCCCAGTTTGACCTCAGCCCACAACCCGTTCTCTGTTATGGAGGCCATAAGGCGAGAAGTCTGACTTCTAGCAGGGAAATGGACAGTCCTGGGTGTTGTTCTTATGGAGAGATGCATATTCAAGGTTAGTATGATATTTGGCTTTGGGACTGGCTGAATCAGGAGGGTGCAGCCTCCAGTGGAAGGTGTCCAGTGGAGGGTTACAGAAATCCATACTGGAGAGGGGCTGTTCTGCTTGTCCCTACAGGGTAGAGCCAGGGGGGTGGGAGTGGAGGCAGGATGGAAGGGGATGCTTCCTTACAAGGAAAGCTGTCCCAGCATGGAATGGGCTGACCTGCGAGGTGGTAGGCTCCCCCTGATTGGAGGTCTCCAAGAAGAGGCTGGATGGCTACCTGGCGGGGATGTGGCAGGGGGGTTAGAAGGTCCACGGTCAGGGCTAGGCTGGGTGAGGAGCCTCTGAGGGCCCTGCCAAGGCCAAAGGCTTGTAATATCTCTCCTAACAAACAGCCTTCTCCCAGTGGGACATCTGTCAGTCAGAAGGGTCGCTCGGCTCTGTTCTTTAGCCCCTCCTACCCTGAGCTGCTGGTCTTTGTCTGAGGGCCAGAGAGGGCCTGGACCTTGTACTGGACCTCAGCCCTCCATCCTTGAGACTAAGCCCCCTTTGCTTTTCTTAGCATGATGTGCTCTTTCCCCAGCCAGGTCCCTCCCCTCACCACAAGGCACGCCTGTGAGATGGGAAAGGGCCTGGCCTGAATGTCCTCAGCAGCTAGCAGATGAGCAAACCACGGCCCATTCATGGGCATCCCTTTTGTGCCGTTAGACTTGCAAACTGTTTTATGCCTGCCGTGCCTTGGGAGCCTCAGAAATGCTCTGGACACTAGGAGCCATTATCATTCTCATTTTATAAGTGAGGAAAGAGAGGACAGTGTCCCACATCTAGGGGGTGTCAGAGGAAGGGATTGAACCCAGGTCTGCCTGACTCCAAGCCCAGCACTCTACCCAGTGCACTGTTCTGCTTCATCATCACCATCACCATCATCGCCATCACCATCATCATCACTATCACCATTATCATAATCTGACATTTCTACCATTCTTCATTTTCATATACTTTGTATCATTTAATCTTCACAAATCCAGATATAAGGAAGATACCATGAACATTCTTGCCCTCATTTACCAAAGAGAGTAAATGATTTGTCTAAGGTCCCCCAGCTAGGAAGTGACATTGTTGGGCCTTGAACCCAGGGCTTCAGGTCCAAGTCTAAAAAGCACTGCCTGTCTCTGGGATCAGTTCAGAGGGCTTATGATGGTTGAGGCGGTGTGGCTACATGGCCCTCACTGGGGAAGCGAGATTGGTGAAAATAAGTGCCCCGGAGAAGATGGGAAGGATGATGGTGGCGGGGGACCTAACCATTTTCTGTGTTGGGAGCGTCCTCCCCCCTCCCTCCATGAGCCCATACCTTCTTCACCAAGCCACTGCAAGAACCTGGAGGAACCTCATGGGAGCACCGTCATCTAGGGAGCCACACGGTTGGACACCCGCCTGCCCCCTTTCCAACTCAAGCATCATCTGAAAATGCTGAAATGTAAAATCCCCAGCAGGACTTTGTGCAAGCCGGAGCATGTCTAATAAGTGGCTGAGGGAGAGACTTCACACACCTTTAGTCCTTATCAGCTCCTAGGCAGCAGTGGGATTAGCTGATGATCTTCCCAGCTCTGAGCTGTTGCCAAGCCCAATCCCAGGATGAGGCACATTAATGGTGTGGTGGAGGTCACCAAGGGGTAGTGGAGGGGGGAGAGGTCTGCTCGCTTCCATCCCAGGACTCATGCTAGTCTTTCTGTGTCACCTATCCCCCACCCCAATACACAAGTATTCCCCAGGGGACAGGGCAGCAGGGGCTTTGGGGATGGGAAGGAAGAGAAGAAGTGACATAGCACAGTTGGGGAGGTGTGGAGTCAGGCTCAAAATCAAGGAGAGGGCAGCAGGATTGTCTACCTGCCCCTGGCTGGGGCTGGCTTCTGGACGGCGGCCTAGGTGTTGCAGCCATCAGTCCTGAATGGTATCAGACTCCACATGGAGCATCATTCCTGAGACAGATTTGTCAGGTAGTGTCCATCCCAACAATACACAAAGTTTTAAAATGTATTTTTAAATTGGTTATGGAGTTCATAGGAAAGGGGAACACCACAGAATCAATGCTTTTGAATGGTAGGGCTGGATAAGACTTTTGAGAGTCCCTTGGACAGCAAGGAGATCAAAATAGTCAATACTTAAAGAAATTTATTCAGACTATTCTTTGGAAAGACAAATACTGAAGCTGAAGCTTAAATACTTTGGTCACATAATGAGAAGACAGGACTCATTGGAAAAGACCTTGATGTTGGGAAGGATTGAAGACAAAAGGAGAAGGGGATGGCAGAGGATGAGATGGATGGACAGTATCCTGGAAACAATGAACATGGATTTGGACAGACTTTAGTAGATATCGGAGGATAGAAGGGGCTGGTGTGCTGTGGTCCACGAGGTCACAAAGAGTCAGACATGCCTGAATGACTAAACAATAATTGTAAACATGCAAACAAACACATTTCTAGTCTTCTCCAGGAGGGGACAGCTGAAGCCAGAAGTGGTCAGTGGTCCCTGACAGTTTTTAGCTGAATTGCTGAATGCATTTGCTCCTGAGTCTCGGTTTTCATCAGATCCTGAGGTCCGTGTTCAGACTGAGTAAAGACTGGAATCCAAAATGTTCGTTCCTTCATCCGATGATAAGCTCTGTTGTTATGTTTGGGGTAGGTAAGTCAAATGTCCCATAGAAACTCTGTTGTTTACACTTCTTGGCACACTCACCAGGGACACAGCCATAAAGAATTAGGCACATTCAAATTGCTATGCTCAGAACTCATGGGTTTGAACCTGTCTCATGGGAGCCTTTCTGTGCCTAGGAAGGCAGTGGACTCACAGCCCACAGGTGGAGATTCAATTATGCATTTAATTTTGTTTATTGCCATGGCTATCATCATCACCAATATTGATAAAGCACTTTAAGGTTGGCCAACTGATTTAGCATAGAAGCAATAAGCAAATATATACTACTAGTTCTCGACTGGCTCAGAAGAGATAACAGATCATTTGCCCTGCCTATTTGCTTATTTCTGGGGTGAAAATGGCACAGTGAAACAGCCCTGCCCTCAAGGAACTTACATTCCAGTAGGACAGAAGTTTGATGACTGACTATGTGAGAACCACAGAGTTCAGCATTAGCTCAGCCCTTCTGCTCAGGGGGCAAAGTCCTTCATCTCTAGGCTGAGCTTGGGGTTTCCCAGGAACCAGATTAATTTTGGTTTATCGGGGTCGAGTGGCTATTGATGCCATCTGTTGGTTAAATGAGGAAATATTTCCCCAAGGATCTAGGGACTGGCTGCTGCATCTTGAATTTAGAAAAAAATCAGGAAAGTTTAGTCCATTTGGCCATGGGGTGACATGGAAGATACAATCAGACATGCCATTCTTCTCTGTCTCTTTCAAAGATTACAGAGCCGGCTTTCTCTGCTCCTCTCTACCTCTTATAATCCCAGTTTCTCTTCAAGAATCAGTTTAACTGGTGCATTCTGCAGAAGACCTTTCTTGCCCTCTCCACCCCTCCCCCACCTCCCAGCTAAAGCTCTCCCGCTCCCTTGTCTTTTGTCTGCATGTGGCTGGTATGTGCCTAGAATGTATATGTTGTCTCCCCCATTAGACTGTGAGTTCCTTGAAGGAAAGAGTTAATTTCCCCCCTCCCCTTTGTATCCCCAGTACCTAGCAAAACACCTGACTATATAGATATATGTGTGTGTGTGTGTGTATACAAACACATATACATATATATGTACACATATACATATTCTCGATTGATTGACCTGCATGTACAGTAAAAAGGTCAAAAGTCTAAAAGCTCTGCTGTTAAGTCAACAAAAATTTAGTTTCTATATGTCAGGTACTAAGCTAAGTGTTGGGAATACAAATACAAGAAAAAAGCAAGTGAAAAGGAAGAAAGCAATGAAGGAAGAAGGAAGGAAAGAAAGAACAAAGGAAGAAAGAAAAAAGAAAGGAAAAAAGAAAGAAAGAAAGAAAAATAAAAAGAAAGAAAAAGAAAGAAAGGAAGGAAGGAAAGAAAGAGATAAAGGAGGGAGTGAGAGAGGGAGGAAGGAAAGGAAAGGAAAGGAAAGGAAAAAGGAAAGAAAGACATTTCTTGCCCCGAAATAATTTCCATTTTAATGGGCTAAGACAACCCATAAAAGGAAGCTGAGGTGGGCTGGAGCAGTAACCACGGGCTACTGGTTTTAAGATGGTAGGGGAATGCTTGAAAGTGAAGAATCCAGAAAGCCTGATTCACTTTCGGGTGGGCAGGATCTGAAGAAAAGGACATCTCAGGCTTCTCTTCGGGAAAGTAGACTGTCTGGTCCCGCATGCTGCTCCCTTCCCTTCTATGAAGCTGAAGCGGATGCTTAGGCTTTTTGATATGAAAAGCCAGGGTGTCCTGGTTTCTATGTTACCCTGACAACATGATTCTCTGAGTGATGTAACTAAGGCATATACATAGTTTGAGGACCAAAACTCTCCAACTAGACTGGAATCTCTCTTCCTCCTCCCCTTGCCAAATTGCGTCGAAACCAGACAGCTGCCTCCCAAATACCTGGGCAGGGGGCAGCCAGGTGGCTCAGTGAATAGAGCACGGCCCTGAAGTCAAGAGGACTTGAGTTCAAATCCAGCCTCAGACACTTAACACTTACTAGCTGTGTGACCCTGGGCAAGTCACTTAACCCCAATTGCCTAGCCAAAACAAAACAAAACAAAAAACAAAACCAAATACACTGGGCACTCTTTAGTCTCTGTGCCTTTGCTCTCCCCGATCCCTGTGACAAGAAATCTCTCCCTTCCCTTCTTCTTCTGTTGATTTCATAGGGTAGTAAGGGTAGGCCTCTTCCCATTAACCACACACACTAGCTGGATGCTGAAGGACTCTGGTGCCTTGGCATGAGGAAGTGGTCTTCTTCGTGGGCCCTTGGTCCTCTGACGATGGGAAGGGGCCTCTGCATGAGCAGGCCTGGCCACGGAGCCCAGAAGACAGGCCCACTTGGTGGACCATGGAGAGAGTGACGCTGAGCTCAAGCTCTCTCTTCAGCTGTGTAGAGCAAGTCCGGCTCTCCGTGGGAAGGGGGAGGTCCTTGTCCTTACCATGGCAGCACGATAACTGTAAAGGACATGGGGCTGAAGGCTCTCCTTCGACTCCGGCGTGCCTGGGACGAGGTGCAGGCATTCTCAGTGTCTCTTGGGATTTGTGTCTCTTTGCTGAGCCTGGGTGGCTAAGCAGTGATCTTGAAATAGACCTTCCCAGTCTTGGAGGTGACTTTGGGGGTCTGGCAGGTGGCGGCTCCTGGTGAAGATGAACCAGCAGAAGGACCAGCCCAACATGCGGCTCGGGATCTTCGTGAGAGGACGTGGACCTGGGGGTGTTTGTTTGGACAGTGCAGAGCCGAGGGGAAGGCGAAATGTCAGTTCAGCAGTCCCATAAGCTATTCCGTGTTTTGATGACTTCAACCTAGGAGGAGAGTATAACACTAGTTGTTAGTCATTGTTGCGTGCTTGTGAATGGATGTTTGTGAGTGTCTTGTGGTAGGTATGTCTTTTGTTGGTGGAAATAAATAGCTTTCCTAGGCTTGTTGCATGGTATACATCAAGTGTTTATGCTGGCCCATTTGGGGAGACCCTAGTCACGAGCTAAACCTAAACTCTGAGTGGTTTTTCTCCAGAGCTGGGGGGCAGAGGCATAAGAGCCACAGAATTCAAGAAAGAGTCTAACGCCTCTCTTTAGAGGCAAGGCCTCCACCCTCCACTGTCTCAGAATAGCAGGGAAGTCAGCACTGACTGACTCAGTGGGTCAGCTGGACCCAGTCCATGCCCCCTTGGGGACAAAGCTGAAAGGGATTCCTTAATGAGGAAGGGAAAGCCTCGGGACTCCAGTTCCCGTGAGCCTCGCATGGTTCTGATTGTTACACTGCCCATCCTTTGAGGTCAGCTCAAAGGCCACCACCTCCAGGAAGCTCCCCCTGATTCCCTGGGTTGTAACAGCCTCCCTGCTCTGGCCTCATGGGCCCTCTATGTGCACCTCTATGTTCACAGCAGGTATCCTGGTCTTGTGGTTTTGTACATAAAGTGAGTTACCCATGTACGTGCACAATCTCGCTGTTCAACTGTGAGCTCCCTCTGAGGGCTGGGACTGTGCCCCTCTATCTTCTCCACATCCCCACTCAGGCCTGGGCACCAGGAAGCCACTCACCAGCATCTGCTGTGGGCAGGGCTTCAACTCAGATACTTGGCCTGTGTGTGTGTGTGTGTGTGTGTGTGTGCGAGTGTGTGTGGGCGTGTGTGCTTGTGCAGTGAATGCATGCGATGTGTGCGCATGCATGCACTCATGCATGCCTGTGCGCATGGATGTGCATGTGTAGGCATGCACGCGTCACGTGCTCATATATGTGCGTGTGCGTGTAAACACATGCATGTGCACATACATGTGTGTGCAAGTATATGGGTATGCATATATATGTGTATGTGCTTGTGTGCTGTGTGTATGAATGTAATGTGTGTGCATGTGCGCGCTCATGTATGCCTTGCAATGTATGTATATGCATGTGTGCATGCATGTGTGTGCAGCGCATGTGTATGTGTGTGTTGTGTGCATATGTGCATGAGCGCATGTGCATGTAAGTGTGTGAGCGTGTGCATGCGCGTGGGCGGAGGGCCGGGGGTCCCTGGCACAGGCCTTGCAGCCTGCTCTGAGAGTAGCCGACATTTGGACGAGCTGCTGCTTGGGAAGACGGGAAGGGGGAAGGGGGCTTTGAACCTGCTTTTTGGATCTGCAGAGCAGGGTCCTTGCTGGCATGTCACTGGGCCCAGCTGTCAGGCTGCCAGTGCCGACTCCCCTGCCATCCTGTGCCAGGCTCAAAGGAGGGGAGATGCTGAAGGACGTCTGACATGTTCGCTCCTCATCTGCATATCCACGATTTCCACTCGGCGTGTCTTGGGCTCCCGCTAACGGCTTCATAATTGGAATCACCTCAGGACACCCGTCAGTGTGGGCTCAGGGGCTTGAAATGCGGCATTTATATATTTTTAAAGACTGTATCTCTCTCTCTCCCGGAGCCGCCGCGTTCCACCCCCTCGCTGTCACTGACGCTCTCCTGGTGCTTTGAGGCTGTGAAACCTGAGCTAAATTACCAGACTTGAAATAGAGGCGGCTGTCTGGGTGGATCTCGGACACCCGTCAGGCCAAGCCTGGAGCCCTTGACAGTAATGGGACTTGTGGCCGAGGACGGCTGCGGCGTAATGGCTGCAGAATTGGACGGCCACGGAGGCCAAGATTGTCACGGGCGTTCCCACTCGGCGAGGCCGGCCGCCCCCTCCCCGCAGAGGTGCCAGGGGAGGCTGAGGGAGAGGCGTGGGAGGGCTGGCCACCTCTCCGGCGTCCGGGGCTGCTTCTGGTCGCTTCTGTCAGCCATCTCAGGCTCAGGATCGAGGAGCCAAGCCCTCGGCTCCTGGCCCCCAACGAACACGACCATCTCCCCAGTAAGCGGTCACCTCTGCTGGGAGACCTCGGAGGAGCCTCAGCTCGGCCCCTCCTGCTCTGCTCTCATTAGCTCCCACTGTTGGGAGGTTTATTCCTGATGTCAAGCTTCCATCTGCCTCCTGCTACCTTGGCCCCATTGGTCCTGTCCCTGCCTGAGCCCAAGCAGAGCCAGGCTAATCCCTTCTCCCCAGGCAGAGCCCCCCTTGGAATGCCTGGAGGCCTATCCCGCCCCTCCCCCAAGTATTCTCTTCTGTATGATAACCCCTACCAGTCCATCCCCACACGACTTAGCCTCCTTCCTCAGCTGGGCTTTGTACATCCTCCATCTTGTCGGTCTTTGGCAAATGATAGTCTTCAGAAGTGACCACAGCCCTCTGGATGTGGCCGGTCTGGGGCAGATGACAGGGGCACCGTCACGGCCCCCTGGTCCTGGCAGCTCTGCCCTCCTCATGCGGCCCCTCACCCTCTCCACCCTCACAGCTGCCTCATCTAAGTGTCTCCACACTTACAACCTGCCACTCCTGGACGGTCTCCAGCATCCTCGCCACCCTCACCAGCCTCCAACTGTTCAATGTCCTTATCAATGACACCCTAAGAAGGCGAGGGGGAGGGGAGGGGACAAGGAGGGATTCAGGGCAAGGTGGCATTTGGCCAAGGCACAGAAGCCAGAGCACTGAAGTTGGAGGGAAGCCTGGCACTTACCCGCCGTGTGATCTTGGGTCTTGACCGCTCTCTGCTCACCTCAGTTTCCTTCTCTGTAAAATGAGAGGGTTTGGTTAGATGAAGCCTAAGGCATCTTCCAGGTCTAGGGCACAGGGAGAAGGCATAGCCTCAGCCAGGCCAAAGGCCCTACGCTCCCTGCGCTGTCCACTAGCAGGGGTGTGAAGGAGAAAGCCGCGGGCCCTGCCCTGATGCAAGGAAGTCTGGTGGATGAGAGAGACGTCAGTGGGACCAAGGTGACACGTCAGCCTCCCTCTTTCTGCTGAGGCCCCACCATCCTCCCAAGACCTCCCTGCAGCTCAAAACATCAGGGGCTTCTTCCTTCTAGCCTCTTCTTCGTGTACCCTCCCACCTGCCCCACCCTATCCAAGCTGTCACCAAGCCTTGTCATCTGCCCCTCCACAATCTCCCTTAAAGGGGTAGCCATCTCCCCACACCCATAGCCACCCCTGCCGGTCAGATGTGCATCCCTTCGCACTGGGACCTCCCTCACTGGCTTCCCTGCCTCCACCCTCTCCCCAGTCTACTCCATCCTCCACATGGCTACCAAATGTACCCCAAAAGCCGAGGTCTGGCTAGGTCCCTTCCGGCCTCCCTATCAGGTCTGAGTTAAACTATAGGCAGCCTCCTTGGCATCTTAGGCTGTTTACTACCTGGCTTCCCAGACTTTTGCATCTTTCCCTTCCAGGTTTCCTCTTCTCACACTGTATTCTAGCCCAGTGGGCCTCATTGTTGATCCATGAAGTGGACTTCCTTACCTGACCATGGCCCTTCCCACAGGCCATTCTCCATACGTGGGGCACACTCCTCCCACCCTCTGCCTCTCAGAATGACCGACCTTTGGAGCTCTGGAATATTCCTGTAAGGACCTTCCAGCTCCTCCCTCTCCCGGACTGATTGTCCCCTGAGGCAAGGCCCATGAACTTGGTGGGGTTCACTGCCCTGGTGCCGGCCCAGACTCCTCCGGCACAGAGGAACCGCTCCAGAACTGTCACACAGCACCTGGTGGGGAATTTCCACGCAGACCACAGGATTCTGGACCTTGGAGACATCTATCCCTGGGCTGGTATCTGAGAGGGGTGGGAGAGGGTGCCCTGGAATATTCCAGGAATGAATGAACGAGTGAGTAGTGGAAAGGTACTCCCCCTTGCTGCTCCCATCAGGGAGAGAAGGTGGGCATGGGAGGGCACGGAGGGGGTAGAAAAAGGGATCACAGACACCTTGTCCTTTCAAGCCTGGTCACTGTGGAGTGCCCACAGCTGGCAGTGAGGGTGGTCCTGCCTGGAGACAGTCTGGGGAGGAGCTGCCTAAGGGTAGGGGAGGGCTGAGGGAGGAAACAGGATCACCCTTGTCCTTTCAAGCCTGGTCAGTGTGGAGCGCCCACAGCTGGCAGTGAGGGTGGTCCTGCCTGGAGACAAGTCAGGGAGGCAGAGGCCCCCAGTGGCTCCTTAGGGGGCCCTCCAGCATTTTGGGGATGAGAGGGCTCCTCCTCTGCAGCTGCCTGTCTGGAAGATAAGAAGCGTCATGATATTTGAAGTCATCACTCAGGCCGCAATCACATTTTTAGGACTTCAGAGAAAAAGTGGAAGTAAATTGCTCCACTTGGCAGGAGACTAAAAATAGCTGTGGCAGGAAACCAATCCCTTTTCTGCCTTCCTCTGTGTGTGTAGGGTGATCATTGATAGGCAATGTGACCTTGGCCAAGTCTTTTCCCATTCTGAGCCTCAGTCTCCCCTGATATCACAAGTGAACCTTGAAAGACACAAAGCCACACATTCAGGACAAAGTCCGGCCCAAGGGGGCTCCCCTAGTGCAGGGAGGTCTGTGGATGGAGGCCAGAGGTTGAGGGAGGTCTGTGGATGGAGGCCAGACAACCGCTGGCTAGGGATGTTGGAGAGGGGCCGATCTGCCCTGCTGAGGTTCTCTGACCCTGGGTCCTGTGGAGGCAGGCTGTAAGGGGGGATGGGCACCTCTGTCGGTGGCCTCCACAGAACGGAGTGGATTCCAGTTGGCTCCACACTGACCTTTCCCACAAGTGTCCAGGAGGCCCCACCCATGACTTTCAATCCAGGAAAGCCTGGGGAGGATGCATTCTCTTCTCAGATGAAGATCAGGGATGGGTCTTGTCTGCAGAAGACACTTAAAACACATCTGTCAAGGAGAATTCACTGGAACTGTCCAAGTCACAGAGTTTAGTGCTGGATCAAGCTTTCTCCCTTCTCTCTTGTCTTTGTGAGGAAACTATATCCACTCTGAGAGAAGCCCCCCCACCCCCGCCCTTTCCTGAGAAGGAAACCCAGAAATTCCTAGCAGAGACCTTGGCACTGAGCGTTGTGTCCCAGAGGAATCTCCATGGCTACTGGAGATTAGTACCCCTCAGTCCTGGGTCAGGTCCCCCTCTGCCTGTGATGACAGGCTCATGGTGAGACCAGGTGTTCTGAGAGCTGTGGGTGCTAGCTTCTCCCTAACCCCACTTCTGAGGCCAAGCAAATCCTGACAAGTGCCCTGGTATTCCTCCCCTCCCAGACCCCAGCTCTGGGCTCACCTCCCAAGTGCCCTGGTGTTCCTTTCC
>NW_020952400.1:1571287-1577002 GCF_900497805.2 Vombatus ursinus
GACCCCAGCTCTGGGCTCACCCCATCCCTGCTCTGCCTCCTGGTCTGGCTGCTCAGTCCCCAGAGCCCTGGAGGTAAAATGTGATGAGCTAAGAACTTCAAGCCTATGTTCTTTCTCTCCCAAGAGCTGCCTTCATTCCTCCAGGGTATTGATTTTTACAAAAAGAAGAAAAGTGTGTGGGAGGGGAGAATTATGATGTTCTGCCCAAGATGAATTTTTCATAGAGAAACTCAGGCAGTTTTTTTGTGGGGATGAGGGGGGTCAACTGTGGAGTCTGGAGGCTCCGATGGGGCATTCAGGAGCCTGGAAGTGCCAGGAGCATCCAGTCATGAGCCAGCCATGTCCTTACTCCCTTTGGGGCTAAATGTGGAGCTCAGGATGTTTTCACTAATAGGGTACCCCGCCACCCTCTGGGGTAGAAACCACCTCTCGTCCTGCCTTCTGCGTCCTTTCTTTTTGGGAGGATACTGCCTGGGAAAGCTCTTTCTTCTCCCTCAGCTCACCTTTTCCTCCTATTTATACCAGGGGACCTCAACATGGTGCAACTCTGGCACTTTGTTAGGTCCCAGTCACAGATCATAGCTGCCCAAGGCTTTAGAAAAGAATCTAAGAATGACCGTGAAGGGCACCAGTACCTCCGCTGGGGCTAGGTGTCTAGTGATGGGGAGCCTCTATGTATTTATCCTGGCTGGCTCTTAGCAGATGGACGTGCATCTCTACCGCTGACCTACCAGCCAGCCTTCCCAGTCTTAGCTGAGTGACCAGGGCAGGTGCCTTGTGGGAACACTGGCAGGAAGTGTCTTTGGACATACAGTGTCTTGAGGAGACAGCACTGGCCCCAAAGTCTGAGTTTATAGACATTAAACTAGCTTCCTTGGCCCCACTCTCAAAGGTCACCAAGGGATTGAGGGTGTTAGAGATAGAAGAACCCCAGAGCACACTGAGCTCTGCCCATATTTGCAGATAAGCAGCTTGGAGAGGGCATCCGCCTTCATGTTCATCCATGACAGGGTCTTGGCAATGACCACACTCCATGGTTCACTGTGTCACAAGCCCTGACTGAAGTATTGGGGATCCGACTCTCTCGCTAGCAGCCAGAGGCTGGAGGGAGGAAGACACGAGTTCAAATGCTGCCTCAGACATTTGCCAGCTTTGTGACTGGGGAGGAGTGCTTAGCAACTCAGAACCTCAGTCTCCTCATGTGGAAAATGGGGATAATGTAGTCCCTGTGGTGCCTACTTTGAAGGGTTGTTGTGAGGATTAAATGACATACCACATGAAGGGCTTTGAGAGAATGAACCAGCAAATAGATAGATGCATGCATGAATGAATAAATGAATGAATGAGTGAATGAATGCACCAATGAATGAATGCCAAATCAGCACCAAGCACTTCCTTGGTGCCAAAAAAACACTGGTAAGCACTGGAGATGCAGAGACCCGAGGGCTTCGTCCTTCCCCTCAAGGGGTTTACGTTTTCACTGGGGAGAGTAGGCATGGAAGGGAGAGCAGTTTGGGTCTGGGCACTCATGGGCCCCAGGGGCACTGACCAAGGCATATTGTTTTTCCATTAGCACTGGCTGCTAGTTGGGACCTGTTTTAGTTATGTATCCGCTCCTTACCTACCTCCAGGTGCAAATATCATGAAACTGCCAACCACCACTCTGTGACTTCAGTGGAGATTCCATTCATCTTCTCTAGTCCAGGACCCCAGCTTCTGGGCTTACACTTGTGATGAGGAGCTGGTGAACGTACACAGTACGCTCAGCTGAAGCAAACCCCCCATGGGAGAGGTAGAGGATGCCCACCTCTGCTTGGCCGGTAACAGAAGGAGTCCCCACAGATACACTCCAAGTGCTTCTGTTCTGCTAACCGTACAGTGAAAAGACTGGCTCCTGAGGCAGAAGTGGGGTGCATTCTGAAGAGCTCAGCAAACCTCTCCTAACAGCCATCACAACAAAACCCACAGGCAAGGCAAACATGCTGGCATTGGCCATGTCTCCAACGGGATTCTTGTTCCGCACAGAATCCATCACTTCCCCTTCCCAGGGTGTTGAGCTGTCATCCAGAGCCCTCTGCTTTCAGACACAATCTTCTTTCCCAGCTGTGCACATCACCAATCCACCTGTCCCTCCGAATCCCCTATCTATCTTCACAGAATGACAATTTCGGAGTGGGAGGGGATGTAGGAGGCCACTCACCAACCCTTATCATTCCCAGAATTCTCTTTCATAACCGTCTGGTCTGTGCTTGAAGACCCCCAGTGCAGGGAAACCTCCCCCGAACCCCGCCTGCGCTGGGATGGCTGGGAGGGCTGCTTGCTTTTCATTTGTCCGTCATGGTGCCTGGCCTCCATGGAGTCCTCCGAAACTTCGGTCCACTTTTCTTAGTTCTGCTTAGCTCTCTGGATCCCCCTTTCCCCACCCCAGTCTGGTCACTCTTCCACATGGCATCCTTCTAAATCCTCCACATCCCTCCTTCCCTGCCCTTCTCCTCTGCATTCCTACAGTTCTGCCCCCTCTCCTTCACACACAGAGACAGGGCTAGTACCACAGCAGACAAAGTCATCCTGACTCCTTTGGTGCTCTCTGGGCTGCACACCTGGTGCTTCGGACTTCACTGCTGTGCAACATCCTTCCACCCCTACTTTTCAGCTTCCTATGATGTGCTGAGCCTCCCCCACCCCACCCCCATTAGAATGTAAGCACCTTGAGGGCAGGAACATCTTTTAGTGCCTGCCACATAGTGAGCTCTAACTAGAGGCTGGTTGACTCCTTGACTAGACACTGAAATTATGGGGTTCTTGGGTTTCTCAAGCCCTCTATAAACTCTCTCATTCTGTGATTAACTACTGCTCTTTCTAAGCAATTAAGAAGATGCCTTTTCTAGGAGCTAATTGAGTCTGCTGGCTAATTGTTCATGGGCAGCGCACCAGTGGGGGCAGCCACAATGGGGTTAGCAGGAGTAATGAGTAGGGTTACCCATGTTGTATCGGTCACTGCTTCAGGGTACCAACGCATCAGCCCCAGTGGGAGCGCAGAGAAGGGGCTCATATACACTGCAGGTTTCCTTATCTACACAAGTGCTCCCTGCTCTGCCCCCCCAGAAGGAAACTTTTGGAAGGCAAAGACCGATTTTTTGTCTCTGTATCTCCAATACCTAGAACTGTTGTATTTTATATAGTTTTTGTTGTATTTTATATAATTTAATATAATTAATAAATGCTTGTTGAATATAGTTGAATTATCCATACCTCACACTGGAATCATGTTGCTTTGTCAAGCATCTTCCCATCTGATCTTTCATTTAAGCCTAAATGGGAGGGGGGCAGAAGGTGGGGTCTGGGGCTAGGAGGAGGGCTCACTCTTCCTTTCCTTTGGTGAGGAAGCCACTCAGAGAGGGCGGTGACTTGCCAACAGTCCCATGGTAAATAGGAGCTGAGTGATCCCTAGAATGCAGATCTCCTACCTCCTCGTGTTCCATTCTACCAGGCCCCCATATTGAATACTGGCTCATAGCCCAGGTGTGAGCACTGGGCTTGAGGCTCCCACCGGATTTTTAAAGCAATACTTGAGAGCCATGTATGGAAGAAGGCAGGGATGTCCTGGCTGGGGTCCCCCACATATTGTCTGCCCATTTATTGGGTGATTGTAGCAAAGGCCAGAGGAGCTGGACCCCAACCATTAGCCTTGGCTCTCCATCCCCACACTTGGCTGCCCTGGGCAGCAGCTTTGAAAGGAAAATGCAGAGCTGGCTTTTTTCACGGTGGGGCTAGCTGTACACTGAAAAGTGCTTTTTGGGCTTCTCTGGGCTCTTGACAATTTAATTACAGATGTAGGAAGCTCAAGTCTCTGCTCTGAACCCTTTAAGAAATGTTTCTGGGGCAGAGAACTCATCTTCGATGTGTTAGTTCTGTGATGGAAAATTCTGTGTATGTGTGTATATGTGTGAGTGTGTGAGTGTGCGAGTGTGCATTTGTGTATGTGTGAGTGCACGTGTGCATATGTATGAGTGCATGTGTGCATGTATGTATATGTGTGAGTACATGTGTGTATATGCGTGAGTGTGTATATGTGTGTATGTATGACTGTATGTGTGTGAGTAGAGTATGCATGTGTATATGTACGTATGTATATGTGAGTGTGTGAGCGTGCGAGTGTGCATTTGTGTATGTGTGAGTGCACGTGTGCATATGTATGAGTGCATGTGTGCATGTGTGTATATGTGTGAGTACATGTGTGTATATGTGTGAGTGTGTATATGTGTGTATGTGTGTATGTATGACTGTACGTGTGTGAGTAGAGTATGCATGTGTATATGTATGTATGTATGTGTGAGTGTGTGTGTGAGTATATGTGAGTGTGTGAGTGTGCATTTGTGTATGTGTGAGTGCACATGTGCATATGTATGAGTGTATGTGTGCATGTGTGTATATGTGTGAGTACCTGTGTGTATATGTGTGAGTGTGTATATGTGTGTATGTGTGTATGTATGGCTATATGTGTGTGAGTAAAGTATGCATGTGTATATGTACGTATGTATGTGTGAGTGTGTGTGTATGAGTATATGTGAGTGTGTGAGTGTGTGAGTGTGCATTTGTGTATGTGTGAGTGCACGTGTGCATATGTATGAGTGCATGTGTGCATGTGTGTATATGTGTGAGTACCTGTGTGTATATGTGTGAGTGTGTATATGTGTGTATGTGTGTATGTATGACTATATGTGTGTGAGTAAAGTATGCATGTGTATATGTACGTTTGTATGTGTGAGTGTGTGTGTATGATTATATGTGAGTGTGTGAGTGTGTATTTGTGTATGTGTAAGTGCATGTATGTAGGCGAGTGTATGCACATATGTGTGTATATGTGTACATGTATGTATGCATGCTTGTGTATATGTGTGAATGTGTGCATATGTGTATATGTGTGTGTATGTGTGTATGTATGAGTGTATGTGTATGTGTGAGTATATATGTGTGAGTAGAGTATGTATGTGTGTGAGTGTATGTGTACATGTGTGTGTGTGTGAGTGCGTGGGGGGGGAACGGATGGATGATAGTGAGCCGGTGGCTTGCATGTAGGTCTATGGACAAGCAAGTCTGTGAGTGGAGAGGGTCTTGCTTGGCCTCCAGATGTTGGAGAGCATGGCCCTGGAGGAGGCCAGCCCATCAGAGGAGACTCTGGGCCATCACCGACTGTCCATGCTGAGCTTCACCGATGCTTCATTGAGTCTTTCTCTTCTGTAAGATTCAAGGTTGACTGTTTTCCGGGGGCCATATTTGCCAAAGCCTTCTCTGTGAAAGCCATTGCAGGCCTGACAGCAAGGACCATGCAGAGTGCCTGGAAAATAGGAAGCCCTGGCACTCAGGACTCTGCTCTGGTGGGGCAGTGCCTGGAGTCAGGAAGACCTGAGTTCAAATCTGGCTTCAAACACTTACTAGCTGTGTGACCCTGAGCTAGTCACTTTTACCTCTGTCTGCCTCTGTTGCCCCATCTGTAAAATCAGGATAATAGTAACTGTATCATAGGGTTGTTATGTGAATCAAGGAGATAACCTATCCAGGGCCAGCTGCCAGGGTTGAGTCACGGCACCACTGCACGCCTCTGCCCAGCTCCCCAAAAAATCACAAACACACACACACACAAATACAAATATATGTCATTGGTAGCAGTAGTAGTAGTAGCAGTAGTAGCCCTAGTAGTAGTAGCAACAGCAG
>NW_020952400.1:1577012-1579712 GCF_900497805.2 Vombatus ursinus
TAGTAGTAGTAGTAGTAGTAGTAGTAGTAGTAGTAGTAGTAGTAGTAAGAGTAGTAGCAGCAGCTACAGTACCAGGAATGTGCCAGATACAGAAGACACAGGCAGAGACCCCCAATTCTGGGGTGAAGGTTGTGCTTTAGGCAGTGATAAAAACCAATACTGAAGAGGGAGGGTGGACCCAAGTTGTGAAGGGCCTTGAACACCAGGAAGAGGAATTTGAATTTGACCTGCTTGGAGGGGCAGAGCTCCGCGAAGGGAGGCCGTTTGGGAGCGTGGCCTGGAGTGAAGCCAGAGAGGCTGAGACCCAGGCTCCCCATCCTTGCTCAGCACAGCTGGAGAGGCCGAGGAGCCCAAACTCTGCCTCTCTGGAGTCCAGGCAGTTTGTCCTCCTTTTCCTGCAGGCTGGCGAGGAGCCTGGCCAGGGCAGGCTGCCCAGGAGAGCCTCTGCGGCTCCCGCTCAGCTCCGGGTAAGGAAGGACACTGGCCTCTTTTTCTCTGTGAGATTCTCAGTCAGCTGTTTCTGCCATTATGAAAATGCACCAAAAACAACGTCCCTTCTGCTGCCCTCCATCAGTCCTGTGTCAGTGACATCCATTGCGCTGTATCCGAGTCCCCGCCTTCCCTGCCCCCAGCAACGACAAGCTCCCATCGTCCAAGGTCCTCCTGGTGCTTCCAGTCTCCATGATCGTCCTCCTCCACAGGCCCAGCCTGGAGTGAGGGTGCTCCCCAGGCCATGCCCACAGCCCCGCAGCCGGTCGGGGTCTGCCCTGAATATGGGGTGGCAGGCCCAGGGGCGTGAATGACAGGAGCTCACGATGCTGCCCTCCACGGTGTGCAAGGCATGGGCATGCCCACAGTGAGTGACCAGGCGGCTTCATTCGGGTCCCATGCGAATTTGCGGGCACATGTGATGGCCGCTGAAGCTCATCTAGCTTTCCTGTGAGGTCTGAGCTTGACCTTCCTTCGGTGGCACCAGGGTGGGTGGAGAACCTCCCCCACTGCGACCTCTGCAGCGCCCCCCCCATCCTGCCTCAGGCCTGGCACCTGTGTGTTGTTGCTCCAATGACTGGCACGCACTTTGGGGTGAGATTCACAGTGACTCTGGTGGTGAGCCGCACAACCTCAGGGCTGGACCCGACCTCAGAATTCGGACCGTGCTGAGGTGCTGCGTGCCCTGGGAAGTCCTCATGGGGGGTGGAGGAGCCCTGCCCACTTGGCTTATCTTCTGAGTGTTGGTGAAGGAGGAGGGGGAGAGGAGGAGAGCACAAATGAAAGGGTGACTCGTCTTTGTCTCATTTCAAACTGGGATCTTGAGCTGTGCCTGTGATGAGGTGCAAACACCGGGTCCAGCTCAGTCACATGCTGGGCGAGGGGCTTCTCAGGGTGGGCTCCCACATCTGTGGTCATTCACTGACCTGGAAGAAAGACGCTCAGGGTGGTATGCATGACGAAACTTCTCCAAGGCCTGTGAAGCTCCTTACCTGGCTTAGTTCACATGCAATTCACAATAGCCTGTGAGAGGGGAGCTATCATTATTCCCATTTTTCAGATAGGGAAACTGAGGCTCATACAGGGGGTGTTACTTGCCCAAGATCATCACGCGGGGAGTATCAGAAGTTGGGCTCAAACAAACTACTTCTGAACTTCAAGACCAGATTTTGCCTTTTGCTACCCTCCCCTCCCACCCCAACTCCACTAGCCACACCCCAGGAGTCAGGACTATGCTCAAAGAACTGTCCTGCCCTGCCTGGACCCTCAAAGGATCATAGGGTTAGAGGCCTAGAAATATCAGGAGCCACACAGTCACACACATCCCCCCACCCCCTGCCACATGCACTTTACACATTTGGAAGTTGGGGCACAGGATGCTCAGCCCATCAAGCCTTTATTAAGCACCGGAGAAAGGCAACAATGAGACAATCTGATGGGATTAACTCGAACAGCTTGCATCACACTGGTCCTCTGCCTCCCCAGGCTGTGTGGGGCATCTCTGGGCCAGCTCCTCTGCTCCCAAGCTGCCCACTTGCTAGAGAGAGAGAGAGAGAGAGAGAGAGAAAGAAAGAGAGAGAGAGAGAGAGAGAGAGAGAGAGAGAGAGAGAGAGAGAGAGAGAGAGAGAGGGAGAGAGAGAGAGAGAGAGAGAGAGAGAGAGAGAGACTGACTCTTGGGGAAATGCTTCCGGGCCCACAGTGCTTATCTCAACTCTGCCCTGAAGGCCAAGGCAGCTCTGATCACCGAAGGCAGCCACCATTCCTACCCTCTCACCTCACTCTGGCCTTTAGGCTGTTTCCTCCTCCTCCATGGGGGTCGTTCTTTTGGCTGACCAGGCTCCAGCCGCCCCTTCCCTAGGAATCCATGCACTTTCTGCCTGTGAGGTTCTGTGTGTGTGCAGGGCGATGTTTTCATGTTATTGCCAAGCATGACTTTCAATTACACAGGCATTTGTGGCCCAGCAGCTACTGATTCAAGTCTAGGTGAATGCCATTGGACAGTTTTGACGTGGAGGAGGTTGGGCATTGGGTGCAGAGGAAGAGGCCGGGTGCTCAGGCTGAGGCACTGAGGGGCGGGCTGCCTGAGAATCTTGGGAAGCTCCATGAATGGGAAGACAGAGCTGGCAGAGGCAGAGAGAAGGGCCCCTGCCTTGGGGTGGGGAGAGTGTGTGTGTGTGTGTGTGTGTGTGTGTGTGTGTGTGTGTGTGTGTG
>NW_020952400.1:1579722-1591543 GCF_900497805.2 Vombatus ursinus
TGTGTGTGTGTGTGTGTGTGTGTGTGTGTGTGTGTGTGTGTGTGTGTATAAATGTGTGTGAATATGTATGTATACGTGTATAAATATGTGTGTGCCCATTAATGATCTGCTTTTCATCCTTTTAAAAATATTTACTTATTTTTAATTTATGGAATAAAATAAGCATTTCCGTAGCAGTATAATAATAGAAAAGGTGATTGCACATGAAACTGCAAATCTATTATGTACAACTTGCTATTCCTTTTAAATATATAATAGTTACCAGTAAATTTCCTTTTTCCTTCCCCCATTCACCCTAGAGATGGCTACCATTAGACACAAATATGTATATGTAGATAGACAGGTAGACAGATATAGATATAAATATGAAATCATTCCATATATACTTCTATTTATCAGTCCTTTCTTTCCCAGACAATGGCCTGGGATGCAGTGGATGACCCTGGCATCTTCCACGTCTGACCAAGCTCTAAGCATTCCACAGTGCCTGCTTCAGACTCTTTCATGGCCATTGGAACAAATTGTCCTCATCTGTCCATTCCACAGGGGTAAGCCTTCACATGCTTGGGGTAGACACCCCCCAGTTCACCAAGGTGGTTGAGATCCATAGGTTATCTTCTACCTGGCTTCACCCGTCTGCTGAGATTGTTTCCCGGGGTGTGACTGCTGCTCATGTTACAGCTTCTTGGAGTCATAGGTGAGATTTGCGTGACTGGCTGGACACCACGGGTGGGGGAGCAGCCCTCACTCCAGAGGGGCTCATCCTCCCTGAACACCCCATATGGTCCATCACTTCTAGAGGACATAATAAGGGCTAGGAGTCCAAGTGACTTGTGGCAGAGTTCACATTGGAGCCCAGCTTCTAACCCGCTCATTACCAGACATTTACCTGGTGGACTTTATGCTTATATCCCCCAAGTTCAACATCTCATTTTTACGAGGTCTCCCTCTAAGTGCAGTGTGCTTACTTCTCTGCAGTTGGCTTGGCTTGGATTTAGAGGCATTTGAAATATGGCTCTGCCTCTGCCAGGGGCCAGGGTCTTCCTGCAGAGCTGGCACCATGTTCCCAAGGTGACATCTTATGTTGGTCTGTGCCTGGCCACGCTTCCCTGCCCTGAGCATGAATAGGAGGCTCCTTCCACAGGTGCCTGGGCATGGGCAGTGCCAGGCCACAGGGTTCATTGTCACCTTGTAGAGATCATTCTGGGGTGGTCAATGTGGCACCTCTCACCCTTATTTTTTAGGTTTATCAAAAACCATCCCCCAGCATCCTTCAGGAAATGAATTCCTTCTTCCTAAAGCAAATGAGGGAAGATTGGGCAGCCCTGCTGCTGAGAGCCTGAGGGGCAGGAGGGAGTGGATGTCAGCATGCCTGTGATTTCCCGGGGGCTCTTCCGGGAGTTGTGTTTAAAAGGCCCAATCTGAAAGAAAATGAATTTCTTGTAAAAATAAATATTTGCTACTTAGGTTTGCCCAGACTCCAACTCTGCTCTCAGGGTTGCTGTGATTGAACCTGACTGAGCCCAGGTGGCCAGGCACATGTGGATACACTCACACACACCCACACAAATACACACTCACACACATACACACAGACATTTATATATACTCACATACACAAAAACACACACAAACACACCCACACCAATCTACCTTTCTTTCTCCAGAAGGTCAAATCCCCAAACCCTCAAACTGAGAGTTACTCATGAAGTCCAACCTTGAATGCCAGCACAGTTCCAGAAATATCCTCTTTTTGGATGCAGGGCTGGATTCTAGGGTCTTGCCTCCAAAGAAATGTCCCCCCCTCTCGTAGGAGGTTGTCAGTGGGAATACCATTTTCTGCCCTTGCCTATGCGTTCTCTGCTCTCAAGCACAAGCGTCGCCTGGTTCCCAAAGGCTGCTGGGTGGGGTACTTGCCCTGATTGACTCCATAGGATGGAACATCTGTTCATCTATCATCTGTCCAAGGCTGTGGAGGCTCAGAACCAGAGGAGCTGACATCAGGGTTGCTATCCAGGACACCTACAAAGCTGGGGGGTAACATAGTCTACATGCAGAGAAGGGGGCAGACATGGGACACACACAAGTCGTTGAAGTGCATAATGGGACATGCCTGGACTGAAGGCCGTGCAGAGGCTAGCTCCCTGCGTGACCTTGGATGGGGTCACTCCTCCTCCCCGAGGCCTAGGTTTTCTCATCTGAGAGAAGGAGATTGGCCCCAGTAATAGCGACATTAGCCCCTCTTTCTAAAGTGCCTTAAGGTCTGCAATGCCCACTAATGGCAGGATGGGAGATTTCACAGGAGGCCTGATGATAGAATCCAGCACCCCCACCCCAGAAAAGGGCCATTTCTGGACCAGCTCTAGCACTGGCACGTGCAGGGCTGCCTGCTCAGTAATCCTCAGTTCAGGAAGGAGTTCGCATATTATTTCCCTTGTTTTACAGAGGAGAAGGCTGAAACTCAGAAGGGTGACTGACTCCTGGCCCAGAAATCCTAGTCACCATGTGGCCTCTCTCCTCAGGGAACTCCAATGATTCCTTACTGTGATTTTGCTGTGGATTTTGCCGTCCAGTGCCCCCGGCCTCCTGACTGTTCCTCCAACGAGACCCTCCATTTCCAGGCTGTGGGCATTTGCTCAGCTGTTCCCCATGCCTGGAATGCTGTCCCTCTTCGGCTCCATCCCCTGCATTCCTGCAGGTCCCAATTAAAATCCCACCTTCTACAGGAAGCCTTCCCCACCCCTCCTAATTCTAGTATCTTATCTCTGTTGTTATTGTTGTTTTCAAATTTAGCCCTTGGGCAGCCTGATTGTACATGATTGTTTGTATGTCCTTCCCCATTGGATTATGACTCCTAGAGGGCAGAGGCTTCCTTTTTTGCTCTCTTTAGATCCCTAGCACTTAGCTCTGTGCCTGGCATATGATAAACGTTTAATGACTCCATGGTTATTGATGACCAACTGACCCAGGGCCACACAACTGTTAGGATCTGAGGTGGGCTTCCGACTCCCCAGATATACTTCCCTTCTGGCCAGCCAGCCACCCTCCAGGACTCGGAAAGCCTTTCTTGGGCCCCTGCTGTGCCCTCCTGGAGAGCTGGCTCTTCACCCGGCCCAGGCAGCCGGGTTCGGGCCTGGTGGTCGCAGTCCTCACCTGCAATGTTCACCCGGGGGTGGTTTTGCAATCCTATCACTGAACCGCCCCCCTCAGATATTCCTTGGGGCTTGTTGGAACTCTTCCAGCGGCTGTGACGGCAAGACGGTATTGTCAGCAAACAGACTTCTCTCCATCCATCGTGACGCCACAGAATCACAGAATCGATTCTCTATGGTGGGAAGTTCCTGAGGCAGAGATAACGTCCCCGGAGGGAAGGCGTTCATAATGGATGCATCACGAGGATGTAAGACATGCACTGGGGTCCTCCGTCTTTCTGCAAGTACAGTGAAGACAACACAACGACATAGCAGCTCCGTGGGGCGCGAGTGCGCCGCGAGAGCGGAGAACGCGTGCCGGTGGTGGGCACCCGGAGCAGCCCAAGGGAGCCTTCTAGTAGGGAGCCTGGCGTCGGCCTGCCAGGCTCTTGAGTCAGGGTCCTTTGGCCCAGATAATCAGGAGGACCGAAGGAACTTCAGGGCGAGCTCAAGGTCGTCGTCAGCCGGGCAGACTCTACTGGGGGCTCCCCAGGAAGGAAGGCAGGGTGCGGTCTTCAGCGCGGTGAAGGGAGGAAGCCTTCCACCTTCAGCAAGCTCGCACATTTTTCGCTGCTCCATCTTCCTCCTCTCTGGGGTGTCAGGATCGTCTGCAATGTTTGTTAAAGAAGCATCCCCAGATATCAGGGCATCTTCTAGGGCGGGAGATCCCTGAGGGATGCGCAGCAGGCGTCTAGGACCAGAGTGAAGCATAGAATCCTGGAGGCTGAAGCCAGCGGGGCTCTCGGGGGCCGTCTGTGCGCGACAGCCCTAGCTCTAACATGCCAGCCTCTGCTCGGAGCCTTCCCCAGGCCCCCAGGTGGCCCTTTCACCCCCGGCCCATCCTCTTGCCAGGATGCTTTCCTAAGGACTGAATCGTTCCCCACAACTTTCCCCTGCTCCTAGTTTAGGCATCTCAAAACACACCTATTTCCCACTCCCATGCCCCCCCCCTCCTGCACCCGACAGTCCTCCAAGGATTTGGAGATATTTGTGGCATCTCCCGCAATCTTCTTTTCTGCACACGAAGTATCTTCAGTTTCTTCCAAGTAATTTGGGGAGTGATGCTGAGCCACTGGGTGGTGCAGTGGTTAGAGAGCTTGGCCTGGTGTCAGGAAGACCTGAGTTCAAGTCTGGCTTCAGACACTTAATAGCTATGACCCTGGGCAAGTCAGTCTGCCTCAGTTTCCCTTCCCTTCCTCTTCTTCATCCTCCTCACCTGCCCATTCTCCTATTGGTGGATGTTTCTAGGGCCCTGGGGCTCCTCAGCACCAGTTCAGCTCTCCTGACAGTGTCTTTGGCTTTCTGAACTCTGCATTGAAATGGGGAAAGGAGTACAGTATACCTCTGTGCACCAAGCCAATCAGTGCCTAGAAATGTTGGTGGAAGCCGGGACCCCCAGGGGCCCAGGGCTGGCTCAGACCCAGACTTCACAGGCCTCAGGCACAAGTGCCTCCAGCCTGTTGGGGCTGAGTTTCTAAGCTCACTGGCTGCTCCTTGCTGACCCTCCTGAAAGGAATGAAGGGACTGGCAGAGGAGGACAGTATAAGCCCAAGAGCACTTGGGACATCTCTAAGGGACCACTGTCAAACATAATTTCCCATCTGAGATTGATGGGTTGCCTTGGAGGAATCATGGACAGGAAAGCCAGGCGGATCTGGGGGTTGCCAGGCACTCTGGAAGTCCTAAAGAGTTGCCATGGGCTTAATGGCCACGATACTGATTGGTAGGGAAGATGCCAGACCCCCACCCCCACCCCTTCTCTTGGGGTCCACTAAGGCTTCCCCTTCTCTTCCAGCTCCTCCATGTAAGGGCTTCCCCAGATCATGACAAAGTAACATCTGCCTCCTGTCACCAATATCCAGCTAATTAGCCAGAAAAATGTGGATTTAAATGTAGCTAACCCTGCCCAGTGCTGTGCTTGCGCTGGGGGCAGGAAGATACAGAAGGGCCTGGGCCCTGCCCTGAAAGATCCAGACTAGAATCCAGTGCCATGGAAAGCCATTGCAGAGACACAGGAGGGCTTGGGCAGAGCCCTCCAGGAATGGGGGATTTGGGAGAAGTGTGTGTATGTGAGGGGGGATTCAGGGCAGAACCTGGAGTGGAGAGGAAGGAATTGAGGCATTCCAGATCTGGGGGTGGTGTCTTGGTGATGGGCAGGGAGCAGGTTGGCATGTGTGCAGATCAGAATCCAGGTGCATCAGTCAGAATTGTGTGAGGGGCTATGAGTGTGAATCTTCCACTCACTGTCCCAGGCTACGGTCCACACTGAGCTGGGGGCTCAGACCCTGTGGGCTCTGACAGGCTACACCCCAGGGATCCCCTGCTTCCAAGTCCCCAGACTCAGTGTGTCTGGTGGAAGCCTGGTTCCTAGAAGGCCCTTCCATTCCCCACCTCCAGTTCAGGTCTGTATGAGGCATGGCCTTCCTTCAAGTATCCATCCCTTCTTCAGTGTGCATAGCCTGTTTCCTTGGGATTGACCATAGGCCTCCTTCAGTTCAGGACGTGGTCGCTGGGATGCTGTGAGTCAATGACAAAGAGTTGAGAGGCCAAGCTGGCCCACTGGGTCAGAGTCACAATTCAAAAGGCCATTGGCCAGCTAGAACATTGGGCTGAATATGTTAATGTAATAGGGCTTACCCTGGCCTCTGCTGCCAGAAGGCCAGAGGTGTTCTCTTTCCTCCCTTCCCGGGTGTTCTTGGGTACCCTCAAGGTCATGTGTGTGTTGGGGGGAGTGTCCCATTTCTCTGCTATTGGATCAATCTCCATCGATTTGGTTCTTTCAATTTTAGGGGTCCCCTTATACCTCATGAAGTCCTAAGGCCCCCTCAGACTTGTGTCCCAGACAACCTGAGTTCTCAGGCTTCCCTGCTGGGCCAGCAGCAACATCTGACCTTGATTTGTGCCCCCAAAGTCACCATGGTTTCAGCTCTTGGGTCCAGGGAAACTATCATCTGGGCCTAGAATCTGCAAGGACCAAGAAAACGGATCTTAACCCCAGACCCAAATCTCAGGCCCAAAAGATAGGGAGGATGGTACGCCTAGCTCAATGCATGATGCTCAACTTTTAGGCAATTAGAATTTCACTCCCTGGACACTGCTGGAAACAGAGAGACTGTCCTGGGCTGGTCTTAAAGATGTTGGCTTAGCAGTCAATGGTGGGAGCCTGTTCCTGTCCTTGTAGGAAGGGCACACAGTCTCTTCTCCTACAGAAGAGTGTTCCTGACATCTCCCAAACAGGCGCCTGTGTCTGGGGTGATCTGAGCACAGTCAGAGCCCATTTACACTGAAAGAAAATTAAATAAAAAGGAATGCCGTGTCTCACACTAGGGTTTGATCAAATAATCAACCAATAACCTATAGATGAAGGTGTTTTCATTTGATCCTAGTCTTAGGGAACCATTAGATCTCGTTGAGCACTTGGATAATGTGGTCAAAGCCATGTTTTAGAGCAAACACCAGGGTGGAGGCTCCAGAGGAAAGAGACTTGAGTCTGGGGGCCAGGCGGGATCCTGAACTCAGCACCAGGAAGCCTCAGAGAGCAGACCAGGCCACTCCGGCCCTCACGGATCTGACGATCTAGTCAGGTCATTCAGACCCTGCAAACGACTGCAGCAGTGATAACAGGTAGCGCTGCTATTGCGCTTATTTATTAATTTATTGTGGTCTTCTCAAGTTCTCAGGGAGAGAGGCACTATTATGGCCCCATTTTACAGCTGAATAAACTGAGGCAAAAAGAGGTCACGCGACTTGCCCGGGGCCAAACAGCTAGTAAGGATCTGAGGCTGGATTTGAATGCAAGTCTTCCTGACTCTTGGCCCCAGGTTCTATCCACTGCCTGTAGGTGGTCCCGGCTTCTCTGTCCTTGGCACCAGCTCAACCCTCCTCTTCTTCCTTAGGTTTGGCCCCCATACCGAGCTGGTCCACAAGCCCAAGTCACGCAGACAAAGTGACAGGCACCCAAGTCCTTGACTTCATTCATTCAATTAGTCATTCATTCATTTGGTTTTATGTTATAATAGGGGAAAGAGCTAACAACAGAGAAAAGACAGGGTGCTTAATTTTTATTTTGTTTCTGTTTCTTCTGCCAAGGAGGATGATTTTAGACTGCATGTGATGGAACAAAAATGATAAGTCAGGAGATGGGAAGAGAGCAGCCAGGCAGGCAGGCAGCATTTATTAAATGCCTACTGTGTGCCAGCCACTCTGCTAGACCCTGGAGAGATAAAGAAAGAAGAAGGGGAGTCCCTGTCCTCAGGGAGCTCCTAATCCCAATGGGAGGACAACCTGCCAACGACTGCATCAGGCAGACAGCTGCCATCGGGCTCTAGGCACCTGCTCTCCTCCTTGACTCCATCACCTGGATTCCTGCAGGTCCCAGGTAAACCCCCCCCCAATGTGTCCCGTGCTCTTTCTACCCTGCTCAGCCAGATGTTGTCTCCCTGCGTGCCCGTCTGGGCATCCACGCCTCCTCCAAGGAGCCTTCCTGGAAGTGGTCTCAGCTTTCATAAAGTCTTGGTTTTGGCACTTCATGGCTGTGGGCTGAACCCCAGCAGAGACTCTGAGTCTCTCTGAGCTTCTGTTTCCTCACCCTGAAAATGGGAAAAATAATGCTCACCCTCCCTCCCAATAGAGTTGAAAAAAGGTCACGTCCTATATTCATGGAGGCAGCTATGATGATGAAGTCCTAGTTCTTCGAAATAACTGCTATCAATCTATTATTATCACCTCCTCTGAGGAGAGGGAGGCCCAGCCTGGGTGTCCTGGAATGCAGACTGAACATGGCCCATGAACTTGTGGTGGTCCCATGAGCAGGTGCCTGCTTGCCTCAGTTTCTCCACCCTTACTCTGAGAGGGTGAGACAGGCCAGCGTCTCAGGTCCCTTTCTTTCCTAGCACTCTGGAGTGCAGGTGACAGTCCTGTGACAAGGTCATCCCTGGATGCCCGGGCTCCTGGACCCTTACAAATGGCCCTGATAGCCCAGGGTCTGCAGGCTAAGGTTTGAGTCAGGCTGGCAGGCTGGGCCAGCCTAGTGGGGGCTTCTTTGTGGCCCAGAAAAGCGTCAGCGGCTGACCGCTGGACCTGGGGGTGTGTAAATTGCTCTGTTGCCTTCCTAAATTAACGGGGCCATGATGATTCTACAACTCGGGCAAGACACGGATTTGGCCCCACAGCTCCCTGCATCGGCTCCGGCCGGAAGATTGATGAGATCTTTGTCCTCCGGTTCATTCCCTCCCGCCACTCTCTGTGGCTCTGCTCAGCGCCTTCATGTCTCTTTTTCTTCAAGGAATTGAGATATGAAGCTGGGCTGCCCTGAACAGAATTGGACTAGAATGCTTCCCTCCCACGAAGGCTTCCCTCCCTGAACTCTAAAAGAGAGAGGCATCTGGACTTCCTAAGCAGCTACTCTATAGGAAGGGAGGGTGGGGGTGTGGAGAGAAAGGCCAAGCAAAATGCCCCTTCCCTATTGGTGCTAGCCTCGCAGGAAAGATTTCTGAGTCCATAGCATAAAGAATAGACAGGTGGGGTTTTGTCAGACTAGGAGGGTGCACTGGGACTCCCTCCCATGCTGTACCTACTAAAGCAGAAGAGGCAGTAAAGGCATTTCTGATGTAGGACAGACTGGTCCCTTTCAAGACTGTGGAAGTAGAACACCAGGCAGGAGGATGAGAAAGGGAAGGAAAAAGGAGAAGTGGGCAGACAGAAGAAGCATCAGGTATGTAAAGCTCTCATTCGACAGAGATGCCTTGGCTTAGTCAGAGATGTCTATCTGCTGCTCTGTGTTGGGCATAAGGAGAGGCCTGCTAGACCTCATGATCTTCTTCTTGGGACCCTCTGCCCCGAGCTCCTCTTGGCCCCAAAATGCAGTTGCTCTCCAAGGACTTACCTCTGTCCCCTTCCCTGCCTACTCTATTGACACCCTCCACCAGCTCTCTTTCTAAGCCTGGCCTCTCCTCTGAGCCCAAGACAGAAGCAGCTGGGGGTATTTAGCCTAGGGAAGAAACTTAGGAAGCAATGATATGTTTTCTAATGCCTTCCCTCCGTGCATTGTTTCCTATTTATCTTGTATTTTTGTTTGTGTGTTGTCTCCCCCATTAGACTGCAAGCTCCTTGGCAGCAGGGTCTGACTTTCACCTCTCTTTGTTTCCCCAGCTTAGCAGTGCTTGGCACATAGTAGAGACTTGATAAATTGATTGATTCATGTATTGAAAGGGCCTTCCCACAGAAACAAGATTGATCTTCTGCCTGGCCCTGAGGGCATGGACTGGGGGTGGGGTGAAGAAGTGGATTTAGATTTTGTGTAAGGAAAAACATGCTAAGAAGTAGAGCTCGGGAGAGGAAAGGGTGACCCTGGAGGACATGGGCCCCTCATCACTGGGATCTTCAAGCAACAGCTGTATGATTTCTAGGTGGACAGGAGCTTATTGTGAATTGTAGGATCAGATTAGATGGTTGTTGGAGTCTCTCCTAACTTTGGACACTTAAAAAACTGTGAAATAAAGTTAGTCAGGCAGGACCTATCCTGGATGAAGTGTGGCTGGTTCTTTATGATCACTGCTTCCTTTTCTGGTTGGACACTATCTTTTTAAATTGTCACCCATAGGGGGCAGAGACAAGATGGCAGAGTAAAAGCAGTGGCTTGCTTGCTCCCCCAAACCCCTCCAAATACCTGTAAAAATGGCTCTAAACAAATTATAAGCAGCAAAACCCATGAAAAGATGGAGCCAAACAAATTTCCAACCCAAGACAACCTGGATGGTTGATTAGAAAGGTATATCATGCTGGGCTGGGAGAGGAGCCCAGTTCAGCGTGGGCACACAGGTAAACAAGGCCTCAGTGAACCTCAGAAGACTGAATCACAGGCAGCTGTGGTGGTTTCCAGACTTCGCAACATACAAACACCAATAACAACTTAGAAGGTCAGTAGGAAAAATCTGTGACCGCAGTGAGAGAGAAGCTCGGTCCCAGCCCCAGTCAAGACACAGCCCCAGGGCAGCAGCAGCTGCCTCCTGAGCTTCTGGTCCACAGACTAAGGTGGAATCAAGTGCCTGATCAGAGGGGGATTGCAGGGATCTCTCTGCTGGCACAGGATTTTCTTGCTTTGCCCATGCTTGGATCTGGGTCACAATTCTAGGTGGCAGTCCTGGGGCAAGGAGAAGTGTTGGCATGGTGGAGCTTGTAGTGGAGGTGGAGAGGGAATCTTTGTCATAGTTCCAAGGCAGAAAAGAATGCTTGTGGTCACTCATAGACCAGAGCACAGGCCAGGAAAGGAGTGAACACCTCACCCTTGATCATACCACCTTGGAAGAACTGAAAATTTACAAGTCCCTAGAAGTATCTCTGAAAACAGCTGCACAAAACCCCTGAAGCTTGGGACAGTACATTCTCCACACTAGAAGCAGACCCCTACCCGAACAAAGAGTTTATAGCTCAAGTAATTGGTCGGGATCATGAGCAAGCAGCGCAAAAAGAGTCAGACTGCATTATCTTACTTTGGTGACAAAGATCAAAACATACAACCAGAAGAAGACAACAAAGTCAAAGCTCCTATATCCAAAGCCTCCAAGAAAAATATGAATCAGTCCCAGGCCATGGAAGAGCTCAAAAAGGAATTTGATAAGCAAGTAAGAAAAGTACAAGAAAAACTAGGAAGAGAAATGAGAGTGATGCAAGAAAATCATGAAAAACTAGTCAACAGCTTGTTAAAGAGACCTAAAAAAATACTGAAGAAAATAACACCTTAAAAAATAGCCTAACCCAAATGGCAAAAGAGGTTCAAAAAGTCAAAGAGGAGAAGAATGCCTTAAAAATCAGAATTGGCCAAATGGAAAAGGAAGTCCAAAAGTTCACTGAAGAAAATACTTCTTTAAAAATTAGAATGGAGCAATTGGAAGCTAGTGACTTTATGAGAAATCAAGGCATTGTAAATGGAAAAAAACAACTGACCTGGAAAATAGATCCAGGAGAGAGAATTTTAAAATGATTCGACTATCTGAAAGCCATGATCAAAAAAAGAGCCTAGACCTCATCTGTCAAGGAATCATCAAGGAAAATTGCCCTGATATTCTAGAACCAGAGGGTAAAACAAAAATGGAAAGAATCCACCAATCACCTCCTGAAAGAGATCCCCAAAGGAAAACTCCTTTGGAATATTGTAGCCAAATTCCAGAGTTCCCAGGTCAAGGAGAAAATATTACAAGCAGCCAGAAAGAAACAATTCAAGTATTGTGGAGACACAATCAGGATAACGCAGGATTTAGCAGCTTCTACATTAAGGGACCACAGGGCTTGGAATATGATATTCCGGAAGGCAAAGGAGAAAGGATTACAGCCAAAAATCACCTACCCAGCAAAACTGAGTATAATCTTTTAGGGGAAAAATGGACATTCAGTGAAATAGAGGACTTTCAAGCATTCTTGATGTAAGGACCAGAGCTGAATAGAAAATTTGACTTTCAAATACAAGACTCAAGAGAAGCAGGGACTTAATAAGGTTGAACTGTTACATTCCTACATAGAAAGATGATATTTATAAGTCATGAGACCATTGTCAGTATTAAGGAAGTTGTAGGGAAAAAAATATATATAGATAGATAGATAGATAGATAGATAGATAGATAGATAGATAGATA
>NW_020952400.1:1591553-1636085 GCF_900497805.2 Vombatus ursinus
ATAGATAGATAGATAGATAGATAGATAGATAGATAGATAGATAGATAGATTGATAGAGGGCATAGGGTGAGTTGAAGATGAATGAGTGATATCTGGGGAATAAAATTAAAGGGTGACAGAGGATTACACTGGGAGAAGGAGAAAGGGAAAAGGAGAATGGGGTAAATTATCTCACATAAAACAGAAAAAAAGGCTTTTATAGTGGAGAGGGTGAGAGGGAATGAGTGAATCTTATTCTCATAGGATTTGGCTTAAGGAGGGAATAACATACACACTCAATTGGGTATGGAAAGCTTTCTTACCCTACAGAAAAATAGGGGGGGAGGGGATAAGAGAGTGGGGGGATGATAGAGGGGAGGGCAGATTGAGGGAGGAGGTAATCAGAAGCCAACACTTCTGGGGAGGGACAGGTTCAAAAGAGAGAATAGAATATATGGGGGGCAGGATAGGATGAAAGGAAATGTAGTTAGTTTTCCACAGCATGACTACTATGAAAGTGTTTTGCATGACTACACATGTATAACCTGTACCAAGTTGCTTGCCTTCTCAAAGAGGGTGGGTGGGGAGGGAGAAAGGGAGAAAATTTGGAACCCAAAGTTTTAAAAACAGATGTTAAAAAATTGCTTTCACATGCAACTGAAAAATAAGATATACAGGCAATGGGAAATAAAAATCTATCCTGCCCTACAGGAAAATAGAAGAAAAAAGGGATAAGGGAGGGAAAGATAGAAAGAAGGGCAGATTAGGTCAAAGGTTATTCAGAATGCATGCCATCTTGGGGATGGGGAAGGGACTATATGGGGAGAAAATTTGAAACTCAAAATCTTGTGGATATGAATGTTGAAAACTAAAAATAAATAAATCAATGAATCTCAAAAAAAAATTCCCATCTATAGGTGGTACAGTTGCAAATGCAACCTGAAATCATTGCTACATTGATTGTATACAACTCAAATAAAGAAGTAATGAGCTGTAAAAAATAAATAATAAATTGTCACCCATGACCTAGGGACTGTCCTCTCTAGAGGGCAGCTCTTCCACTACATCTACAGAGATCACATTCAATGGAGAAGAGGCATATTCCCCCAAAGATAGCATCAATAATTCTCAGATTTCTCTGGCTTGTCCTCCCATCCCGAGGCAGAACTCCAGGAAAAATCTTTAAAAACAAAAAGCCTAAGATGGACTCAAAAAAGATGTATGAATAGGATCCTTTTTAGAAAAGTGACTCAATATACAAGATGGATATTAGGAGTAAGATAGCCACCGGTTTCCCCTTTCTCAAAAAGAAATGCTTAAAACACAAAAGATTCATGAGCATGTATTTATAAACATTTAAAATGTTAGATAATAGTCCATCACACCTATCATATAATCTCGGAAGGTAAGGGTCACTTTGTGGGACCCTGAACAGAAGTTTCACTGTGAACCTGTCCCGTCTCAGCTAGCCATGTGGTTCAGATCTCTTGTCCAGACATGGTCCTTCAGTCCTGTCAAGTTCAAGATGATTCTGCAGGTGGGATTATCTCCTCTGCATAGGAGCAGGATAAAAGAAAGATGCATCTTGGTCACCCACTTCTGATGCAGGAATTCAGGAACACCCAGACTCATGAGGTAGCTGCCAAGGATGGGACTGCCCATCTCTTAGGGTCAATGTTTGCTCTTTAGTGACCTGGGCTCAGGAATAGAAACACAAGACAGAAGAAGCCAGGGGATTGAGGACCTGTCAATGACTTGGCAAGATGAACCCAATGGGATCACCACTGCCATGTGCTCAAGCTGTGGGCTACCATGGATACTAGAGGTGTGTGCAGAGAGAAAGAGATGAAGCTTTGCTTGTTACTCTTAAACCTACCTAGAGGCAGCTCTTCCTATCTTGTTTGCCAATCCTCTTCCCCTCCCTAGCCCCCAACCTTGGATATCAAAGGACCAAGCAGGAGCCAGAGATAATGCATGTCCTTGAACAAGGAGCACAGAATGTGTCCACCAGCTCTATGTGAAAAACTTCAGTCATCCTTACAAGCGCTACATAATAACATTTTCTAAAAGTGTGCTTGGAATTGAAGCAAGCTCACTGCCCTGTGACCTGCCTTCTCAACATCTCTGAAAAATCCATGTGGCAAAGTTCTCAAATGATCCGGAAATTAGCATTCCAAGTTAAACTTCCAAGTACACGGTGGCTCAATTTTCTCCCCCGTCATGCTAAGCAGGCTCTCTGGAGGAGTATGAAATTGGGCTCAGGAGGTGACAAGAAGGTTTATTAAAAGTTGATGGGAATCTGTCTAATCCTGGAGCCCAGCCAACTCCCAGGAAATGGGCTTCTTTCCAGCACTTTTATTCCATTGTTTCCTGGTTGTGTTTGTGTCTTTGGAGGACGTGCCATGTCAGCAGAAAATAAGAAAACAAGTTGTGACAAAGACCTTCAGGGGCTCATGTGTATGTGTGTGAGTGTGTGTGTGTTATCCTCTCCTCCCTTTTACTCCCCAGACCCATCTCTGGGACCTGCTAGAGAGAGCCGGAACAAAGTCATCGAGCAGGAAGGTGAGCGCCTTGGAGGTCTTGTTTGGGCATCTGTCTCAGCTGCCTGTCCAGTCCCCAAGCACTCTTGACTCCATCTGTTCAAGGGTCCTCACCCCAAGGTCCGCCACAACCTATCACTGTATGATGTTCAATAGCACAGACTGCTGGGCTCAAGGTCACCTGAAAAAGAGGTAGAGTCAGGATTCATGTCCAGGCCTTTCGATAATCGTAGAGCTAGAATGAATTTCAGGGGCTTTTAGTCCAACCCAAGGTCAAATGAAAATTCACTTGACAAAATTACCCCTGATGGTCATCTGCTTGAAGACCTCCTCTAATGGGGAACTCACTACATTCTGAGACAGCCCACAGCCCTCTAGGACAGCACCCCCTGCAAGGAGGACTCTCCCAAAACACCTTTTCAGCTTCTCCACGCTGTTCCCAATTCTCTCAGGGGCTAAATGGAACAAGTGTCTTCCCTCTTCCAAAGGGTTGTCTTCTCATTCAATTTAATGAGCATTTTTTGAGTGTCTGTGCCCGGCACATAGTAGGCACTATCCAGCATGGTGAGTAACACATAGTAGATTCTATCTAGCATGGTGCCCAACACATAGTAGGTATTATCAAGCAAAGTGCCTGGGCACATTATAGGTGCTACCCAGAATAGTGCTGGATACATAGCAGGTTCTACCCAGCACAGTGCCTGATGCACAGTAGTTATTAACCAGCACAGTCCAAGGGCACATCAATTCCTGTTAACCTGACTGATTCTCACACACTGTTGAACCGACAACAAAAAGGTTCTCTTTCACAGAGGTAGGTGTCTGAGAATTGAAGGGTGAGGCAGGTCAGTCATTTAGAGTCAGAAAGATCAGGATTCAAATCCTGCCTTAGGCAATTGCTATCTGAGTAACCTGGAACAAGTCACTGAAACAAGAGAATTAGATTTGATTTTCTCTAAGGTCCCTTCTAGCTCTAAATACATGATTTTTCAGTCCTAGGATGCAGAAGAATTTGAAAGATTCATGTTCGATTAAAATTGACTCTCTCCAAGGATATAGGTTGAAAGGGATTTTCACTGGCAATGAACCTACCCATTTCACAGATGATGAAACTAAGGCAGAGAAAAGGTAAGTGACTTGCTTGTGGCCACACAGTTCATGTGCAGCCGGGCCCCGCGCCTGCTGAGACCAAGCCATTCTCCTGGGGAGGCTGAAGAGTGACCCCATTTCTTATTCTCACCCTTCTTCCATGGGGTCCTGCTTGCTCCCCACTCTAGTATAGGGAGGGGAGGTGAGAGGTTAGGTCGTGCTGAGCTCAGACACCTGCTGCATGCAGGCTGTCTCTAAAGCCTCAGAGAAGCCAGGCGGCTTTGTTCTGTGAACACCCATCACTGTCTTAGGCCCATGTGGGGCGGGGCTCCTCTAACCCAGGAGGGCTGCCCAATGTCCCTAACGTTCCATGTGTCATGCCTGGACAGCCAGATGTCCTTGATGGGCAGGAAGATGGAGCATTCTTCTTTCTGCCTCCCCAGAGAGTCTTGTGAATGCCCCGATGGTTTCGGAGATAATGAACCTTCTGGCCCCGATGAGCTAATTTCTCTAGATGCCAAACCTCCAGACAGAGGGTCATGACGGTGAGAGTCTGGAGCCAGACTAGCTGCTGCCTCCTTGCGGCCCTTGCTGCCTGGCCTCAACACTGAGTCAGTCTCTAGGCAAAGGGACAATGGTGTGGCCACAGCCAGTTTTCAGGGGCCAGAGAGGTGCAGAGAAGGGCCCAGATGGGAGCTGTCGGGAAGGCTCCAGAGAGAGATGCATTGGAGTGGGCCCCCCAGGAGCCTTGCCCATGCTATCTGCCTGCCCTTTCAGTGTGAGGCAAGGGTTGGCATCCACCTCCCTGATAACAAAATCGATGCAATCAGTGGGAGCTGGAAGTGGAAATGGTGGAGGGCATCTTTGTGCAACTGTCAGGCTTTCCCAATTCAGTGTGACTGCACCTTTTCATCTATGCAGCAGACCGGATGCCTCTCCCTCTACCAGACAGAGGAGACCCCCGTAGAGGACCAAAGCCATCTGATCCATCACCTGCTTCCCTCTGCTGGGGCCACTCCCCTGGAGCAGTCCAGCTCTCCTTTGAAGGGTCGTTGCATGAGCATGTTTCTGCATGGTACCAATGAGCACAACTAGAAGCAATGGACAGACTCCATCTCAGGAAGAGCCTTGCTCACAAGGTGTGCTGTTTCTGAGTGGGACAGACTGCTTGGGAGAGGGTGAGCTCCTTCCTCCCAGAGGGTTTCAAGGAGAGGCTGGCCATCCAGCCAGTGGTCAGGGATGCTGTAGAGGGGAACCTTGGTCAGAGCTGAGCTGGACACTGCCCACTGTGGTACCAAATCTCTCTGTGCCTCTCCTCTGTCAGCCTGACCAAAAAGTTTGATTCAGCAGCGGTGCCCCCATCATGGGACCTCCCCTCCAACAAACTCAGGTTAAGTGCGCTTCCACAGTCAACAGAAAGGCCAAAGGAACCGTGCCTCCCCAGAGGCTGAGAACAGGCTCTCCTCTTGGGATGAGATAGAGTTGATGCTGAGCCCACCCCTGCCCCACTCCATCCCATCCCAATTTGCTGATCACATTGAGTCAGTCCTTTATGGGCCTGCCCACAACGCCTCAGAAGAGACCGACCCAACAACACACAGTGAGGGAGGGAGCCAAAAATGAGGGACAGAAATGGCTATTTCCCAGACTCTGTCATGCAGGCTAAGGGATGACCTCCAGAGCTCACCTTTCAGTGTGTGTATCCTAGACAGACCCTGCAAATGGGTTATGAGCTGAACCCAGAAGAGAACAGGAAGGAGTCCTGGGGACAAGACTCCTTAGGTGAGCTTGCTGAGTGCTTCCAACAGGCCCAGGCTGGGCCTCAACACCAAACCCCAGGCTGTGATGCCAACCTCCTTCCACTGAAGCTCTATGGCTTTGCATCATGGACACACAATTTCTGTGGGTCATCACTGTGGGTCACTCCACAGACAAAAGACAGGACCCTGGTGGGCAGGAGCAAGATAGAGCAGGCCAACACTGGTGGCTTATAACCAAGGGAGACACAAATGATGTCATCTAGGAAATGGGTGATTGGCAGAGGAGTTCAGTTGGTCCCATCCTATGAGGAAGGAGTGAACTAAGGCTTGAAAGGCCTGTGCCCTGTCCTGGGTCTCACACAATAATAAAAAGTCTGAGAAAGGCCCCTAGGCCATGGAAGCAATGGCCTCTTCCAGTATCAAGGCCATTCCAAGAGGCTACCCCATGGAGCCTGGCCATGCATCTCTAGGGAAGCCAAGGATCACAGAAAGCTGAGCTCTGTTAGAGAACAGTGCCCTTCAAACACTTCATCTCATCTGCAGAGAGAGAAAATCTCTTTCTAGACCCAACAAGATTGACTTTTCCAAAGGCATCGAAAGCCACTGCTAAGACTCCAAGTCACTGGTGTACAAGCATCCACAGGGAAAGTCCTTTTCAGGCCTTACTATGGGAACATGCACTCCCTGTCTGGGATTCTCCTGTCTGACAATGGGACTAGGGATGGGGGGGTTGGCTCACACAGGATGCTGATATCATCCATTCATCACAACACATGGACAGCCAAGTGAGTCCAGGGACCTAAAAGAGTTCTCACTTCTAAAATCAGACTTATACCGATGTTGGCAACACCAATGACGATGGGAGCATTGAAAGAAGTCAGAGACGCCGAGGTTCAGCCTTCCAGCCACAGGCAGGGGCTGCCTGAGATAGTTAACCACCCCCACCCCCACCCCCAAATAAAACCGGCAGCTCAGACAAGAAAATGGGCTTAGGAGTGAGTCGGGGTGAATCAAAGGGGATCCAAGTCCCATCTCCCTAGCTGCTGTGGCAGAAGCAGAGAGCAAAAGATACAGTGATAGCCATGCAGAGTAGACAGGCATCATTTGTCAACCATTGACAATAGCTCGATTTTCATTTTTAATTATCCCCAGTATTTCTTTGGAGATTTTGGAGATGCCTGCCTCTCTGAACACTAATACCTTTGTCGCTGGGCAGAGCTAGCCCCTAATTAAAAGAAACAAAAGTCTAATTTGAATAGAATACTGATGCACCAGGAAGGCTGCTGAGGAGGAATCCTGAGGGGTATTGTCTTCCTTTGTTGCTCTAATCGGAAATCCAGCGCGTGGCAGGGACACCAGCCATACTGCCTCAGGCCTGGCCCGTGAAGATGTCGCTGCACGAAGTTGAGGCGGAATCGTTGTTCGCTTGTCTTATCTTCTGCTCAATCATTCATGAAAAACAGGATAAATATGAATCCTGGCATTCTCTGCTAATCTGATGAACTCAGCTCCAGGCACCGTAAGCAACAAAAACGACTCCTGGTAGCGTCATGAATAGAATGGGACAATGTCCCCATGAGGAATGTCAGGGGAGCGGCAGAACTGAGCCCCCCCGCACCCACTCGGTGGCCCTCCTCAGGCCCCAGATCTCCCTTGGCATCTTCCTGCCTGTCTAGCTGATACAGGGAGGAAGTGGAGAATGCTGCCTTCCTGCAGGATTCTTGTCCAACACTGTCGGGAAAGACCAGTGCTTCATGGGAGGGGGAAGGTCAGAGATCCCCAAACTGTCGAGAGCTGGAGCTCTGTGGGTCCCCAGAGCCCACTCGCAAGTCACCATTCCCAACAATCTTGAGGATTGTGCCTCGGCAGCCCGTTACACTTCGGACACCTCAAATTCCTCACGGGAGATGCTGCCTTCTTTCCTCCCAACTCCCACCTCCCCACTCTCTCGGTGGCCTCCAGGGGACCAGGAAATAACAGAGTCCTCGGCCTCCTAGTTTTATACACTGTCAGACATGTGCCCAAGAGGCCAAGAATATCTCCATCATTGCTTTAGCTGCAGAATAGCCAGGTGAGGTTGACAGGGACAGGCACTGACTGTGTCCAGGAAACAGGAGGAAATTTGAGTGAAGTTAGGACCAGGCTTAGTGGCTCTTGACTCTGGCTCAGTCTTTTCCTACACATTCCCACATAAGCTTAACTTTCAATCAATCAAATAGGATTTATTAACCACCCACTATGTGCTGGGCACTCTGCTGATTGCTAGGGATACAGAGGCAAAACTAGAACAGTCTCTACCACTTAGGATCCTCCCTTATACTAGAAGGAGACAATTGGTTCCCAGGTAGATACACAATAGCCAGCATTTATATGGTGGTTTAGGGCTTGCTAAGCACTTTGCAAGCATCATCTCATTTTACCTTCACAGCAAGCCTGGGAGGTAGATGTTGTTATCCTCATTTCAGAGCTCAGGAAACCGAGGCAGGTGGAGTTTTAAGTGACTTGTCCACACAGGTAGTAGTATCTGAAGATGGATTTGAATGGGTATCTTCCCAACTCCTGGTCCAGTGCTACATCCATGGTGCCACTTCGGTGCTGACATATAGCATCTCTACACAAGCTTCCTTTCCTGTGCACACTCATGGCAATTTCATGGAGGAGGAATATTGGTGTGTAGGCATCACTCAGAAGTCTCTGCATTTTAGAGGCTTCTGATTTTGGAAGGATTCCCTTCTTCTGAGCAGTTGTGTGACCAAGATGGAAGAGGAGAACAGTGAATTATTTTGATCTTCTTCTAAATCAGCAGAGAATGAGGGAACTGGGTGGGATGCCTGGGACAGAAAGTAAGAGAAGTGAGTGCAGCTGAGACTTTGAACTAGCAGAGTAGGCAGAAAGGAGGAGTGAGATAAAATGAGACAGGACAGAAGAATGGGGCTGCCACGCCTTCTAGAATCCAGGCCACAGGACCTGTATTTCCCCCTGCATCTGCTACACTGCCCCAGGGAAAACCTGGAATGCTACCATCGTGGTCTCCCAGTAGCAGCTTGATCCTTTAAATTCTTAGCCGCATGTTTATGATCCTTGAATCCACCCTGCAAACCTATGCTCATTTATAACAGCTTAAGTCCAATCCTGTAAGTGCAGAGTTTGGGAGTGAGAGTGAGGGAGGCAGCCCAAGAGGGAGAGGACAACTTCTCAACTGAGGATGAGATTCAGTCAAACTCATTAAAGGCAACATGGGTGATTCTCAAACTCTTTGAGCTGTCCATACCCTAGACTGCCTGTGAGCCTGAAGAAAGACATAAGGAGGAAACAAGCCGATAGCTGGGAGAGGAAATTCCCCACCTGGCTACACACCAAACAACAATAATCCAAACAACAACACAGTGACTAAGGGTGGAGCACTAACCAGGTACACCAGAGAAGCTCCCTTGAAAGAGCTAGTTAGAAATTGATCACAGCCTTGATCAGAGCCAATGGTTCCAAGATGAATCTGAGGAGGGCTAGCATTCTAGGAAAGTGGGACAATGAGGTGGGAGATGAGACGTTATGTGTAAGAAACAGTAGATGGCCATCATTCCTTTTCACACGTAGCACATGGGAAGAATATCGTACGTCAGCCCCCAAATGCTAGCCTTCCTTAATAATCACAAGTAAGTATTTTTTTCCTCCATCCATGCTCTGAGAATGCCCAGATGTTTTTGTCCTGAGCACATTAATAGCCCTATGGGGATGAGGGCAGCTTTGGATGATGGTTTCAGGACTGAGCTCTTCTGTACTATGGTGTTTTAGAAGAGAAGAGTTAGAATCTGGAGATGTAAATGATATTTGGGGTAGAGGTCGTCAAAGTGGGGAAGGTAGCCTAATTAAGCCCAAACTATTTCCCAGAGGATGAGGTCATTAATACTCCTGGATTTGGGGCTTACAACTCCAATTCGTTTATCAGCCAAATGTCCTATCCTCCATGAAGCCCTCCTCATTTCCTGAGTCAGAAATTCTCTTTTCTTCACCTGGATGCTTTTGAGTTATCCATATGGACCCCATCAGCAGCAGATGTTGCTTCCTAAAGCCCAGAGAACCCACTTAGCCCCTGATAGGGGGAGCTGGAGTACTGAGGAAGATGTATTTGATGAATAATGTCCTCGGAAGAGGTTTTAAACTGGGACACAGACCCAGACGCCATTGGTTTGGCTCTTTTCTTGGGGAACAAAGGAAAAATGATCTTGAGTATTATGACTATGGTGGATATGAAGGCTGTTCGATCCATACCCTGCATTCCCTGCCCCCACAATACATGCTTATGATATGACGCTTTTGACCAGAACTCTCCTCTCTGCCACTACTAAACATCACTGAGACTCTTCCAACCTTTATATGGCTCCCTCCACACTCAGAAGATAAGGTACCTTCTTCTCTGACAAGAGTAATGCTTCTACCTTCATCCTGATCCCATTTCCTTCCATTCCCTCTATAAGCATTTTCTATCAATCATTCCCCTCCTCAATGCACCCCCAGACTCTTCTCTCTAGGAGAACATGTGCAGAATGCCTCAATCCTAAACAACAAAAGTAACAACAATAATATAACCTGCCTTTGACTGTGCTCCCAAACCCAGCCACATTATTCCTCCCTTTGTTAGTCAATGCACAGTCTACTTTCCAACCATGTAAACTCATGGAGAAAATCTCTTAAGGTATACAGCGACTACAGTGAGCATTCATGGAGAGAACTTCCAAAACAACAAAATCATGGGCTCTTGACCTATTGAAGAATTGAAATATACACTTCCAAAATTCTTGAACAAGTTTCCTCCACTGCTATGCCATCCACTCTCTATCCAACTCCTTTCAATCTTGATTCTGCCCCCTGTTCTACTGAAATTGACTAGTGAATTGGCTCAAGTTTGGGAAGACCTCCTATGCTCTGGACGCAATCACCATCGTTGACTTAATGATGTCTTTGGATACATCTGGCTGCCTCCTTCCTTCTCAAAACATCTTTCTCCATTGTCACCCATGATGCTAAATTCTACTGATCCTACTGTAATCTCTCTGACTATCCATTCTATGTCTCTCTTTCTAGATCCTCTCTTTTTGTCTCTGCACCATACATGCTGCTTTCTCCCAAGGCTCTGTCTTCATGTCTCATTTCCCTCCACACACTCTCTATCTAGGTGGTCTCATCTACTCCCATGGTCTCCATTATCAACTGTTTGTGGTTGAAGAAGGAAGGAGAAAGGTAGAAAGAAAACTAAAGGCAAGGGCTAGAGGAGGACATTGTGGGAGAGGACAAGAGATAGAAAGAGGTAGTGGAATAGATAGCACATAGAAGAAGCCTCTAATAGTCTTGGCAAGAAACCAGTAATTAGTTACTAGTTGATTGTCATGTTGTGGCATGGTAATAATGAGTTATATTTTCATAGAAACACACACACACACACACACACACACAATTGGCTGGATTGGGTGTTAAGGAATTTCTGAGGCAAGCCTTGCTATTTAGTCCACAGAGCTGGGGTCAGGTACCACTGTTCAACTGGCCATATCCATATAAATCATGGGCGTAGTATCTGGGTAGAGGGGGTTAGGTGACCAAAAATGAATTGTGTGCCCAGGACCAGCTTGGCTAATTTCAGACTCTCCATCCCTGGCAAGTGGTCAACCCCTCATGGGAAATTTCTGCCTTTCCCATATTTACATTTCTCATGTTGACGCATGTCAGTCAATCATTAAATAAGCATTTAGTCACTACTTACTATGAACAGGCCCAGAGATACAAAGATAAAAATAAACCAATCTTTGCCCTCAAGGAGTTTATGGTTTTTTGTTTGTGTGTTTGTTTTTTAGGCAATTGAGGTTAAGTGACTTGCCCAGGGTCACACAGCTAGTAAGTGCCAAGTGTTTGGTCTGAGGCCAAATTTGAACTCAGGTCCTCCTGACTTCAGGGCTGGTGCTCTATCCACTGTGCCACCTAGCTGCCCCAAGTTTATGGTTTTTTGGAGGAAACAATGCACACCTATATAAATAAATAGGGGGAAGGGAAAGGAAAGGGAGAAAGAATAAGCATTTATAAAGTGCCTATTCTGTGCCAGGCATTGTGCCAAGCCCTTTATTTCACAAGCATATCTCATTTGATCCTCACAATAACCATGTGATATAGGTGCCATTATGATCCCCGTTTTACAGTTGAAGAAGCTAAGGCAGAAAGATTCTTACCAAGACTCACCTAGGGTCATACAGTGGGCTGGATTTTAACTACAGTCTTCCTGGCTCCAGGTCCAGTATGCTAACCACTGCACCATTTATCTAGAAAATGCATGCAAAGCCAATGCAAGGTAATGGGGGAAGGTGCTGGCAGATATGGGGATTAGGCATCATGGAGAACGTGGCCCCTGAGCTGAACTTTGAAAAGAGCTTGGAATTCTAAGAGGCAGATGTCCATCTTAGCCAGTATTGCAAGGAAGAGACCTTGTGGACTGTAGAACAAGGAGTGGGGTATTTCACCTTCTCCCCACAATCCATTGTCCTTGGAACTCCAAAAGTTGAGTGTGCTCATTCGTGTGATCATTATTTTTAAGGGAGCAATTTCATCGGCAAATTAAAGAGCTGAAGTGCATAAACAGAGTTGATGCTCTCTTAGCGCTCACTTGGGGAAGTAACTTTTTAATTGCTTTGCTTACAATTCCATCTTCAAAGCCACTAATAGCTTCAGAATTAATAGCTCATAGCCCATTTGATACACTGATATTTAATTAATGAGTTCATAACTCCAGCCTAACGTTGCTCTCCCTGACAGGCAGACACTCAAGGTTCTCGGTGCTGCTGAGTTGCTGAAGGCTGGCTCCCACTCCTTTCACTCAGGACCTTTTGCCTCTCCCATCTCTGCAGATAGGAAGTGGAAAGAGTGAGAAACTTTTCTCAGAGAGAAGGAACCTTTTCCCTCTTCCAGAGGAGGCTTGGTTCTATGTTCTACCTGTGATTGGCCAAACTTTAAATTAATAAATTTATATATGATGATATATCCTTAATCTGAGCTGAATTAAGACAAAGTGAGTACATCATGTAAGGCTGTAGGGAGTTATAAGAATGTTCTCTGGTCCAATCTCCCTGTCCATACACACAAAGAACTCTAAGACCACTCCAGGTCTTGGAAGCATCGCTTCTTCAGAGCTGTGCAAACAGACAGATATAGATGTACAAGGAACTCACTAGCCAACTTGGCTTTAAAAAAAGACATCTACAGAGAATGGAAGTCAGCGTAGTTAATAGAGGATGATCCCAAAGCACAGCATGGCACTGGAAGAATAACATCAGAAAAACTGAAGCTAGAGGCTGCCAAGGAAACCTACAGAGAACAAGAGGGATTTGGTTTTCCTTTTGAGTTTTATTAGGGAAAAGTGGAGGCCCAGATCTCCCACTGGTTCGGGTAAAAGGGAAATGAGAACTGATGGCAGTGGGAAACCAGAGCTGCTCCATCTTTATATGCTTTCAGATTGCTTTGCCAATAAGACTGACCTTTGGACTGAGAAGGACATCTTGCTTGCATTGTTCTGGTGGCTGTTGTCAAGACAGGAGGTTTTCTCCAAGCCCTTTCTGTCTCCAGGCTTGTGAAATGCTGGGGAATTGAGTCCAATTGTTTCTGATATTCTTTTATCTAGCCTTCCCTGATCTCATTTTTGACCAGTACTGAACAGTTTGGGTGATTATGACTTTGTGGTATAATTTGAAGTCTAGCTAGGCTATTTCATGTTCATCTCTATTTTTAAAAGATCCCTCAAGATTCCTCCAAATGAATTTTTTTTTCATTATTTTGTTTAGTTATATAAAGTAGTCCCTTGGTAGTTAGATTGGCATACCATTGCTTCTCATTGATTTAGGTGGTATCCTTATTTTGATAACATTGGTGAGGTTCAACCATGAATGATCAGTATCACTCTAATCATTGAAGTCCTTTTTTTATTTTTAGGCAATTGGGTTTAAGTGACTTGCCCAGGGTCACACAGCTAATAAGTGTCAAGTATTTGGTCTGATGCCGGATTTGAACTCAGGTCCTTCTGACTTCAGGGCCGGTGATCTAGCTGCCCCCTTTTTTTTCTTTAAAGAATATTTTCTAGGTGCATTTATGTGTCTTCAATGTGTCTTGGTTTAACTCCTAGATATCTTCTGCACTTTATAATTATCCTGGCTGACTAGGAGATGTCATTAAAGAAAGCATAAGTGAACATCTAGAAAGGAATGACAAATGAGAAAGTTTCAGAGAACCTTGGAAAGACTTGGATGAACTGACAGGGAGGGAAGTGAAAAGAATGGGGGGGGTGGTTTGTACAAAGACAACAGCATGGTAAAGACAAATCACTTTGCAAGACTCAACAACTCCAATCAATGCAATTCCCAACCTTGATGCCAGGAGACTGGTGATGATGAATGCTAACCACCTCCTGACTGCAGGATGAGATATGCTTTCTAGGACATGATCAATGGGAGAATATGTTTTGCTTGACTATGCATAATTGTTATAAGGGTTTTGTTTTCCTTTCTCCCCTCCCTCAATGTGGGAGGAGGGAGGAAGTAGAGAAAATTAACAATGTTAATTGGATTATTTTTAATTAAAAAAAAGGTAAAAAGGAAACAGGAACCAGGAACCACAAAGAGCCACCATGACTTCATCGTGAATAGATCATGGCAGACAAAGGTACAAGATGAGGAGGTAAGGAGAGTAGCATAGACACCGTTTACTGGCATCTCAGCACAACGTTTTTCAATGTGTCCCATATTGTTTCTGTAGAAAAAATGGTGAGGTACAGACTCAATGAGAACACAAGCAAATGTTTTCAGAAGAGGTTGAATGTCCAGAACCAACGATGGTCATCAAAGAGATGGTTCTATGCCGACTTTGAAGGAGGTTCATAGTGTGGGGCTCCAGGGTTAGGCCCAATGTTAATCAATGATTGATAAAAGCAGATAGCATGCTTATCAAATTGACAGAAGATACAAGCCTAACTCAGCAAATGATAGAGACAAGAGCACAAAAGATCACAACAGGCTGAACTGATGGGCTCAAGCTGATAAAATGAAGTCTAATAGGAATCAATGGGGAATCAATAAATGAATTTATCAACAATTCTTTCTAAAGCTCTTGCTTTGGGCAAGGCATTATGCTAAGCCCTGGTGTACAAAGGCAAACTAAATACAATCCTTATCTTACATTAGCATGAAGGAACCACTGTGTACATATAGGTACACATAATACAGATCAAAGGTCATCTTTGAGGGGAAGGCAATAGCAGCTGAGACTGGGAATGGCCTCTTCTAGAAGGCAGTATTGGAGCTGAGCCTTAAAGGAAGCCAGGGATTCTCAGAGGAGGAAATTGGGAAGGAGGGCATTCTGGGCAGGGAGAACAGCCAGTACAAGACAGAGACACTACGCAATGGAGTGTCACATGAGTAGAACAGCGCAAAGGCCAGTATGGATAGACCATACAATGTTTGGAGAGTAGTAATGTGAAAGAAGTCTGGAAAGACAGATTGAGGTCGTCGTGATAAGCCAATTAGAAGATTTTCTTCACTGGGGTTGATTGATTAGAGGAGTGATATGGCCAGGTCTATGCTTTAAGAAAATCACTTTGGTGGTTATGAGGAAGGATTAGACAGTGGAAGGACCTGAGTCAGGGGGACCAAAAAGGATGCCATTTTAATAGTTCAGGGGAGAGGTGATGAGAGTCTGAGCTAGGACAGTGTCTGTGTGAATGGAGAGGACATGAGCATAGAGAAGGAGGTGGAGATGAAGGATGTTAGACAGAACTGACAAGGTAGGACAATTTGGCTAAAAATCCAACTGTATGCCTACTGAATGAGATGTAGAGGGACAATGGCATGTGTGAAAAAAGACCAGGAACCGCAAGCTTAATATGAACCAGCCATCCCAGAGAACTGAGAAGATCTTAGTTGTCATTAGGAGAAGAATGGTGTCCAGAATGAGGGAGGTGGTGTCAGACGTCAGCAGGAGTTTCTGTTTTGACCTGGATGTTCTATTTGGAGAAAACTAGAGACCATCTGGCAGAGGACAGCTGAATGGTGAGCCTCTCAAGATCAAGCCATCTGAAGACTGTCGGAAGGAAACGGGAGGCTCCTTTCAAGCATCAAGGCTGCCACAAGGACAAGCTATTTGACTTACCTTCTGCTGAATTCCATAGGAGAGAACTAGGGGAAATGATCAGAAACTGCCAAGAGGTAAATTTAGCATAGAAAGCACCTTGCTAGCAGTGTGAGCTGATTCAAAGAGATGTGGGTTGCCTTGGGAAGTAGTGAGCAACTTCTCTCTGGGAGTCTTTCTACAGAGGATGGATGGTCACTGCTCCAGGATGGTACAGAGTAGGTCTTTTATTCAGGTCCAGGTTAGAAAAGAGAGTCTCTAAGCAGGGACATTGTGAGGTTCCAGTGGGACTATGGCTATAAAACTCTTTGCAAACGCTAAAGTGCTAACAAAATGCCAGTTATTGTTATTATTGCTGTTTACCTCCAGTCTCCAGTTCTCCAGTTTGATGATGAATTCATTCCCCAAGCTTCCTACCACACTCCTGCCGAAGTCAAACAATGTTTATAGAACAAGACCGTGTGCTGGTTAATGTTTAACAATCAGGCTCTCTGGAAAAATAAAATGAAAGTGAAAAGCAGGCACACAGTCTAATCTGTATTATTAACACTTTCTTAGGTTTAGACAACCAATGAAGCAATCAGGTAAACCCTGATTTGTAGGTTTGGGGATTTCTGGGTATGTGCGCACACAGAATGGAATGATTCGATCTTGCAAACCTATGAGAGATGGGGCCAGGGCACTCCTGCCTCTGAGATTCCTTTCCACTCTGGGGCTCTTATTCTGAGACATAAGCCTTATCAGTCACTGACTATTTTGGGAGAATTCAATTGACTGGTTCGTCCCTGAGAGCAGTTTTTGATAGGAAGAAATGGGAAGATACCATCTGTTCTGGTGCCCAGAAGATTGCCAGAGAAGGGCGAGGAGGTACCGAGAGAGGAAGCACATTGACAAACCTCATCCCTCCTCTGGTTCCTCTGCCCTGTGGGAGCTCTAAGTTTTCTCCAAGAGCTGTCATTCGGTTGTCTAACCTATGGCTTTTGGTGGGTCTGTGTCCTGGGAGTGGGAGCTCCAGTGGGCAGGAGTGGGCTGTGGGTTTCTCAACACTAACCTCTGGCAGCCAGCAGCCAGTGGAGGGTTTATCCCCAGAGCTCCAATGATGATGGATATTATGGACTCACCACTCCCCTCTTCTCGTGAGTCACCTTCCTCTGGGAAGGAGTCCTATGGACTCAGGTTCACGCCAGAACTCTTCATGTATGAAGTCAGAAAACAGACTGCGAGGTGTTTCTGAAAAAATAAATCATTCATTCTCTCTGTCTCTTTCTGTCTTTCACTGCCTGTCCGTCTCTCATCTAGCCTTTGTTTTCTTTAAGCTTGAGCACAACTAACCTTTTATCGCTCCCCCCTCCGCCCTTGTTCTTCCCCCCCTCTGCCCCTCTGCCAACTTGTTGGCTCCCGAATCTTCCTTCTGCCTACTGTTGCTTCCTGTTTGTGACAATCCTACTCCCTCATTTAGCCTCCTGGGAAACAGCTCTCTTCTCACTGAACAGCTTTGATGAAAGGCATCTTCCCACCACTGGGGAATCCACAGGGGATTTTTCCATTTCATCTTAATCCTGTTTTACAGAATTCCTTGGCTTGGGTTATGGTATAGCTGGGGCTATGGTCCAGTTGGGCAAGGCCTTCATCTCTGCCAGCCTTCATGAAGAAAGGCCCCTGGAGACTCATGCCACCTTGTTGGAGCCTCTCCCCACAATGGCCTCTTCTCTCCATGAGCTTGCCCATATCTGCCTGGGCACAGAAGTGAGCCAAGATGCTCCATCCTACCCACATACACCCTGTGTCCCCCATGTCCAAAATGGTCTCTTCCTCCAATATGGAATCCCCAAAATGTTCTTTTGGGGCATCCTGGTAGTCCTGGATACTGGGATGGTAGCTTACAGTTGGCAAAGCAAATCAGAGGAACAAGCAGATATAAATGTGTGAACCAAATACCAGGGAAGTGGAGTAACGACTAATGAGATGGAAACGCCGAGAAGACTCCGTGTATTTTAAAAGAGACATCTGTGCCCTATTTTTAAATGCTCATCACCATAACTGATCTGTGTGTTTTACCCAGTCTGTCAGCACAGACAAATTTCAGGGGCCTTGAAACGTGAACACCTTCCCTTCTCTAGATGTGTCCCAGGCCAAGGGGACATCTGCAGGCAGGGAAGGAGGTAAAGGGTGTCTAGATTCCACTTGGATTCAGTTCTGGGAGACATGGCTATGGTAGGGAGGGCTGGGCCCCCTCTGCTATGAGGGCAAGCTAGGACTTCTGAGTTAAGCTGTCAGAAAGAGCCAATCTCTCCTGAGGGAACCTTAAGCAACCTCCTCATTGTTAGGGGATCTGAGAAGCAAGAGCTACTTCCTCAGGCTGCTACCTCTGATGTCATGGTCCTCTCTGAGAATGAGGGGCAAACAACAACAGCCTGATGCCCATGGGCAGAGGTGGGGCATACTGTTTTCTGGCACGGCTAGGGGCCCTAGCATTACCTCCTGCCTGGATGGGTCCCTGGAACTATAGGAACGGAGCTCTCAATTGCCTACCTGATGGTCTGGCCCCACCCCGACATCTCTGGCCCCACCCCGACAGCTCTGGCTTGAAGGCACATAACATTCTTTCCAAGGGCTTCTGGAGAAACTTCTCAGGTCTCCAAAGTGCCTCCAACACTGCCATCCCTCACACCACCTGCCTGCCATACTTGAACTTCTCAAAATGGGGGGATTATTGTCATTGAGAGGAAGAATGAGATGAATTGAATTCAAATCCTTTTGTCCCCTTCCTTTCAGCAGGAAACTGAGAATGAGAACTGTCTGCAAGTCAGCTAGAGGGGGGTTAGCTAGGTTATTCTGAACCCCCAGAGGGCAGAATCGAGAGCTCTGGGGGGGAAGAGACAGAGAGGCAAATCTATTTTGGAGGTTATAAAACTTTCCCGGCTGTGAAAACTGTCCCAGTATGGCATGGACTGTCTCAAGAGGTGGTGGGTTCCCCATTCATGGAGGTCTCTACCCACATGCTAGACAACCATTTTCTAGACATAGTTGTTGACATAAAGATTCACTTAGATGAGCTCTATGGCTACCTCCAGCTCTGAGATGCTGTGTCTGTCTTCTAAATTCTCTGAGGAGAGATCAGGCTTTGGAAGCCAAAACCTTTGGTGGAGTAACACTGTGGCTGGACTTCACCTACAGGTGGGATATGTATTGCATTGTACAGATCTTGTTTGGGACATGGGGAAAGGGGAAAAGGTATAGGAGCTGATCTTCCCAGGCAGAAACAGAACAGCATGAAAGATAGAGTGGAAAGCTAATGAGAACCTGGCTCCTAGTGACATGGAAGCCACCCAGGAGATAGCCAGGGCACTGGAGCATTGTGCTTCTGCCATGTTTCTCTGATGATGCTAACCATGGCCTTTCTGCAGCTAGGTTCTACTGCTCCCCTCCTCTGTGAGTAGGCTTGTGGCTGCCCTGCCTTCCAGCAGGAGGTAGGGGAAAGAACACTTGCTCTGGCATCAGAAGTGCTATATTTCAAATGTTTAACGTGATTCAGTTAATGCATCAGACATACAAAGCCGGATCTGCCTTTCCTGGGAGGTGATACAGAGTGTAACACAGGGCAGATATTCCCTGCTGAGTTCCTGTCTACCTCATTGTAAAGTTGGGAGGGCAAGGGGCTACTTCCAGCCACCTATATGACAAGGGGGTGGACTGGGGATGATGATGAATCATCCTGTAATTGGTCACTAAGCCAGAACTCAGCAGATACACCAAAGAGCAGAATTGCCCCTTCATCATCCCTTGGCCCTTTGGCTTTGAAGCTGTGTCCTGAGAGTCCAGTGGAAGAGGGCTAGCCTGCCTCATTCCCTGACCCAGCCACAACATGTCCATGAGCACAGGGCTGCCTCTCTTCTTTGGTGGTTTTTCTTCCCTGCTTTTAGTTGACCAAATATACTGAGCTGGAAGCGTCTGGATGATTTTGTGAATTCAGACAAAAGGTCTAAAGATCTTAGGAGCCCTGGAAGGCAGCATCATCAGCTTCACTAGAGGTCAGTGGCTGATGGCAAGGGAAGAATCTGTATTAAGGACAGAGAGATGCACTGAGGACAGAAGAATGTGTGAGGAGACAGAGACAGAGAGAAAGAAACAAAGAGAAAGAGAAGAGAGGAGAAACAAACAAAGATAGAAAGAGACACACACAGGAGACAGAGAAAAAGGAGAGGGAGGGGGAGAGAGCGAGAGAGACACACACACACAGAGAGCACAAGAAAGGTAGCTGATTCAGGGCATATGACCAACAGCAGAAAAAATAAGTTTTGACTATTGATTCAATAAAATCACAGGTCTTTAGAGAACAGATAATGATCCCACTTAGTAGAGAGCAGCATTCCAGAGGAGATGGGTGAGGGAGGGCTACACTTTCTAGACCTGCTCTGTGCACAGGAGTCTCATTACCTTTGTACTTTAAGTCTGAGTCCGCTCTCCCTATGGACACCATATGTACTTTTTATTTGCTTTTGTGAGGCAATTGGAATTAAGAGACTTGCCCAGGGTCACACAGGTAGTGAGTGTTTTGTGTCTAAGGCCAGATCTGAACTCAGGTCCTCCTGACTCCAGGGCTGGTGTTCTATCCACAGTGCCAAATAGCTGCCCCAATCATATGTATTTTTGAAACAGAGTTCTCCAGACTTTGAAGTGGGGGTAGTGGGGTAGATATTTTCCTCCAACTATTTTTACTATACCACCTTAGTAAAGTCTTTCCTAAGAAACTAATTGAATCCACTGGCTGATTGTTGTTGAGAAGCAGATTAATGGGGGCTCAAAAGCAAGAATGTTGTAAGCATAGACCCACAGGGTTATGACTAGAAATTAATGGAGCAATTTCTTCTAAAATGGATACTTTTTTGTTTTTATATTGCATTATAGGTAATTATTTAGCATAATGGATGGAGTGTTGGAACTCAAATTCAAAACCTGTCTGAAAGATGTACTGATTGTGTGACTCTAGACAAATCATTTAATCTCCCCCGTATTAGTTTCCTCATCTTGAAAAGTAAAGGTAATGATAGCATTGACCTTAGAGGGGTCATTACAAGGAGTAAATAAAATTATACACATGTATATATGTAGGCATATATTGCATTGTACTGTATATGGTGATGCATGTGCATAGATAAGATGTGTGTACATATACACTTTTGTGTTGCATATATTGTCTTCTGAGGCTGTTGTATCCATTGTATTTGCTTCATTGAGGTGAAGGGTTGTTACTTTCTTAAAAAGAAATTCTCACTGGAGTGAGAATGTCCCATAAACCCGGAGATACTTGATCCAGAAGTGAACATGATAATAAAAATACAAGCTAACATGTTTACAACATGCTAAGATTTACAAAGTATTTTAAATTCTTGTTGGCTTGTTGTCTGTGTGCAAGTGTGCACACAATGCAGGTGCACATATATGAGTATATATATATATACATACATGTGTGTACACGTGTGTGCATGCATGCATATGTAGTACAGGGTGTTTCAAAAGTCTTAGTGCAGTTTTAAGTCATTAAATTTATAAAGAGATAAAATGTACATAGTATTACATTTATATAGGTATATTATAATATAATGTGCATACATGTGTATGTATAACATGTGTGTATATATAATATATGCACTGTATATGTAATATACATGCATATATACATATGTATACACAGACACACATGCGTAGGTCTATATAAACTATCTACACATATTTCTGCACACATATATGTATATGTATAAATTATATACATGTATAAACTTTATCAATCCACCAACAAGCATGGACCAAGCTCTTCCTGTGTGTCAGACATTGTCCTGACCTCAGGGAGTGTCCATCCTGATGAGGAAGACCACACAGCATAGATCAGTGCATATAGGACAATGGAGAGGAGGCAGAAGCTGCCTCAGAAATGTAGACTCTAGGCTGGAAGCTGAGGGGGAGGCAGTTTGGAGTTGGGGATGGCCAAGCACATGCCTCAGAGCAGCACTTCAACATCCCCAAAGGGCAGGGAAGGAGGGCAAAGCTTGGTTCGATATGTATTTTTAGAAAATCTGCTGAAATCTTGAAACAGAATTTGAAGAGGTGAGCATTTGCTCACTTGGTGACCTCTCCCACTGCTCTGAGCATGCAAAGGCACTCTCTCAATCATCCCCAGAAATCCACAGCTGCTGCCGCTGAAGGAAGAGAGAGCTGAGTCCCTGCAGAGGATGTGGCATGAGGTAAGAGAAAGTCTACAGGGAAGCTACAGGGCCAGGTGTCCAGGTGGGGGACAGGCAGTTTGCCCATAAACCACACCCATAAATGTCAGAAAGGAGATGCTTCCCAAAGCAAGGGTGATGGAGGTACCTCCACCAGTTCCATCCCCTGCCGCCTACCTCTCTGGGCATCTGATTCTGCCTCACTGCCTTCATGCATTATATATGGGTTACAAGAGTTGGCTGCACGCAGTGAGTTCAGAGAGAGGACAGGCTGAACGTTTGACCCCTCAGCGCGGTTATGGCCATTTGTCACATCCTCTCTCCCATCATGGCTAATGCAGGTGACCAGCCATGCATTAACGTGCCAGGAACACACTTCTCAGATGCACACTGATGGATCTTGTTTGTGACCTGAGCCATACCAGGCTCAGAGCTGGAATGGCACCTGCTGAAGCAGGGTTGGCTTGGCTTGCCCAAAGCTAAGACTGCGATTTGATGCTTTTGTCATGGCTGGGAACTCTCCTGACCCCCTTCCCAGGGCGGCACCCTACCCCAGTCTTCTCTTGGGCTCTGCTGCCCACTCCCTGCTCCCCTCAACCTTCCTCCAAACCTCTTGCTGGGCCCTAGAATTTCCCCTTTCATTCTTAGTGTCTTCACCAGCTCCCTGGAGGACAGAGGACAGAAGTCAGCAGAGTCCCTCCCAACTCAAAGTCAATGACCCTAAGGTGATTCAATAGATAAGCATTTATTCAGCACCTCTTGGTTCCAGGAAAAAACAAAACTGTCCCTGCCCTCAAAGAGCTAAAATAATATCACCATCCAATTATTTTCTCCCCTGGGGACATAGCTAGAGAATTGCAATTCCGAGAGGAGCCCAAATAATAATAATAGCAATAATAATGATGATGACATTTTGCCATGACCAGAAACACACCAGGTAGAGCAAACTCCATTTAACCATTGAACATGGTGCAAATCAGGCAGACCCGGAAACCACCCACATCCATGAACAAACACACACACACCCCCCACACACAAGAGCACAGTCTCCTTTTGGTGTAGACTCCACAAAAAGGCCATGGACCAAAGGTGAAGATGCTTAGCAAGAGACCCACAGATTCTATTCAGTGGGTCTTAGTCAATATCTGAAGAGTTGGAAGAGTCTTTAGTCTTTAATAAAGTCCTGAAACTGCCTTTTCTCCATGTGCCTAGTTTGGTCTTGGCTCCAAACACAGACCCTGCTGTTAGCTCTTTCTGTTCCCAGTACCCTGCTGAGACCTCCACATCCTCTGACTTGACAAAGTACATAAGGTTGTGGTCTGCTGGGTGTGAAGGAGGAGAGGTAGAGGACCCTTGAAGCTCCCATAATTCCCTCCCAGTCTTGGTTGGAACTGCTTCTAACCCTGGTCCAAGCAGTCACTGCGGTGCGCCAGGGCTGAATCAGCCAGCTACTTCACCCCAGACCTACCGGGCATGAGTGAGTCTACTTGATCAATCACCCTGTCTTTTTGGGCAGCGTCCTTTCACCTCTTCTTCTTCTTCTTCTTCTTCTTCTTCTTCTTCTTCTTCTTCTTCTTCTTCTTCTTCTTCTTCTTCTTCTTCTAGGCAGTTGGGGTTAAGTGATTTGCTCAGGTTCACACAACTAGTAAGTATCAAGTGTCTGGTCTGAGGTTGGATTTGAACGCAGGTCCTCCTGACTTCAGGGCTGGTGCTGTATCCACTGTGCCACCTAGCTGCCCGCATCCCTTCACTTCTACCCATGGCTTTCACTCTGTCCAAATAGATTAAGCACTTGTCTCAGCAAGTTCAGTGCCTTCAATAGTGATAGATTTATGGATTGAGTATAGACGTGGGTGCAATTAACAAAGGTAAAGTAGCAGGAGGAATACCTTGTTAGTTACTTTAAATGGTATAAGATGATTGATTCCATCAGCTCCCTACTTTTACAATATGTATGTATGTATGTATGTGTATATGTATGTACACAAGGTGTTCCCTGAGTCTTCCCACAATTATAAGCTTAAAACTATAATAAGTCTTGGGGAAACACTCTGATATATGCGTATTTGTTCATACATATGCACACATAGGTATACATGTGTGTGCATATACCTACACACATATATACACACAATCATGCCTACATACACTTCCTCATCTACTCTCTTCATTGGCATTGCTCTTGTCACTGTGTATGCTGTTTCCCAGATCTGACCACTTCACTCTGCATCAATTGGTGGCTCTTCCCATGTTTCTCTGGATTCTAAATAGTCATCATTTCTTAAGGCTCCATAACAGCCCATCACATCCATGCACCCCATCTTGCTTAGCCATGTCCTCATCAATGAGAGTCCACTTAGTTTCCATTTTTTTGGCCACCGAAGAAGTGTTGCTATAGCTCCTCTGGTGGCAGTGGGCCTTTCCTTTCTGCCTTTCCCCTCCTTGGGGTATGTACCTAGCTGTAGGAGCCCAGAGAGTTTAGTCTCTGATTCAGCAACATTTCTCCCTGCTTTGCAGAGTGGTTAGGACAAAGAACAGCTCCACCAGCAGCCTATCAGTGTGTCTAATTCATCGACTAATTTCTATTTTGGATCCTTTGAGAAGGCAGAATCATGCCTGTTTCCCATGAAGATGCACCTTGGCTCAAAAGGAGAAGGAGTGTGTCTTCAGGCTGAAAAGCTGGTGCTTAGTTTGACTTACCCCTTTCTTGTTTAAACCCGACAACAAGAGGTGTCCTTACACCTCCCTTGGCTCCTGTTCTCCTGTTGAGGGCATAACAAACATATCAGGATGCAGCATGCTTTCAGCCACTTTAAGTGAGTGATTGATTCAATTGACCTACATTCAATACATATATACACGCATGTACATATGAGTCTGTGTGATGTATGTCTATGTATATGAACCTTGTGAATCAGACCAAGGAAGTATCCACCCAGACCATGGAGACCTTCCCAAAGAAGCTACCTCCTGTGGAGATGATTGGGACAGTTCCAGTTGTTAGCAAGGTTTTCCCTGACATCCATCTAGTCCTCCCCCTGGAAGCCCCAGGGAGGGACAGAGAGCTACACTGCATGGGTGTCCAGGGAGTTCTTCTCACTGAAGATGAATTTGTAATTTTCACTGGTTGGAAGCAGAGACATTTCAGAACTCTGTTAAAAAAGAAGCTCTGTCATAGATCCTGGAAAAAGTGCATTGTTGCCAAATAGAAAAACAGCTCCCAACCCTGCTGGTATCATCTTCTAGTCTGCAAATACTGATGCAAGGCATACTTTCCTAATATTGAGAGCTGTCCAAAAGAGAATGAGCTGCCCCAGGAGGAAGTGAGCCTTCTGTCACTGGATGTATTAAAACAACTCACTTTTTGACTAAGCAAATACAAAAAATGTTAAGTATAGACCTTCTTCATCTCCCTCCCCCTCCCCATCCTGACTTTTCTCCACTTGTTTTGGGCATATTATTAAATCAATAATATCATGACTTCTGGACAGGGTATGTCAAACACCTGTCCTCTGAATCAGCTCACCGCCTCTCTCACCCCCAAACCCAAACTTGCAAATTCCCCATATGTGTTATCTTGCCTCACTGAGGATCGGAACAACCTCCATTTTGTTCTTGTACCGGGAGTACTTAGCACAGTGCCTGGCACCTGGTCAGCACTTAGTGAATGCATTTTATTCATTCATTCATCTAGTCAGTGTGTCATTCATATTGAATTCCATCCTATTAGATTCACCCTAATCCTCCAGCCTGTCAAGAAACTTTTGGAACCTGATGTCATCCATTATTTTAGTTCTTTCCTCTAATGCTGTGCCGCCTGAAAATCTGAAAACACACCTTTATCCAAGTCATTGACAAAGATGATTAACAGTACAGAGTCAAGCCCTGATCCCAGGAGCTCTCCACTGGAGATGTCCCAACAACCAAACATTAATACATGGAGACCTCCCTACATCCAAGCACTGATTCCTAGGACACTCCATTAGAGATCTCCTAACCCACGGGTATCTGTGATGCCAGCTCTTTGAGACTGGCCAATCAGCTAGTTCCAAATCCTATCTAATTGGACCATTGGAGAGCTCACAGAGCTCCAGATTCTTCATAATAATAGCATGACAAACTTTATTAAAACATCAAGATATACCAAATCCACTGCAAGTCCCTCATCTACCTTTTAAGGACAAGAAAATAAAGCCCATATGGCAGGACCTCTTCCATTGAGAACCATGTTGGGGTCAGTGTGATCTCTGCTTCTTTCCTTCCTAGAGAGTGTTGGACTTTCCTCAAATTTTAGTTTATCATTAAAAGCTCAAAAGGAGCATCCCCTCCCCCTACTCTCTCAGTTGAGAGTCATGCCTCATATTTTGTAGAAAAAGAAATCGAGGCCATTTCTGTGTGCTACTGTGTGAATAGAGTGCTGAGCCTGGAGTCAGGAAGAATTGAGCTCATATTCAGCCTCAGACACTTCCTAGGTGTGTTGTCCTGGGCAAACCACTTAACCTCTTCTTGACTCAGTCTTCTCATCTATAAAATGGGGATAACAGCATCTATCTCAACAAGTTGTTGCAAGGATCAAGCAAAATAACATTTATGAAGCATGGAATGCGATGCCTGGCATACAGTCAGCAATTATTCCTTCCCTCCCATTCCCCTTCTCCCTTCTTCTGCCTCTGCCTTCTGCCCCTCTCTCCTCCACCCCTGCCTCACATGATGAAACGGCCTCACCCTTCACCATCTATCTGCACACGTGATCCCGTTCCATCCCTCTTCCTCCAACAGGGCACCCACTCTGTCATTCCCACGCTGTCATTTATTTCCACTCTCTCCATCTCCACAGGTTCCTTCCCTCCTGCCTACAAACATTGTCATGTCTGCTCTACCCTGATCAAAATCCTCATTCCCTCCTTCTATCCTCACTATTAGCATATATCTCTTCTGCCCTTTGTAGCTACTGTCTATATTAGGAGGCTTCACTAGCTCTTCTCTCACTCTCTTCTTGACCCCTTGTAATCTGGCTCCCAGCCTCACCATCACATTGAAATTGCTCTCTCCAAAGTGACCAGCAATCTCTTAGTGGCCAGATCCAATGGCCTTTTCTCAGTCCTCATGCTCCTTGACCTCTCTGCAGACTTGGGCACTGTGGGTCACTCTCTCCTCCTGGATATGCTCTTCTTTCTCCCTTCCCCCTCCCTCCCTCCCCATCCTTGCCCTCTCTCGGTTCTCCTCATCCCTGGGTGACTGTTCCTTCCCTGGATCTTTTGCTGGATATTCTTCCAGATCAGATTCTTCAGCCATGGGTGTCCCTCAGAATTATGTTCTAGGCCCTCTTCTCTTCTCCCTCTATAGTGCTTCGCTTGGAGATCTCTTCAGCTTCCATGGATTTAATTCAATGATGATTATCAAATTTACCTATCCTGCCCTAACTCTTTACTTGTCCTCCAATCTCACATCTCCAAATGCCAACGAAAGGCATTTCAGCCATCTCAAACTGGATGTCTAGTAGACATCTTAGACTAAATATGTCCAAAAGGGGGCTCATTATATTTCCTCCTTATCTTCCCTCTTATTGTGGAAGTCAACACCTTCCTCAGGCTCATAACCTGGAGGTTATCCTGGACTCCTCATTCCCTGTCACTCCACCATATCCAGTATGGTGCCGAGGCCTGATGATTTCACTTCTGCAATATATCCCAAATTCTCCTTCTCTCCTTGGACATTGCCATGTCCCCCGTGCAGACCCTCAACATTTCACACCTGGAATATTGCAGCAGCTGCGGGCAGGTCTGACCTCCTCAATTCTCTACCCATCTCCCGTGCCTGGAATGCCATCCCTCCTCCACTCCAACTGCTGACCTCTCTGGCTTTAGTCACAACTAAAAGTCACAACTAAAAGCTACAGGAAGCCTTCCCCCATCCCTCTTAATTGCAGTGGCTTGCCTTTATTGATTATTGATTATTTATCATATACACATATATGTGTGTATGTATGTACATATACACACACACACACACACACATAGATTGCTTTGTATACATTTGTTTACATGTTAGCTTCCCCATTAAATTGTAAGTTCCTTGAGGTCAGGGACTATCTTGCCTTTTTTTTTTTTTTGTCTCCCCAGAGCTTAGCACAGTGACTGGCATATAATTGGTGCTTAATAAATGTTTATTGATGGATTGATATTTTGCCTTTTGTCAGGGAAAAATTTGCTAGTAATTGGAACAGTCCCAATTTTCTCCTCCAGAGGTGGTGGCTTCTTTATGTTGGTCTTCAAGCCAGGTCTGGGTGGGCACTTGCCAGGCATCCTCTACAGGCTAGTGCTCCATGTGGCCACTGAGCTCCATTCCAATCCTGAAAACATCCTGTTTGTTGTTCAGACTTGTATCCAAGTATTCCTGCCTCATCTATCCTCTGCTGTTGGGTCACGGTATGGAGTGTGGAATGGGTGTGAGGTTCTCCTTGGCCATACAAGTACAAGTAAAATATAAGGTGCAGGAGGGCCTCCTAAATTGGAAAGTCTCTGAATGTAGGCCTGGCAATGGCCTGGATCTGCCGCCCAAGTATTAGCCTGATTCAGCATGGACCCGTCCTCACTGCATGGTTAGCCATAGCAAAGCATTAAAAATACAAAAACATGACGAGGTCATAGATTTAGACCTGGAATGACCATCCAGTCTAAGCCCCTCATTTTCCAGAAGTGGAAACCGAGGCAGCCTAAAAAGATGAAGTCACCTACCCATGGCAACACAGATGGCAAATGGCAAAGCTGGAGTGCCAGTCCAGGCCTTAGGATAACAGAAACCTAGATTTAGAGGTGAAAGAGATCAAAGGCCATTCTCTGGAGAAAGGAATGGACTTGCCCAAACTTAGACTGGGAACAAATGCTGGAGTGAGATTCCAACCTCTTCCCAAAGCATCCATGTCACAGCTGAGGTGTGGAGGGGTCAGAGAGAATTCCCATTCAGAGACATTGTGGGTCCTTGGAAATATGGGCACAACATTCCCTTAAACCTCCATGGCCATTATGAATGGTGGGTTTTCATGTTTCTCAAGGAAGCTCAGGGCCTGGGAATGCAGCCTATGCCAGGGAGTCTGGACAGGCAGATTTTAATGATCTTGGTAGGAACAAACAATCTTTGTTTTATGACACTGGGCAAGTCCCTTTCCTGATCAGGGTGTCCTTAGTGATCCCATGGAATGAAGCCTTTGGGTCAGCCTCCCAGCCCCTTCCAAGGCCTTGCCATTCTGATGGGCAGACGGCAGCCGCTCAGTCACCCACCCACACCCTGACCACCCTGTGTGCCTGTCAGATTTGGCCACACAGGGGGCAGCCCTGATGTGCTCCTCGCTCCCTTCTCCTCTTCAGTATGTCCACAACCTTTCCTATGGCTCTGGTCTTGGCTGGATGGGCTCAGAAGGCTAGGGCTGGCTATCTGGTGCAGAGGAAGCTCCAGCTTCTGCCTTTCCTGAGTTAGCTTCCACTTCTCTGTGTGAGTTATGCACCTCTGATGGGGCCAGCTTGGGAGTAATGAAACTTTACATCAGGAATGAGGATCGGTCCACATTTCAGAGGGTCCTGATAGGCCGTTGTTGTTCTTGTCAATTGGGAAAATCTATATTTAGCCTTATAAAATCTAACGGAACTGCCAGATATTGATCAGGGGAAATCACAAGGTTTTAAACACCCAGAAAGCAAACCTCCATCCAGCCACTTTCATGTCTGTTCTTTCCCTTGAGATGATCGTGCTTTATTGCACCTGACACCATGGAGAAAGACAGAGCCTTTGGGGACCTTGCAACGGGGTGTGCAGCACTTCTGTCCCTATCCCCTCCGATGGAGATTTATTTTGTTTTAATAGGGGACCACTTAGTGAGTGAAAAGGCTGTAAAGATTTTTTGTGTGCATATTAAAATTTTATACACTCTGTATTCTTAATATTTTACTACATATGTATAAGTGAGAGATTATTCATGAAACCCAGCAGGCTCACTGGGCTGGGGCAGGAATAGGCAGGTTCGGCCGTTCGGGGTGGTTTGTTTTTATTTTGAAGGAGAACTTCAAAGAAGCCAGAGATCTTCTAATTAAATTATCCCCATGCCAAGGAGCAGGTGATCCTTTTAATAAGGCTGGTACTCACTCCTGTGGGTTTTCTGTGGGAGTGAGGTCAGCCCCACTCCCTCCCACTGCTCTGTTCATGCAGAGGCCGTGGGAGACATGTGCTGCTGGTGGGGGAGCTTTCCTTAGGAGTGAGTAAGTGTGGAGTGCCGTAAATTAGAGTCCAATCAATCAACAAGCTGTTATTAAATGCCTACTCTGTGCCAACTGCTGGACAAATACAACTCATAAAACCCAAGAATGTCCTCACTCCAACTACCACTCTTGTAGATGAGTCCAGGTCTCAGACATTGGCTGAATATCTCCTTCAGAGATTGAGGGGTATCCCTGAGGAGTCAGCAGTGAATACTAAGAGACACGGACTTGAGCCCCCACTGGTGCGCTCCCCCCTACAAGGCAAGCAATAGTTCATTCTTGTCTTTGTTTTGCCGGTCACTCTTTTCAAAATCCCTGCAATTTGAAGGATTTTCCACACATCATAAAGCCTACAATTGACTAGTTGAATAAATAAATGAGACCTGTTCTTACCTAGTTAAGGTATCAGGCTAACATGGAGTAGGGTGTTTTTGATCTTACCTTTTCACTAGTGGCTCACCATCAGTGAGTTTAGGGGATGTCCATTGCAAGCATGTGGAGACTTCCCCTGGCAGAATGGGTGGATGAGAACAGTTTGTGCCAAGGGCCACGAAGGCAGGTGAAGCAGGTGCTATGGAGTGCTTAGAGCTTGGAAAGACATAAAGATGCCATGGTCATCCTGACTTTTGCCCTGCCGCTGGACTTTGATGACTCTGGAAAAGAGGGAGGCTGCCGACTTTATGCACCTCTGCCTGACTTAAGTCCAAGTCATGCACAAGGTAAGATATCACCCATGATGTCATTGGTCCGATTTGAAAATGAAGGACAGACAACAACTGGGGGGGGAAACCAAGAATGAAATATTCCTCGCCGTTAATTTTGTCATCAAGAAACAACATCTACTTAGAGAAGTCAAAACAAAACAGAAACAAAGAAAACATGATTGGACCTCCTGACCTTCTGAGGGAGGGCAGGGAGGTCACTAGCAGGGGGAGATTGAAAAGCATCTACCACAGCAGGGGCCACTTGCACTGGGCTGTGAAGGCATGTGAGGATTCTAAGAGGCAGGTGATGGGGAGAAAGGAAGGAATCCTACCAGATTTCTCCAATTCAGATCATAGGTTGAAAACTGGGAGACAATATTTCTTCTAGTCCAACCTTTTCATTTTTACAACTAAGGAAACTGAGGCCCTAAGGGGTCACATAATTTGTCTAAGGTCACAAAGGCAGTATATAAAAGAGAGGATACAATCAATCAGCATTTATTATGTACCAGGCCCTGGGCTAATCACTTTACAAATATTAACTCATTGGATCCTCACAAGCACCCTGAGAGGGAGGTGCTGTTTTAACCTTATTTTACAGTTGAAGAAGTTGAGGCAAACAGAGTTTAAGTGATTTGTCCAAGTTCACATAACTAGTAAGTGTCTGAAGTTGGATTTGAACTCAGGTCCTCCTAATTCCAGGTCCAGCACTCTGTCTACCACTTCACCTAGCTATCTCTTGGGCAAATTCAGGCCAAAACAAGACAAAACAAAACAATCTCTGCCCTCAAGGAGCTCACTAAAAAAAAAGAGGGCGGACAATATGAAAACAACTGTGACAATCAGCTATAGACAGGATAGATCAGAAATAATCAACAGAGAAAAGCCACTAGGACTAAAGAGAAGTGGGGGGGGGGCCTTTATGCAGAAAGTGGGACTTTATCTGAGACCTAAATGAACCAGGACAATAATAGGTGGAGATGAAAAAGGAGGAAATTCCAAGCATGGAGGACTGCAGAAAATGGCGTCGTGTTCATGGAACAGCCAGGAGGCTGGTGTTGAATTGCATCACCAGGGATGTGGAGAGAAGGAGGAAGCCAGAAGGCTGGAAAGGTGGGAGGAGGCAGGTCGTGAAAGACCTGGAAGGACAGATGAGTTTATATTTGCTCCTGGAGGCCACAGGGAACCGCTGGAGTCAGTTGAATAGGGGGTAAGGTGGTCAGACCTGTCCTTTAGGAAAATCACTTTGGGGGCTGAGTGGAGGACGGATTGCAGTAGGGAGACCCTTGAGGCAAACAGACCTCTCTTAGCTGTTGCCATAGTCCAGGCGTGAGGAGCTGAGGGTCTGCACCAGGGTGGAGTCTGTGTCAGAGGAGAAGAGGGGAACGAAATTTTAGGGAATATTAATAGCACTTGATATTCCTAAAGCAAATAAATTCATCGGAGCTTAGCAAATAGTTAATGAGAATAATTAATTAAAACAGTGACCGTTCAGATGGTAGGTTCTTCTGGTCTCCTTCCTAACTCCTTGCCCCTGACCTGGGGAGAGCTCCTCAGTACCTAACTTTACCCTGCTCCTTCCCCCAGTGGTGGTCTGCACGATGGTCGCCCCGTGGCCCCGTGGTGTTCCTGGATATCTGTGCCAGTGCCCAGAAAGGCGTGCTCCACTGTCTCTGCCTCCAAGGACCTTCAAGGTCTCTCTCCCCACCCACCTACTCCCAACCAAATTTGTCTTTTAAAGTTGATGAGAGGACGGGTTTGTTTCAGTGATTGTGCAGATGATTCCGGCAGGGATGAGGCCTTCTCTCCTCTCTAGGGAGTCTTGGTAATGGGCTTCAGGATTCCTTTGAATTCTTTCTGATTTTGTTTTCAGAGGTTAAAAGTGACAAGGTCATGGCGGCCCCTTGAGGACAGATGGAGCAGCCACTGGAGAAGATTCCCCCATTAATTTCTGAGTTAGTGGTCAGCTATAGCCACAGTGGCCTCTATCATTGAGATGGTAGATGTCGAAGCCCCCGCTATGAGTGAGCCCCAGAGGCCCCAACATTATTCTATTGCTCTGGTAACAACTCAGCATCTCCACCTATTATTGTCCTGGTTCATTTAGGTCTCAGATAAAGTCCCACTTTCTGCATAAAGGCCCCCCCCCCCCACTTCTCTTAACTATGCAAAAGTTGGGAGGGACCTTGGGGAGAACAGACTCTGAAGCCATCCTTGGACACATGAGGAAACCTAGGCCAGAAGGCAGATGGGATCCTCATGGTCACACAGCAAATTGGGGGTAGGTTATGAGTCATTTAACAATCAGTTCAAGCTTCTAAGAAACAATGAAGGCTTTTATCAATCAGTCACTCAGTGAATACATCTTAAGTCCTTTCTGTGGGCCAGGCACTGTGCTAAGCACAGGGGGTGCAAGGAAAAACTGAAAAGAGCCTCTGCTTCAGGAGCTAGCTCACACTCCAATTGGGGACACAACAATAGGGACAGTTTGGGTAGAAAAGATTGTGAATTCTGTTGTGGACATGCTCCATTTGAGATTCTTATGTGGCCTCCAGTTTGAAATATCCAATAGATGTTTTGTTATACTGAAATGAAGCTCAGGAGAGAAACAGGGCAGGGTAGATTGATCTGGGAATCCTTGGCATTGGGATGCTAATTGAACCCATGGAAGCTGATGAGATCTGAGAGATAGAGAGGAAGAGGAGGATGAGGAGGAGGAGGAGGAGGAAGAAAAAGAAAGAAAGAAAGAAAGAAAAGAAAGAAAGAAAGAAAGAAAGAAAGAAAGAAAAAAGAAAGAAAGAAAGAAAGAAAGAAAGAAAGAAAAAGAAAAAGAAATAAAAAGAAAGAAAGAAAGAAAGAGGAGGAGGAGAAAGGGAGGGGAAGGAGGAAGGAAGGAAGGAAGAAAAGAAGAGAGGAAAGAAGGAAGAAAGGAACAAAGAAAGGAAGTAAAAAAAGAAAGAAAGAAAGGTAGCCCCAGGGAAGCACTTTGGGAATACCCACAGTTCCAGGGCATGATATGGATGAAAATTCAGCAACGAGGAGGGAGGAATAGTCAACCAGATATAAATTGAACCAAGAGAAAGCATGTCCATGAAAAGCCAGAGGGAAAAAGGCGCACAGGGCAGTGTACAAGCCACAAATGTTACCAAGTGTTCAAGAGGGTTGAGGGGAGAGGGTCGAGGACAACCACTGGGAGCAAATGGTGCATGAGCTGGGTTTTGAAAGGAGTGAGGATTAGGGGAATACCCAAAAACCAAGGTGAGGAGGGAACACTTTTGGGCAGTCAGAGATGCAAAGGCTCAGAGCTGGGTGATGTAGCGCTCCAGAGGCTTCTGGGAGCTCAGTTGGATTTCCTCTTGGGCTTGTGCTCTAGACACAACAGCTGCCTCATTGGAGCCCCACGACAAGCCTGGGAGGCAGGGGCTGGGGCCTCCCCGGGGGCACACATGCCCTCTATGGCGGGGTGCCTGCACGGTTGTCCCCCGTCGCCCATGCTCAGAGCCACACTTGGCAGGAGTCCTTTGGGTAGGCGTTGACCAATGTGCACATCTCATTTGGTGCCATCCTTGGCTTCCCTGTTCTCTTGGGTGCTGGCTCCATCTTGCCACTGGTCCATCGCAGCTTTCTCATCCCTCATCGGCTCCACTGAAGAGGGGCGGGCTCAGCAGGGATGGAAGAGCTCGTGAGTAGGGTCGTCAAATGGCAAACATAACCTCTCCAGGCGTCTCCCCTGGAAGCAGCCGGGCCTCCCTAAGGGAGGGGCCCTCTCCTGGTGTCTTGGCCCTCAGCCTGTGCCCTGCAGCCCCTGGTGGGATCCTCCTTGCCCACCTTGCCCCTCTGCCCTACCTACTTCTCCTTCCCATCGAGGATTTCTGCTCCCAAAGCCTTGTTCCCCCATCTCCACTAGCGTGCGGAGTTTTCAAAATTGTGGCCAGTGCAGGGTGGGAGGGGGGAAAAGGAGAGGGAGGGGGGCAGGCAGGTATCAACATGTTTATTGTACTATTAGCCCAGTTGTAAAAGGCGATTGTCCAGGGGGCTCATCTCTCCTCCCCTTTAACCAGTTTCACAACTGGCTGAGCCTAGCACTTATCTCCTGTGTCAGCGGCTCAGATGTTCCTTCCCAGGAGGGCCAAGGGGCTGCAATGACATCGGATGGATGAGCTGAGACTGACCTGGAGTAGCCCCTGGTGCCCTCGGAGAGGACAGCCCTGAAGAATTAGGTGCTGCTGCCTGGCTGCCTGCCGTGGCTGCCCCCCCCCCCCGCCAGCCTGGCCACCCCCAGACCGCGTCCCATGCAGCCTCTCTGCTATCAAGCCGGTCTTCTGGATCCTGCCAAATGGCTTTGTTGAGATTTCTCCTACTGGAGTGAGTAGGTAGCTTCTCAAATAGAGAGTGGGCAGGCTGGCATCCCCGGCTGGAGGCCATCACCCCGTTGTTTCACACACACACGTGTGCGCGCACACACACCACACACACACACAGAGACACACACACACACACACACACACACACACACACACACACACAAACACCCCTTCGGGTATCTGCTTCTGTCTGCCCCCAGAGAACCATTTCCCTCCGTGTCCTCCCGCCAGTCATTAATGGACGCTGAGCTAGTCCTAGGACAGCCGCAATTGACATCCGTCCACACACGGCCTCATTGCTTGACTGAGATGGGGCTGCTTCCCGGGCTTCTCCACGGGGGCCTCGGCAGGAAGGAAGCCACTCCCAGAGAACTTTGGGGGATGATGGAATCTAATAATAAATAGCTCACAATTCTAGAGCTGCAGAGGGATTTACAGACATCTCATGTTATCTTATAATAACCCTGGGAGAGAGGACCTATGCTTATCCCCATTTCACAGATGAGGAAACCAGGGCACACAAAGGCTAGGTGACTTGCCCAGGATCACACAGCTAGTAAGCATATGCTGTAGGATTAGAACTCTGGTCTTCATGACTATGCCACCTAGCTGCCTCTAAAATGAACCCTAATAATGAGGGAGGGAGAGGGGGGAGCAGTTGGTGGGAAGGGGAATGGATTTATTTATTAAATACCTATTATGTGCCAGTACTAAGTACTTTGCAAATATTATCTCTTTTGATGATAATATTATTTGATGTTGTATTATTTCTTATATTGATTAGTTAATATAATTAATTAGATTATTTAATAGAGCTGGAAGGGAGCTCAGAGGCCATCCAGTTGGACCTCCTCCCCCTGCAGCAGGGGAAAGTGTGACCCAGAAAGGGGCAGGGCCCTCTGGGGTCATGGGTGGGGTCACCACCCTCTAGCTGGAACATTTCATCCCCCATTTCACAGCTGAGACACTGAGGCCAGAACCGGGGACCCCGGCTCTGCCCCTGCATTGTCCCCATTTCCCCCGAGTCCCCTGGGGGAAGGCGAGGACCTGGTTGGCTTCAGGACTCCTTTGGAGACAGAAGCCCAGGGTCTTGGCATTTGTCTCCTGGGATACCTTGGGTCAGCTATGGAACCTCTCTGGTCCTCAGTCGGAGAGGGCTGCAGTTGCTGATTCCCAGCGCCTCATCCCCTGCCACGGTCCAGGGACCGCCACTGACTCACGGTGGGACCTCCAGCCGTCGGGGGTTCCCAGGAGGCACAGTGTGATGCCATCAGGCTCAAAGTCAGGAAGACCCGGGTTCATACTCCATCTCTGACCCTTGCAGAGCCCGACCCTCTGAGCCTCAGTGTACTCATCTGGAGAGTGGGGATAAAGGATCCGAGGGAATGACTTTCCAGGGCTGCTGAGGGGTTCCAGGGGGATTGCATGGGTGCCCTTTGTCCCCTCTGAAGAACTCACAGTGGTGACTTCCTCCATCTACCACGGGAATTAAAGTCCTGACTTTGCCACATACTGATTGCGGAGGAAGCAGAGGAGGCCCGGGGGAGGGGGGGTGAGGAAGAGCTCCCCCTCATTTACCCTCAGAGAAAGGAAAGCCCCGGCAGGGGCGGGGCTGCCCAGAGTCACTGCCTCCCCCTCCTCTGCCCCACGTGGCACAGGTCATCCCTCTGGGAGGCCAGACATGCCAGCGCACAAAGGAATGCTCCGCATCTCCTGCCCAGGCTCCTGGGGGTTGGAGTCTCCCCCCTGCTCTGCCCCATGGTTTCATGTTTTGTACCAGCATCCCCAGTGCCTAGCACAGCGCTCCACACGCAGCAGGGGCCTAAGGAATGCATGCTGGGGAGGCGCCCTGCGGGACTCAGTCCTCCTGCGAGACGCCTGGTTTTCTCAGAGGACACAGCTCGGACGTGAGCTCCGCCTGCTCTCTGCCGAGCCATTTCCTGGGCACTCCCTCAGACCAGGGTCCAACGGCGGCGTCATCTCTGGATCTTACGGCGGCTTGGGCCCATGCTGCCAATTCAGGTCACCCCCATTCCCCAGGGAAGGGAAGCCACTGTCTTCGACCCAGGAAGCGCCAGGCTGGAGGGGCTTCATCAATTCGCGTTTCCAAAACAACCCTTTCCCCGACAGACTTAATCCAGCCGCTGCCCCGCGGGCCCTGGAAGGGAGCAGACCGTCGGAGGGTCAGCACTGCGTGGTCAGAACAGCGCCGGACCGAGGCTCGGCAGGCATCGGCGCCTCCTTCCACGTGCCGGGCACTGCGCTGAAAAACAAAACCCGAGGGTCGGCTCTTGAGAAACTCACACTGGCGGAGAGGAAGTCAGGGCGCGGGAGGAGGGAGGGGAAGGGGCCGGCCCAGGGCACAGCTGGATAGTGGAGGGAGAGGAAAGCCGGCACGGCCGGGGACAGGCCCGGGGGGCTCTCTAAGGCCTGAGCGGGGCTCAGTGCAGTCATCACAAGCACAGCATTGGAGCTAAACCCCCCTAGAAGGGACCGCCAGGGCTAGGGGAGGCCTCTGCCTTGGCCTTGGGTCTCCTCTTCCCAGCCCACCTCTGCTCTGTCCAGAAGACCTCGCAAACTTCAAAGGGTCCAGAGGGTTTTCCCATCCACACACTGGGTCAGCCCCTCGCAGCATCTGGCAGCGGCACGGGTCCTGGGAGCCAAGGACAGACTGGACCAGACCTGTCAAGGCGGAGGGGACCTTTGGCTCTGCAGATGGGAGCAGCCAGGAGTGAGGTCCCTCTGCCCCACTACGTGGGAGCCGCTTTGCCAGGACTGCATCTTCTTAAGAGAGTGTGTGGGACCAGCGGAGAGCTTCTTTGGGCTTTCCGACTTGGGCCGCCTGGGAAAGACTCCTTTCCAAAGTTCCTCGAGTCTAGTTGTTAATTCATTATCAATCGATCGTGGGGCTGGGGAGCCCCAGGTGGGCCTCCAAATGCGGCCAGAGAATCCTACTGCTGCCTCAGGTGTGCGTCGGAACCCTGAGGAGACGCTGCCTTGTTCTGGGGCACCTGGCTCTTGGGAAAGAGTGGGAATTAAGCTGAGAACACCTGAGAGCTTCGATGGACTGCAGAGAGTGTAGAAAGCAGGTTGGGGGGGGGGAGGGAGGAGGGTGGTCAGAAGGAAGTCTCCTTCATCCACCGGGGAAGAGACGGGAAGGCAGTCCCCCCTAAGCTGGCCCAAGTGCGGGCCTCTGCCTGTGCGTCTGGGCAGGGGTCCTGGTAGGAGCTGGGCCCACCTCACCATCCTTCTGCCTCGCTCCTCCCGTGAGGCAGCAATGAGCCCCCTCCCTCTTGATGACCAAGGGTCCCTCCCTCGCAGCCCCCTCCCGCGGCCCTGCTCTGCCCACACTCCCTGACAACTTCAGGGAGCCTCACTCTCGGCCATCGGGTGGGCTGGGCTGGGGAGGGACCTAGCAGCCCCACTCTACAGTAGGGTAAGCTGAGTCTCTAGTTTACTCAGAGGCTGCAGGATTGGCAGCAAGACCCTGCAGGGTCTTTGTAGATTCTCAGAAATTCTGAGCTGAAAGGGCCCTGACCCCATCAGGGGACAGATGAGAGTCCCAGGGCAGAGATGCTCAAGGCATTCCATGGGAGAGAATGAGACCTCTGAATCTCCCAGGGGCTGGCCCCAGTCCAAGCCAGCTCTCCTCCCAGGACCTGCTCAGGGTCCACCACAGGCCCGAAGGATCCTTCTTTGCTCCAGCCAGTCCGGAGCGGCCCCGCAGGCTAGTGCCTGTGCAGCAGTGGACACAGGGCCATGGCCTCCTAGCTGCTCAGCGTTTGGGGCGGGTCTTTCCTCATATTCCTGAGAGCTTAGTCCTTTGGCTTGGCCCCAACACAGGGAAGGCCAACACCTCCCAGTACCTGTGCCTATGCCCCTGCTCCTCCCCCTCAACACACACCAGACCAACCGTCAATACGCATTTATTAAGCAGCTACTGTGTGCCAGGTGTTGCGCTAAGTGCTAGGGATACAAAAAGAGGCAAAAGCCAGTCCCTGCCCTCAAGGAGCTTACAGTCCAATGGGGGAGACAACCTGCTAACAAACAAGCACAAACAAGGCACATACAGAATAAATGGGGAATAATGAACGGAGGGAAGGCAACGACATGAAGAGGAACAGGGGAAAGCCTCCTGGACGAGGTGGGACCTGAAGGGAGCTGGGAGGTCAGTAGTCAGAGCGGAGGAGGGAGAACATTGTAGGGATGGGACACAGCCAGAGAGAATGCCCAGAGCTGAGACACGGGCTGGGGAGGGGTAGTGTTGTCTGTGGGACACCCAGGAGGCCGGGGTCACTGGATCAAAGAGTGTGTGTTGGGAGTCAGGCCCAAGAAGACTGGAGAGGTGGGAGGGGACTGGCTTAGGAAGGGCTTTGAATGCCACACAGTGTCCTGTATTTGCTCCTGGAGACCGCAGGGAGCCCCTGGAGTTTATTCGGGTGGGGGGGCATGGTCAGACCTGTGCTTGGGGAAAAGCACTTTGGTGGCTGAATGGAGCATGGGCTGGAGTGGGGAGAGACTGAGGCAGGCAGGACCCTCCTCCCCCAGCAGCTACTGCCGCAGTCCAAGTGTGAGGAGATGAGGGAATGGAGCAGGATGGGGACTGCATCAGAGGAGGGAAGATGCATTTCAGAGAAGTTATGAAGGTAAAATTGTTGCCTTGGCAACAACTTGGATATGGGGTGGGGGGAGTGAGGGGTAGTGAGAAGGCCGGGGCAAAGATTAGGGTCTGGGAAGAGGGTGGAGCCCTCCACTGTGAGAAGGGAGATGGGGTCAGGGGAGGGTTCAGAGGGAAAGACCATGAGTTCTGTTTCAGACACATTGAATGTAAACTGGAGGCATCTGAAGGGTAGTTGGAGATGGGAGATTGGAGATCAGCAGAGAGTTTGGGGCGGGAAAAGTTGATCTGAGAATCACCAGCACAGAGATGGTCATTAAATCCATAGGACCTGATGAAGGAAATCACCAAGGGAAGCAGTCTAGAGGGAGGAGAGAAGAGGAACCCAGAATAGAGCCCTGAGGGACATCTGTGGTTAGGGGCATGAGACTGAGGAGGAGCAGTCAGAGAGGGAGGAGGAGAACCCGGGGAGAGAGCAGGGAAGTGTCCTGGAAACCTGCAGTTTCAAAACTATTGAAGGGAGTCACTTATCACATTTCTGTCTACGTCTCCTTGTCCAGAATACTAATCCCTCTTTTTGTCCCATTCTGATGGGAAAGAAACGTGCCAGGAAAAGGTCTCCTGGGCTTGGTACAGCCAAGCCTGGGGCCCAGCAGTACAACATTTCAGGGGTTCCGAGCCAATAGTCATCAGTTGTTTCACTCTCCAGCATCTCATTCCCCAAAGCCATGGTTGTGGCCGTGGAAGATGCACCAAGGAAGATCCCCAAGGAGAGAAAGGGGTGCCAAAGAGCCTCGCCCCTGAGGTTAGAGAATCAGGTGCTGATTCCATGGAGGGCCACACACCCCAATGAGGGAGCTGAGCGACATCTCAGTCCAAGCCTAAAAGATGGTATCAGAACGAGGGTCTTGACCTCACTGGAGCACAGCATCAGGAGCCAGGAGGAATGGTCAGCACTAGCAGGCTTCTAGAGTTTGTTTTCTCTGTAGCCCAGACCCGGCCCCCCAAACTTTGGGCCTACACGAGCCAGCCCCAGTCTCTCTTTTCCCTCATGCTTCCCCCACTACGGGCTATGAGAAAATCTTAGAATTCAGCTCATGTTTTAGTTTCCAAAGAGATCGGTATAATGGGTTCTCATAAGCTTTACAGTACTCATGTTTATAATCCCCCAGGAAATGAGGAAAACACAAAGAAATCCCAGGAGCCCATTGCCAAGGACAGAAAACATGAAAAGAACTCACAAGGCCTCACCCACAGCCAACCCAGTTCTGACTGGAGTGAGCAAGGGTGGGTAGACTGTTCACCTGTTACTTGATGCCCAAGTCCCTAGAAGCTCATCTGTAGAGGCCTGGCTTCCAGGGGTCAGTGTCTGAGGGCTATGTAACTCATGAAGAGCCATTGGCTAGGTGTAGGAGAAACTAGAACTTGAGGTGTAGGAGGGAGGCCCTTGCTAGGTCACAGAGCTTTGGAAACAGTGGAGTGCACGTAAGCCTGCTGCCTCCTGAATTGGAAACGGAAAACGTAATTCCTAAAACGTTATTGTAAACCTAGATACTCCATGGCCACACAAGCCCATGAGAGTCCTGTGGTGCAGACCACAGCCCCTCACATCAGTTGGTCCTGGGGAGTTTTATCATGACCACAATAGTGGTCCATAGAATATCTACCCAGTATGCCTGGGGCCATGTCTGAGGCATCGTAGGCCATGGGCACCAGTGCAGCATTCAGCCTGCCTGGCTACCAGCTCTCACTGTTGCTTTGTGGCCAGACCTCCTCCTTCTCTGAGGATGGTTTTCTCAGATAAGATCTTCCACAGTGATCCCTGTGGGCAAATACCCCTCCAAACAGGTCTGAGCTTTTCTGAGCCCATCATTCAGCTCTCTGTTACCCTCCAGCTCACTGCAATCCTTCAGAGACTGCCATGTTCAGTGATTTGGATCCCTGGGAGAATGCTGGTGGCTCATTACGAGGTCTGGGGAGGGGGGATTCCAGATAAATGAAAGGGGAGGAAAGGAAGAAGTCTTGCCTTCATTTTGAACTAATTTGATGAACCCTGATACATGTTGTAAAACCACAGCTCGTGGGCATCCACTGGCCCATCTCCTTAGCTGGTCCCAATTCTGTGGTCCTGAGAGACTGAATGAAATCATGAGTGATTCCCAGGATGGTTTTCTGACTCGTAGACTGACCTGTTGATATTCGCGTGGAATCATGAAACGAAGCTGTTCTTGCTCCAGTCTTTTCAAGTGATGAAGAGGCATCCATCCACGTTGGTTCAGCAAACACTCCTCCACACGCTATGGAGACTTGGAAAGATGGGGCGTCTCAGCTAACGGACCAAAGACGGCAATGGATCATAATGGTGCACTGAGATCAGATTCTGCTCTTGCAGATAATGGCTACCCCAAAGTATAAATTAATGGGTGGCTCAGGAACACTTATCCCAAGACCTTTTAGCCATATTGTTGAACATTCATTTTAACTAAGAAAATGTAAGACAAATAGGAGCATGGAGGAATAGCATGGGGGCCCCTGGAGGCAGGAAAAGGAACCACAGGCCTTATTTTCTCAGTTACTCTGGATAAGTCACTGGTATGTGATGAATTAAACATTAAACTGAAAAGGGAGAGTCGGATGTATCGCACAATGAGGACAGCAGAATCTCTGAGCAGGAAGGGACCTCAGGGTCTCTAGTAAAACCCACACCTGGACAACATATCTGTTATGTGGTGGTCTGGCCTCTGCCTAAAGACCTCCATGGAGGGGAGCCTCTGCCCCCCTCACCCCCAGGCAGTCCATGCATGGCTCTGGAGTCAAACCTAAATCTCCTTCTTTGGTATCCTTTCTCCACCTCCCTCACTCCCCCATGCTCCTGGTTCTGCCTCAAGGTCTCCCTCCCCATGTGAGAGCCCTCCAAGGGCTTCCAGATAGATAGAGTCAACTCTCAGGCTCTCCTCTCCAGGCTAAGCACCTCCAAATAGCAGCCAGCCCTCCTCTGTCCTGGACACCTGGCCTGACTCCATCCTGGTCATCCATGTCCTTTGTAAACCACGGTGCCCAGACAGAGACCTCCTTGCCACGCAAGGTCTGACGGGACTCTTGCCTTCCTGGTCCTGCTCACGAGGTCTCTTTCAATGGTGCTCAAGTTTGCACGTGATTATTTTTATGATGTCTCCCCCATTAGACTGCTAACTCCTTGAAGGCAGGGGCTGGCTTTGGCCTTTCTTTGTATCCTCAGCCCTTAGCCACTGCCTAACTCCAGGTAAGGCCTTAATAAATGCTTATTGACTGACCAATTGATTTATGTCCCCAATGTCTGGGAGATAGTACCCGACACAGCAAGCATTGAATAAATATTTGATGATTGATTTAAATTGGTCAGTCAACAAACATTTATTAAACATTTACTGTATTCCCAGGCTCAGCCCTAGAAATAAAAATATAAGCAGAAAGAAGGACAATGTCTGCCCTCAAGGAGCTTCCATTCTAATGGGGGAAGATAACACATAAAAGGAAATTGAAAGAAGGTTGGGGGAAGGGAGGTACCCAGTACAGGAGGGGCAAGATAAAAGACTGCAGGCTGCCTCCTAGAGAAAAATGAAGAGCTGGCTTGTGAGGAGGGCCCTGAGAGCAGCCACCTCATCAGCAGCAGGGGCTGCATGGGCTGACAGTATTCTGAACTCTAGGGCTGGAGAGGTCTTCCAAGACAAAGAGTTTTCTGGGGTATCATAGAGGATTCTGGAGTACTGCCTGGAGAGAAGCGGAGAGATTTTAACTTCATCTTATTCAGTTCAGCCCAGTGCTTTAGTCTGGCAAGATTATTGGGTCCTAGACACTCACGGTCCTGGGGGTTGTTCTGACCTCTTGATCTGCTCTGTGTTATCTCCTTGTCTCCTGAGAAGGCCATCTGAGCCCTTTACTAGAAGGGACCATTAATGGTGGTCATTGATGACACTGATTTGATCAGAGGCTTTGGGGGTCCTTTGGGACAAGAAGTAACCACAGGCTTTCTCATAACCTTGCTCCTCATCAGCCAGTCTCCTTGCTCCAATTTTGACCCTCCTGAATTCTCTCTAGCCACCAGTACCCAAAGGCGTCACTCCTTTGGCCAGCGGTACCCATGTACATCCCTTCTCAGTGGCAGAATGTCTGGTTCTGGGTTGCTCTTACATCAGGTCTGTGATCTGAGCCTGGGATCCACCAGCAGTAGCTTTAGGCTTGACTCATGGAGAAGGGGACACAGCAATATCCAGCCCTTCACTCCCACCTCTGCCCTTCCCATCCTCACAGATGTTACTAATATTTGTCCCAGGTTCCCAGAAGTCCATTTCTTTTAGAAAACCTATTGTGCATGGCATCATGAGGCTTGCCCACTGGCCGCTAGTGAATGTAGAAGAACTGGGTGTTACTCATAGGGCTCAACCTACCATTGGGGCTCAACTTACAAATGGCCAATATTTGTTACTATGCCATATTAGAGAAATAGCCCCAAACTCAATGCACCAGCAGCGCAAGCCCTGCCTTTGCTCTGTCCTTGGTGTGTGTCCTCACCCTGAGCTACCTGAGTTTCCTCATTAGTAAAATGAAGTGGTTAGATTGAGTGGACACGAAGGTCCCTTCTGGGTCTTAGTCCAGGAGCAGATACTTATTAGATGAAGCAAACTAATAGAAAATGACAGCAACATCTTGAATAAGGTGTTGGCTTCAAAGTCAAGACAGAATGTCATTTGGGGAATCCACAATAACTTGTCATTCCTGACAGTGGTTTTCACATGAGGTCAGCATTGATGGCAGAGGAAAAGATTTCTTCTCCTTCTCCTTCTCCTTCTCCTTCTCCTTCTCCTTCTCCTTCT
>NW_020952400.1:1636095-1654170 GCF_900497805.2 Vombatus ursinus
CTTCTTCTTCTTCTTCTTCTTCTTCTTCTTCTTCTTCTTCTTCTTCTTCTTCTTCTTCTTCTTCTTCTTCTTCTTTTATCTCTCTCTCTCTCTCTATCTCTATCTCTCCTTCTCCTCCTCCCTCTAGCATACAGTAAGATTGTGGGGAAAAGTTTATTGGCCAAGGCCTCCCAAAGCCAGCGTGCAGTGAGATGTCCCTCACCCTGGATGGACTTCATCTTGCTCTCTGTTCGGCTGTTCCAGACAGAATCATCTCTGTACAGGACTGGGAAGATTTTTGCCACTCAAATGCCTTCCAGACATTTTTAATGCTTTAACCCCGGGATTTGGAGTTTCTCAATGATAACCTTTGATGCAAATCCTGCCTGAGTAGCCGTCTCCATGAGGTTAAAGATTACTGTGCTGGGAAGCAGCAATATTTCATGGTGTCTTCAGAAACTGGTTTATGCATCTCAGTGCAAAGTAGAATGTAAAGGGATCATCATGGAGGTGACAAAGCACCGGCACGCGGACAAACATTGGCACTGATTTACGCCTGTTGTTCCGCTATGGAGGTCTGATCTATTGCTGACCCAACTGATCCATGACAGCCCTGGGAACATCTTTTTAGCTTTTTGAGAATAGACCACAAAAGCCAAGAAGTCTGCCCAGCAGCAGCAGGAAGGGAGTTATATCCTCAAGAGCAACTGTAGGGATCGCAGGCCATTTATCAAGCTGTAGGCAAAACAATGGACTATACAAGTAAAGAACTGACTCCTGCCCAGAATCCTCCAGAGGAGGCTGACCACTTGGGCTAGAGAGAGTCTGGTCTGAGCTGGGCAGCAACAGGTCTAAAGGAACCTTGTTCAAGATTATCACAGCCTTGAAGCTGAAAAGCTATTAGTCACAGACATTCCTCTGCTGAAGCCTTTCTGTTACCATGCTCTCCAAGAGACACGAAATGTTCAGGCACAGACATAAATAGCAGCTGCTAGAGTTCCTTGAATGTGCTAATACACAAAACAACAATAGAGAGGAGAATGAAGATTTTTGCTCATTCCAAAAACAGTTATTTTTAAAAAAAATGCATTAAAATGATTTGTATTTTTTAAAAGTGTCATCTTACTACAGAAAGAAGAAAAACAAGGTAGAAAGAGGAAGAAGTTTTCCCATTTTCTTTATGTACATTTACTTATAATCCCATTTTTTGTACCATATGATGATGCCTGTGGCATTGGCATAGTGCAAGCAGCCCACCTCTTAAGTGCTACCTTCCTTAAGAGTACAGAAAGACAGGGTGTCACTGTATTACTTACCCAACAAGGGAGTGCAATGTCAGAATTTCCAACTAGGGGATACTCTGATTGACACACCAACTTAATGGCCTCCTCAGCTGCTATCTGGCAGATGAGAGCGGAAGCTTTTCTCAAAAGCTACTGTATTCACACTGGCCACCAGAAAGCATGCAGACTGTAATTGCCTAGACTTCTCCTTCCACCATCAATGCCAAAGTTAGTGGAGGCTCTGACTGGTCTGAAATTAATCTAGGGGACAAAGTGAAATATAACTCAAAAATTAAAATTGTGAAACCTCTATACTGTACATGACTCATAAACCCCCATCCTGTCTCTCTTGGTTCCACTCAAAGGTTCCTGACCCCCTCCCCAACAAATGCACACACCATCAAATATTTAGAAATGTATCATATGGTAGTCACAGTATATTTTACGTAATATAAAATGAAAGGAAATAAGTCAAGCACTCATCTATAAAATTATCTGCCCCCATTCATCTGCTAAATTTCATTGGTAGTAAGCACTTAGCTGCTTCTTAATCCATCCATCCATCCACCCATCCATCCATCCATCCATCCATCCATCCATCCATCCATCCATCATCTATTCACTTATTCATTCCATCTAGTCCTCCAAAATCTTCAGACCTGGCTGCATAGATTTCCAAACCACCTTCACTTACAGCTTATTCAAAGGAATAAAGCAAGGGGAGCTGATCCTTCCGACTGCCTCTGAGCATCATGGCTGTGAATGAGTGAATGCAGAGAGAAAGCAATGGAAGTCAGTCTCCTCTCTCCCTCTCTCCAGTCTAACAGAACACACTGTGACTGGCAAGTCTGGCAGCTTGCGGTCCTCTCTCCTCATGACTTTTACTCTGTCTGTTTCAGCATTAAGATCTTATGTCATTCAACAATCACTCTGGCCTCTAGCTACAGAAGAAGACTGTGCTGAGAACTGAGGATGGGGCTGAAGAGGCCATCATAGAGTATGCAGGGCCTGACTGAACCTTGAAGGGATGTGGGGATTCCTCAGGCAGAAGTGAGAGGGGAGGGTGCATCGGGTCTGGAGCATGGCCTGGCCAACTGTCCAGAGGCAAGGAGCAGCAGGTTCAGTTCGGGGGAGAGCTATTGGCTGATGCGGCTGAACTGAGGAGCTTGTCAAAGGAGAGGAGCAGGTGAGGAAGTAAGCCTGGAAAGGTGGGCAGGAGCCGGCAGATTGTGGGGGGCTGCGGGGGCTCAAGTGCTGGGCAGAGGACTGGGTATTTGTTGTCTACAACAGCCAGTTCTCCACGGTCGGGTGCTGACCAAGGGCCTTCGGGGGCATCGGGGGGCAGCAGGTGCATGCGTGTGCAGGCCTCGGAGTGATTGGCTTCTGTCTTCTTATCCTGGCTGCGTGGGTTAGAGTGGGCGGCTGAGGCTGCCACCACTATTCAGGTTTAATATACTTCCAATATGTTAGCGGCTCCAGCTGACACGTCCCTTTAAAATGTGAAGAAAGGGGAAAAGAACAGAGAAATAAAAAATAAATCCACTTAGAGCAATATTTTCCCAGGTTGATCGCTGCAGATGGAAACCACTTTTATGAACTCTGAAAGTAATAAAGTTGGGAATGATGTTTCCTGCCTGGTTTCAGATTGAATTTAAGGAACTATTTCTGAGGGGCCAACCTCCCCAAGATGCCTTAAGTGGGTCCTTTGCAGGGGCTGGTCACTGTTTCTGACTGAGAAGGGCAGCTACCGCCAAGGGAGTGCTTGGCCCCTTTGGGTTAGCTCCAGGCGCCACCTTCTTCAAGGATGAGAGTGGGAAGGGGGCAGTATGGGGGGATGGGGGAGAGGGTCTTGGCTCTCTGATCCATCAGGGACAATAAAGCAGCTGATCCTGCTGGGGACAGAAGAATGTCTTCCTTGTCATTGGTGAGTTTGTCTGGCCCAGCCACGCTTTGTACAATTCTCCATTTTATGAAAAGAGAAAGAAGCCCTTCGTATTTCTTTAGTTCCAGTCCCAGCCTAGTCTTACAAACGCAGGTGCACATACACACCAATGTGTACCAAAATGAGCACACACCCTGTCACATTCACACACGCACACTTACACAACACTAACCACTTCTTTATTTAATACTATCACCATTTTGAAATAATATGATTAACCTTCCCCCACTTGAAATAAGCGTTCTTCTGTGATTGCCACTTGTTGAGGCAATGCAGTGGGAAGGACACGGAACCAGGAGTCAAGAAGATTTGGGCTCCAATCCCTCCTCAGATACTTGTCATGCTGTGTGCCTTTACCTCTCCACGCCTCAGCTCTTTCCTCCCTCTGCAGTTGGCCCGGGAGGCCCCGGAGGTGTCACCTGGCTCTACCCCTGTGCTAAGCCTGTCTGCCTTGCTCGTCACCCCCTTGTTCTTTATATGTGGCCCCTAACTCCCACTTATTTGTCTCCCCTGGGTCCCTTCTCTTTTCCTTACTTGAGTAGGTTATGGTGGCTGTTTGAAGGGGATGGATCAGCCTGATTCATTTGGGTCCCTGAGCAGATGTCAGTGAAATGTCAAGGATAAACACCCCAACTGGGGACTCTGGTGGCCTCTGATCCACCTCAATCACCTTTAGTCATGGTCCATGTGATGAGCATAAGGAGAAATTCAATTACAGTTGAAGGCTGGGGGCATTGGTGAGGTAAGTCTAGGCACACTTCTCCTTTAGAGGCTGTGTCTAATTAAGCAAGCTTGGTTTTAGAGCTGAGGTTTTTAACCTTTCTGTGTCTGTCATGGACCACTTTGGTAAAACATTTGGAGAAGTTTTCTTCTCAGAATCATGTATTTAAAGGCAAAAATAAACACATAAGATAACAAAAGAAACCAAAGATGAGTGAAAATGAACATGGAATAATTTTCCCCTTTGCAGTTCACAGATCTCTGATGTCTGTCTTCAGATCCCCCAAGGGTCTGGGGCTTCAAGTTAACAATTCATGCTTAAGAAGATGATTCTCAAGAGACCTAAGTCACAAAGATGAGTACAGATGGTCTCCCCAAACTCTGTTCCACGTCACCCTGGAGACTGGCACAATTTGAAAGTGGGATTCTGGGAGAATTCTAGAGCCATTTATAATTCCCTCTATAGCCTTAAATATGAAATTGTTTATTGAAATTAATGGCAACATGGGACAACCGGGGGAGACCACACACCATGCCCTTGTTTGCTCCTCGCCATCTCTGCTCAGCTTTCATACCTTTGGTGTTCTATTAGGCCACCCTGCCTGCCCTCTCAGCTGGGCAAAGAGGAGGGCTCTGTCTGGAGCCAGATGGAGTTTGGGAGGAGCTGGGAACAGGGTGTTGCTAAGCAGCTGGATATAAGGAAGCTGTCTAGAAAACATATACTCATTGATTTCCATTATGAAATGAGAGATATGTTCCCATGGGAAGGAAAGAAAGCTCCTGGGTCCAGGAGGCAAAGGATGTCTTACAAGAGAAGGAACATAGGGACAGATGCCAGAAACTGCAGACTGGATGTCACTCTTGGGTTGTTAAAGGGGACAATCAAAAGATTTTTCAAATAGCCCAATGTTATGAAGATATAACATGGGCACAGATTTCACCCATCACACAAGTGACTAAAGGATGCAGAGAACACAGGATCCTACTGTGATTATTGTTCATTGATTATCAAGAAGCATTGGATTTGGTAGAGCAAAGCATCACCTTCTAGGCTCTCATCCAACAAAGCGTCTCCCACCAATTCATCAAAACCCTTCGGCATTCCTTGGAAGAAACAATAATTTCAATTACCATGTTCAATCACCTCCTGATAGTAAACAGTGGGTAAAGCGCAAAGCAGGGAGATGATGCTTGCCAAAGCCATTCCCCACTGTGATGGAGGAGACTGGGCACAGTCCAACTACAAGAGGACTTCCCTGAGGGGGGTCAGATCCTTCAGACGCCCCAGTCTGAGGCCACCCCTGGGTATCTGCATCAAGTCCCCAGACAGGGCAGAGCCTTCCAGAAGAGATCTATGGCCAGCCAAGGAGTTTGGTCTGACCATCCACATAAGGAAGAGTAAGAGGATGAAGAATGTCTATTATGTACATATATTTGCTGAGGACAAACCACTTGGTTCTGAATTAAACACAGGGAGGCTGGACTGGATTGCCTTCAGTTCACAGTGAAGCTCCTTTCATGCCTCTCAAGGGAGTTAAGGCTCATCATTTCAATGCCAACATTCCTCTGCGATTGTTGTAAAGATGGTGACTTATGGAACGCTGCCATCCCAGAAACACTAGAAGTGAGCATCAGCCAGAGGGCAATGGGCAGATGTCCCAGGTGTGTTCGACGTATGGTACAATGGGCCCTTTAAAGCCCGATGGTTCAGACATTCAATTAAAAAATTCAGTAACCTCTAGATAAAATAAGGGTCAGCTAGGTGGCACAGTGGATACAATGCCCTGCCGGGAGTCAGGAAGACTCATCTTCCTGAGTTCAAATCTGGTCTCGGACATTTACTAGCTGTGTGACCCTAAGCAAGTCACTTCGCCCTGTTTGCCTCATTTTCCTCATCTGTAAAATGAGCTGGAGAAGGACACAGCCAACCCCTCCGGTATCCTTGTGAAGAAGACTCCAAATGGAGTCACAGAGAGTCAGACATGGCTGAAGCGACCGAACACCGCCGACAGATGGAGGCAAAAGCAAAGCTCAAGGGAATCCCACGAGGGACAAGGTCCCATCGTGATCGGTGTTCACTGATTATCAAGAAGCATTGGATTTGGTAGAGCCAAGCATCACCCTCTCAGCTCTCACCCAGCAAAGCGTCTCCCACCAATTCATCAAAACCCTTCGGGATGTAGACAGTGGGTAAGGCCCGCCCAAGTCAGACAGCGTCCTTCGTCTGCTCCTCCCTCAAAGGGCCCAGCTGCGTCCCAGATCAAATGGCCTGGGGCAAAGTTAATTTAGACTGTTGCAGGTCTGCTAATCTTGGCTCACATCAACCCTAGTTAGAGGTGTGGGAGCCTGAGGGTTAACTCAAGCCCCTCAGCGCCACTGGTAGCTTTTTGGCCCACACCATCTGGGGCCCAAGAGTTTGGTGGGTGACAGGCATTTCCAAACAAATGTCTCCAAGGCACCTCAAGCTCAATGTGGCCAAAATAAAGCTCATTTTCACGCCCACCCCAACCCCCCCAAAACACCTTTTCTCCAAGCTTTGTTTTTCAGTGCTGAGGGAATTATTGCCTTCCTGGTCATTCAGGGTCACAGCTTCAGTATCATCCTCAACTACTCATTCTCATTTACCCCAAATATTTAGAGTCAATTGACAAATCTTGCTGTTTCTTCTTCTCCAACAACTTTGGTATGCCTGCCCTCCTTTCTATTTGCATAGCCAACAGGCTACTTCAGCTCCTCATCGTCTCTCACCTGTACTACTGCAATAGCCTCTCCAGTCCATCCTCCACTCAGCAGCCAAAGGGATTTTTCTAAAGTCACCCCTCCCCCCACCACACCCAGACGGGTCTAGTGGCTCCTTATTATATGCAGGGTCAAGTATACACTCTTCCGTTTGGCATTTCTAACTCTTCCCAGCCTGGCCTCCATCTAGCTGCCTCATATGTGTTTCCTCTATCCCTACGTATGTGGCTCAATGTTTACTATTAGAAAGTCATTGAATATGATGATTTCTTTTGTTATCTCTTCCAATGGATCCTGAAGGATTTTAATGAATTGGTGGGAGGCATTTTGTGGGTGGTGTTTATTTTTTCACATGTGTGTATCACTCATTAGAATCTAAGTTCCTTGAGGGCAGGGTTGGTTTCACTTTTGCCTATAAATCCCTAGCACTGAGCACAGACCCTGGCACAAGGTAGACATTGAATAAACATTGAATTTATTCACTGAGAACAAGAATAAGGATGTCAGCAGAGAAGTATTGGAAAGGAAGAAAATAGTGGGTCATCTGGAAAAGGTAAGGGATAGCAGGGATATAGTACAAATGTTATCCCTAAAACGCTAGGCAAACTCTTGATGGCAAAGCTACCCAGGGAAGACATGGGAAAAAGTAACACAGGAGGAGTAGATGTGGATGGATTGTTTAGTTCATTCCCATACACTGCTCAGAAAGATTTTGTGTATTATTCCAAATTGCTTTCCAGGGTGGTTTTACCCATCCACAAGCTCACCAATCATACAAAAATATGCCAGTTTTCCCTCAGCCCTTCCAACATTTGTTATTCTTCTTTTGTTCTGAAATGGTTTGCAACATCCATCATGGAAGAGAATGTCCACAACAGTGAGATCTAAGATCTATTTGAGATTTTGAGAGAAGATGTAATAATGTGATTTCAAAAAAAGCATTCCCAAAGGCTGAGGTCACCAGATCCTTGATGAATGACTGGCTGGGGAAATCACAATCAGTAAATGAAGGGACCAGAGGATGCTTTGGGGGATACATCTCAACCGTGTATTCATTTATACACCCTACATTGACTGAGTTCCTACCACGTGCAGGTTCAAATCCAAGTAACTGGAGTGACCACAGCACTTACCTCAGACTTTTGACAGTGTGGTATGCCATGTAACAGCCACTGCAAATGAATGAATGAATGAATGAATGAATGAATGAATGAATGAATGAGTGAATGAGTGAATGAATGAATGGCAAAGATATTAAGTGCTTGACATGTGCCAAGCACCCTACCAAGCATGAAGGACACAAATAGAAAAAAGAAAAACAGTCACTGCCTTTAAAAAGCTAACATTCTAATAGAGTAAGCCACCACATAGAGGAGGGTTCAGCTGCTGGGAATAGGGAAAGGCCTCAGGGTTCCTAGGCTACAGTGACAAAGAAGATGGTAAGTCATTCTCTTCAACGTCATTTCTACTGATAAAGCCATATCCATTACTAATGTTGAGTTGTGTGACAACGCCGAGGACACTGGTGCAGAGAATCTCGAACCTGGTCTTCAGGATTATGGCTATGGAGAAGGTGGGGGGCTCATGACCTGCAGAGGAAGCTGAGAGGTTACTTTTCTGCATGATGGCCACAGTGACTGGTCTAGAAGCAGGGCTTCTGGGGGTCTGGGGGGCACTGCCATTTCCAGACCTTTTGGCTTGGCCTCCATGTTGGTTTCTTAGCAGTTGTTGTTTGTCATAGCAGGAATGGTGGGCCCCTTCTTCCAAAAACTAACTCTCAGAATGATGGCTCTGGGCCTTGGACTGGAAGCACGGCCAGTGGTCAAGGGGGTGGCACTACTAATTAAATGTCTTTTTCATAGAATCCTGGATTTTCAGAACTAGAAGGGGCTTTGGTGGTTATTTCTTCCCCTATCCCATGCAGGAATTTCATCTAAGTTATTTTTTTTCTTTGGCTAGGTAATGGGGTTAAGTGACTTGTCCAGGGTCACACAGCTAGTAAGTGTTAGTGTCTGAGGTCAGATTTGAACTCAGATCCTCTTGACTCCAAGGCCGGAGCTCTATCCACTGTGCCACCTAGCTGTCCCCATCTAAGTTATTTCTGACCAAAGGATATCTAACTCCCCCTTAAATGCTTCTGTAGACAGGGAAATCACTACCTTTTAAGACAGCCTATTCTATTGCCAAAAAGATCTGATTATTAAAAAGTTCATCTTCATATTGAGCCAAAATACACATCTGCCTTGTTTTATTCATTATTCCTAGCTCTGCCCTCTGGAGTCACAACAAATGTCTAATCCATCTTTCCTGTGACAAGCCTTCAAATCATGACAGCTCTCATACTTCGCCTGTCTGCTCTTAGCACAACGTCTCTATGCCCTCAGCTGTTCCTTTCTTACTGCAGTTCAATGCCTCTTGGAATCCTGGTGACTTTTCTCTAGATGGTCCCTATAGCTATTTTATGAGTCTCTTAAGCAGCAGTGCCAAGAAGCGAGCTCAGGGCTCCCAATGCGGCTAGCTCAAGACAGGGTGCAGAAGGACCAACCCCTCTGTGGCTATATGATGGGATGTGAGAGGGGGAAGTGAAAGATCCTCCCCCCAACCCAAAGCTGTGAAAAGGGAAGATTGGGTGGAGGAAGAGACAAAGGGCAAAAAAAATGAAGTTGAGACCAGCATGGCTGGGGCAAAGAGAATAAGCTTAGTTGGGGACATGTTGAAGATGAGAGCTCCCCACCCCCAGGCAGTGGCAAAGGGCCACATCTGAGTATTGGGGACATAGCCCTGTGGATGTCAAAGGGTATTATTGGTATTTGGGATTTAATGAAGTAAAAGCCCATGCTTCAATATCTGAATCCATGTTGAATGAGCAGACATTTCTGAAGTATCTCCCTTCCCCCACTTACAGAGACTTGTATGGAGGCTAGGGTAGAAAGCAAGGCTAGAAAAAGTGTCTCCCCTTCCATGTGCTCCAGGGCCTCTGAGTATTCCTAAGTATGACCCTCTTGGAATGAGGCTTTGATAGGGGAGTAGAAAAGGGAAGAGGATTTTAGATGTAGGAATCAGTCATGGCTTAGTTTTGTAATAATAATCCTAAGAAGAAGAAACACAAACAGAGGTGACATTGCACAGTGAGCCCTGGAGAAGCCTAGAAGACCTGCAGTTCCTATTCTGTCCCACATTGGGTTGTGATTCTGGTCAAGTCACTTAACATCCCAGTGTCCCAGGCAACAACATGATGAGCCTAAAGTTTCTGGGAGGATGCCAATTGATCTGCACTGATAAAGGGGATTCCTCATGAGCAGCTCCCTACCCAGTAAAATCATGGGTCCACTCCAATTCAGTGAGCCCATTAGCCATCATTCAGTTGACAGGCATCTTTTCAGCCCCAAGGGCTCTCGGTGCAGAGACAGCCCTTACCCTAAGGAGCTGACCTTCTAACAAGGAGCTTACATGGACACATATTGGGGGGGTACGGATACAAAATGCATGTGAAATGAATCCGAGGCCTTTGTGGAGGGAGGGTACAAAAGATGGCTGGGCTAGGGGAGGAAGGAGGAACCAGGAAAGGCTTCCTGGAGAAGGTCACATGTGAATTGAGTCTTAAAGAAAACCATGGATCCCAAGATAGCTCCTCACTTCCATACCGTCCACCAAGCCTTCCCTCACACCATTTGCCAAACTCACCTTTCCTTTGCCCATGTGAGTGACATTGCCCCTTTCCTCAAAAACATGCAGTGGTTCTCTGTCACCAGCTGCGTAAAGCACTAGCTTCTTTTTCTGACAAGGGCAGCCAGGTGGTACAGCAGATAGAGTGCCAGGCCTGGAGTCAGGAAAACTCACCTTCTTGAGCACAAATCTGGCCTCAGACACTTACTAGCTGTGTGACCCTGTGACCAAGTCACTTAACTCTGTTTGCCTCAGTTTCCTCACTTGTAAAGTTAGCTGGAGAAGGAAATGGCAAACCACTCCAACATCTTTGCCAAGCAAACCACAAATGGTTATAACAAGGAGTTGGACAGGATTGAAATGATTGAACTAAAACTTTGTGTAACATTCAAGGCTCTCCATGGTCTGACATCACCTACCAATTCTAAGCCTAAGGCTAGAATTCTCTTTGAAACACTTGGTGCTTTTGATCAATCGTGTGTGTCCCCAAACATACCATGAGATGTCCTACTTTCTCTGCTGGTCCCTATACTTGGAAGATATTGCCTCCACACCCTTGGTTTGTTGAGTTCTTAGTGAGTCCCAGCTTGATGCTATCTCCCTTAGGATGCCTTCCTGACTCCTTTTCTCCTCTTCAGTCTCCACCCCTAGGATAATGCATTCTTTGGGGCCCCACAGGATCTCTGTCTTGGAGTTTCTCTGTTTGTGCCTTAGTCCCCTCTTGACTCTGAGTGCCCTCAGGGCAAGGGTCCATCTTCTTTAGCCTTCCTCATTGCCTTAGCCCCCAGCACAAAGCTTTGTGCATGGTCAATATTCAATCAAGGTCTGTTCATTGGATTGTGATTTGAATTTGGAAAGTCAAGGATTTGCTTTTATGTTTAAGACAGTTCACCCAGAGAGATCAGAAGCCCGGAAGTCATTGGCTGTAAATATGCAGGAAGAATAGCCAGATCCAATGTGCCCAGGTGTTCATTCCTTATACGTGCATATCCAATGGCTCCTGGAACAGACAAGAGGCTGGGGCATCCGTGGTGGGACCTGGGTAATGTCCAGGGTTCTGGTGGAGAGTTGAGAGAGGAGTGGAGATCATGGAGGACTGACCCAGAGACTTAGCAGCATGCCCAATAAGCAGTGTGCAAGTGTGAACACCAGTGCTGAGTGTGAGAGGGGGATGCTGCTCTCCCTGTATGTGAGAGTGATCAAGGTGATTATCTGCCACATTAGGACAATTTGTTTCATGGTCCTGAAAATAGACATGTCTCAGGAATGACAGATGGAGGTCAGGAGAAAACTCCTGAATTCCTTCACCTTATCTCCATAAATCAATGCCTTTGGTCCCAGAGAGATGGCTAAAAATACATTTCTCTTTCAGATGAAGGAAATTAGGTTATGAAAGGAAGAGTGTGTTGTCTTAAAAACCTGAGGATGTCACCTTTTGTCATCTAATTTATCCTGGAGCATTACACACATCTCAGGGAATGACTCTGTCTTTTTTGTCCATTGTCCCTTCGCTTTACCTGTTACATTAAGTTAGTGTGATGGGGATACACTCTCATGCGTACACCCACACAAACACATACACACACTCATAGCACAAGCCATAGTTGTGGCCTTAGAGGAGAGGTGTGTGAGTTTGTCATAAGAAGAATAATGAGGGGAAGGAAAACAAGAGACCTCTGGGGAAGAGGGGGCCATTTATCAACCTGGTGTTGGGAGAAATAGGCTGGCAGGCAACGCTGGCCTTCCCCGAGGGAGAAATGAAACAGAAGATTCAATCTCTCCTGCTTCGAGCAAGGCTTCTCCCGGCTCAATGTTCCAGGTCTTTCAACTAATTCTCATGTAGGATTGGTTTGACTTTCTTCTCCATCCTGATCGCCCTCCTTGGTATGGCCACCAGCTCATCAATGACCTTACTGGAATATGGACAGTGTGGTCAGATTAAGGCCAAGAACAGAGAGGCTGTTGCTAAAGAGTCAGGAGGTTGTCCGTGTAATTCTAGGTCACCAAGTTTAGCCTTCTCATCTTAGAGATGAGGAAATTGAGGTCTAAAGAGGCTACTTTTCTTGCCTAGAGCCATATGGCTAGTGTCTGAAGCAGGATTCATGCTTAGGTGTTCTGGACTCCATATCCATCACTCTCCACTGAGCTACTCTGTGTCAACATCAAGAACTTGTCCCTGCATGTTCTGTCTCTTTCTCCATCTCCCTCTCTTACTCTTCCTCTCTCCCCATCTTTCTCTTCTCTTTTCCCCCTCTCTGACACTATCTGTCTCTGTCTCTCTCTATCTCTGTCTCTCTACCTCTCTGTCTCTCTCTCTCTCTCATCCAAGACCACATTCTCTTTTTTGGTTGCTGCATCACATTGCTGACTAATGTTGAGCTGGCACTCCTCTGAACCCCGAAAACCTTTTCCAAACATACTGTCATCTAACCATTCCTCCTCCATCTTATACTCCTGAAATTGATTTTTTTGTACTCAAGTGCAAGACTTTCCACTGATCCCCATTGAGTTCCATCTTATTACACTCAGCCTGGCGCTCTTGCCTGTCAGCATCTTTTGGGATCCTGGACTCTGTCATACACTGTGTCTGCCTGCCTTTCCAGCTTGTTGTCATCAGCAGGTGTGATGAGCAGCACCATAGACACCTTTATTTGAGCTAATGATATAAATGTTAAGTCACCTAGGGCCCTGGACTCTCCACTCAGGACACCAAGTCATTAGTAACCATTCTTTAAGTAGTCATTCAATTAGATCTGACTTCATTCATTAGGGGATCACCTAGCCCCCTTCTCCCCATTCTCTACTTATACAAGTAGAGAATGTGTTTCCTTATCAAATGTTTTCCTAAAGTCTTGTGTGTGTGTGTGTGTGTGTGTGTGTGTGTGTGTGTGTGTGTGTGTGGCGATTGGGGTTAAGTGACTTAACCAGGATTACACAGCTAATGAGTATCATGTGTCTGAGGCCAGACTTGAACTCAGGTCCTCCTGACTCCAGGCCAGTGCTCTAGCCACTGTGCCACCTAGCTGCCCCCTAAAGTCTTAATAAGTGATATTAAATGACAATTTAAAAAGTATTTCTTAAGAACTGACTATACGCCAAGAGCTAGATATACAATTAGAAAAGTAAGCTAGCAGCCACTCTCAGCGAGCTTACTTTCCAATAGGGGGAGAAATCCAGAGAGGTTTTAGTTGCAAGTCAGATGGAAAGGACTGGAAATCCTCCAGGTGCAACAGTAGGGCAGATGGGAGACCCAAAAGTCCTCAGGGTACCTAGGGACAGACGCTAGTGGCAGAAGACAACAGGACATACAGGCAGAATAGAGGGCAAGGCCTGAGGGGTCTTGGGGAGGCAGCAGGAGACAACATAGGAAGCCCTATGGTTTGTCTTCTTTTGTTGACTTTCAACTCATCCAAGTCTTGAGAGCAGTCAAGGCTAAGGGGGTGGGAGTCCTCAGCTATTATAGCTTTTTCCATTGCCCTTGATTTACTACTTCAGAAACTCTGTCAAAAGAAACAGAGAGAGACAGAGAAGGAAGGAAAGAAGAAAGGAAGGAAGGAAGGAAGGAAGAAAATATTTGGTTGGCATGACCTAAGAATTATCTACACATGCAAACATAAACACACACACACACACACACATACACACACACATGCACACACAGGACCACCTTCACAGGGAGAAGTGATAACTACAGTAGATCACATTTTTAGCACCCCACAGTTGACTAAATCCATAAAGAATTTACACTCAGATGCGCTAATCTTTGAATGTAAGAAATCATTTGTTTGAGTAGAGCAAAATTCTGCCTTAAAGAACATCTTCCAACAAGATATATGGATGTTCTACCCATACATTAAAATTATTTAAGATTACCTGAAAGCCAGAGGAACAAATCTTTCTTCATTGATCCTCTGATTACAAACATCAGGTGGGACATAAAACATAGACATTTCTACTTGCCAAAAACACTCGCCACTGTGAAGAAGTAGATCTAGGGCAGAGTCTAAGTTGAACAGAGATTCTTTACAGATGGAAAGGACCTTAAGATGCTCCTGTTGGTAGATAATATTGTGGGAATATAATCCCAGAAATATTTACAGAATTGCCTAGAAGAGATATATGAGCGTTCAAAGGAATTTAATTTAGCTATCTACATGGGGAAAAGCAAATGAATGAAAAACTTCTATTGACAAGATGGTGACAGGCAGATAGATGAAAAATTTACAGGGTTTATCTTTTGTTTTTTTATGGTAATTGGGGTTAAATGACTTGCCAAGGGTCACACAGCTAGTAACTGTTAAGTGCTTGGTCTGAGGCTGGATTTGAACTCACGTCCTCTTGACTTCAGGGCCGGTGCTCTATCCACTGCACCACCTACCTGCCCCTGGGCTTATCTTTTAATACATGCATTTGGACAGAAAGTAGAAATGGATGAGGAGTTGAACCTAGAATTCAACAGGAGAGAGGACTGGATTGTTGTTGGTATATTGTTGTGTGTGTGTATGTGTTTTTTTTTTATAAATAAATCCTTTTTCTTTTTATTTGATCTCTTTGGGGTACAGATCTAGTAATGGTATTACTGGTTCAAAGGGTATGGGCAGAAGTTCCAAATCATTCTTCAGAATGGTTGGACCAGTTCACAACTCTACCAATAGTGCATTAGTGTTCCACCTCCTCCAGCATGAATCATTTTCTTTTTCTGTCATGTTAGTCAATATGAGAGGTATGAAGTGATACCTCAGTTGTTCTAATTTGCATTTCTCTAATCAATAGTGATTTAGAGCATTTTATATGATTATTGATAACTTTGATTTCTTTTGACAACTGCCTGTTCATATTCTTTGACTATCAATTGAGGAATGACTCTTATATTTATAAATTTGTCTCAGTTCCCTACATATTTGAGAAATGAAGCCATTAGCAAAGGAAATTGATGTGAAAATGTTTCTCAGTTACCTACTTTTCTCCTAATTTTTATTGCATTAGCTTTGTTTGTGCAAAAAATTTTAAATTTCATGTAATCAAAATTATCTATTTTATATCCCATAATACTGTACTCTTATTTGATCACAAATTCTTCCCTTATCCACAGATTTGGGGGTCAGATAATTTTTCCCATGCTCCTCTAATTTGCTTTTGCTATCACCCTTTATGTCTAAATCATGTAATTATTTTGACTACTCAACATTTTTTTCTTTCTTTTTAAAATTTATTTTTATTAATTTATTTTGAGTTATCAACAATCACTTCCATAAGCTTCTGACTTTAAAATTTTTCTCCCCCTCCTTCCTCATCTTCCTCCCCAAGATGGTGCACAATCTGATATAGGCTATACATATACATTCCTATTAAACAAGTTTTCACATTAGTCATGTTGTAAGGAAGAATTAGTGTTGTTAGTATATTATAAAGTTCCTTTATGACCCTCCGAACTTTTTTTCCAGAAAAAGGTCTCATGTTCTCTTTTATGTTGTTGTGTTTTTTTAAGTAATTTTACTTTATTTTAACATTTTTTTAAAAAATGAGTTCCCAGTTCTTTTACTCCCTGTATCTTCTCCCTTTCCCATTAAGAAGGTAAGCCATATGATATCAATTATCCACGTGAAGTCATACACATTTCCATATTAGTTATGTTACAAAAGAAAACACACAAAAAAGCAAGAAAAGTGAAGTAATGGATAAAATCTACTTCAATCTGCACCCAGAATTCATCAACTCTTTCTCTGTAAGTATATATCATTTTCTTTCATGAATACTTTGGAAGTGTCTTGGGTCGTTGTCATGATCAGAGTAGCTAAGTCTTTCACAGTTGATCACTGTTACAGTACTGCTGTCACTGTGTACCGTGTTATCCTGGTTTTGATCACTTCACTTATCATTGGTTTTTATGCCTTCCAAGGTTTTTCTGAAACCATCTCCCTCATCATTTCTTATAGCACAACAGTAACCCAGCACAATCATATGCCACAGCTTGTTCAGCCATTCCCCAATTAATGGGCATCCTCTCATTTTCCTTTTTGTTTTTTTGCTACAACAAAAAGTTCCTATAAACATTTTACACATATTTTTCTTTTCCTTTTCCTTAGATCTCTTTGGGATATAAACCTAGTAGTGGTATTGATGGATCAAAGGGTATACACAGTTTTATAGCTTTTGAGGTGTAGTTCCAAATTGTTCTCCAGAATGGTTAGACTAGTTCAAACTCTATGGACAATGCATTAGTGTCTCAATTTTTCCATATTCTTTCCAACATTTGTCATTTTCTTTTTTTCTCATTAGTCAATCTGGTAGGTCTGAGATGGTACCACAGAGTGATTTTGATTTGTATTTCTCTAATTAGTAGTGATTTAGAACATTTTTTATATGACTACAGGCAGATTTGATTTCTTCTTCTACAAACTGCCTATTTATATCATTTGATCATTTATCAATTGGAGAATGATGTATTTTTATAAATTTAGCTCAGTTTCCCATATATCTGAGGTATGAAGCCTTTATCAGAGAAACTTTCTGTAAAAAGTGTTTCCCAGTTTCCTGTTTTCCTTCTAATTTTGGTTGCACTGGTTTTGTTTGTTCAAAACCTTTTTTAATTTCATGTAATCAAAATTTTTTTTTGTAATTTTTAAAAATTTTTTAGGCAGTTGGGGTTAAGTGACTTGCCCAGGGTCACACAGAAAATTTCCTTTTTTTTTTTTTTATAGGCAATTGAGGTTAAGTGACTTGGCCAGGGTCACACAGCTAGTAAGTGTCAAGTGTTTGATTTGAGGCCAGATTTGAACTCAGGTCCTCCTGACTTCAGAGCTGGTGCTAAATCCGCTGCACCACCTAGCTGCCCTCATGTAATAAAAATTATCTATTTTACCTCCCATTATGCTTTCCATCTCTTGTTTGGTCATAGTCTTCCTTTATCCATAGATCTGACAGGTATATTTTTCCATCCTCCTCTAATTTTCTTATGATATATATATATCCTTTATGTCTAAATCACGTATTCATTTTGACTTTATTATAGCAGGTGTGTGAGATGTTGTTCCATGCCTAGTTTCTGCCAAATTATTTTCCAGTTTTCCCAGTAGTTCCTTGCAAATAGTGAGTTCTTGCCCCCAAAACTTGGACATTTGGGTTTATTAAACACTAGATTACTATAGTCTTTCACTTCTGCATATTTTGTGCCAAATCTACTCCACTGATCCCCCACTCTACTTTTTAGCCAGTACCAGATTGTTGTGATGACTACTGCTTTCTAATATAATTTGAAATCTGCTATTGCTAGGCTTCCTCTAGTGTTCTCAATTCCAACTTCCTACTGGTGCAGTAATGTCACTTTGGGGCATGGAAAACAGCAATATCCCAAAGGTTGAAGATAGGCACCACTCAGAAGATATTGGAAACGTGACTAGTAGGCAGGAAGGGCTGAAACCAATAACAAATAAGGATCTATGAAGAAGAATGGGAATTAAAGCTGTCTGAGAAGTCAGTCCAGGCATGTGGTGAAAGTGAAGGTTGACAGGTGAGATTTCTTCACTGGGATCCTGGGGATGTCAAGAGAAATGAGAGAACACCTCTGGCACAAAGTGAAACTCAATGACCTATAATTTGAAGATTCCATTATTTTATTTTTTTTCTGGCTGTATGTAAAAGTTTGGATACTTGTCTCCCCTCCCTCTACCCTCCCTTGGACACACAATCAGAGAGAGAAAGAGAGAGAGAGAGAGAGAGAGAGAGAGAGAGAGAGAGAGAGAGAGA
>NW_020952400.1:1654180-1680860 GCF_900497805.2 Vombatus ursinus
AGAGAGAGAGAGAGAGAGAGAGAGAGAGAGAGAGAGAGAGAGAGAGAGAGAGAGAGAGAGAGAGAGAGAGAGCATAGACCAGTGGCATTATTGTGGAAGTACCACCTCCCCTGTCACCATGGGACAGGCCACCTTGGCAAAGATGCCTGAGCTATACAGAAGAGCTTGGTCATCTCGAAAATCTGGACAAGTACCTGGGGCTTCCATCATCATTCCCCAGACTTCACACAACATTGTCTTCAGCTTTTTGACTTGGCTAAATGAAGGGAGAGCTCATTTCCTGGAGAGTGGAGGTGACTGTTCCTCCCTATTTGGTGTGGAGCAGACTTTGCTTCACAGATAGTCTTGAAGCAAAGGTTGATTGATGTTGCCTTGTCAGGTAGGCAAGAAGAGGGATCCTTGTGCAGGTAGGCACCCCAGAGGTACTCTCCAACTCTGAAACTCAGAAGTTCGTGAAGTAGGAATCAGAAAGTAAAGCAATTGGGAGAGAATGAGAGTTAAAATGTCTAGCTTCAGGAGAATACATGGAAGTCAAGGACGATTATGAGGTCCTGGCCATTGGGATTGGGGTCACAGATGTGGCATACACAAGCTGGGAAAGTTTTTACAACTGTAAGAGTACTACTTTGACATGCTGTGAATTGAGAGGAGCCTGGGTTTGGAGATGGCTTGGCCTGTAATTTGACAGCCATCCTAGTGCTCACAGCTGATCATCTTCAGCTGGTGGTCCTGAATGCATCCATGCTTATCACCAGGCTTTGGCCAAGGGCCATAGCCTGGACCCACACTCATACTCTCCTGATTTAGGGCTCATTTCCAGGAACCAGTCATGCATTCCAACTTTAGTCTTATCTGTTTTTAAGGACCTGCCTCGCCCTCATTAAGGCTATGAGTGGCCTTAATACCAGTGGGTAACAAGGATCTTTGTAGTAGGGACCTAGGCTCAGCCAGCACTGCCCTGCACTGACACCTAGGCATTGGTGTTGCCATTGAGTTAACACATGGTTACCATAAGGCCCCACCCGTGATGGCCAGAGCCACCCCATTTTGTGACCGTCAGTAGGAACCTGAGGCTGGAATCATTCAGAGTCTCAGGATTCATGACAGCAATGCTTCTCCATGTTAGTTTCCATGCCCAGGCTTCCCCCCTCCTTCTGTCAAGTATGTGGAGACAATGAATAATTACATCCTCCCATAAATTATCCACTGAGCGAGCAATGTCTCAAGGAGTTAAAGAAGACCCAGATGTGCCAAGGATCCCCATTATACACAAGAACCACTTACAGTTAGAAAAATATTTAAATATGAAATTTGAATCACCATAGAAAACGGCGCTCTTCCTGGCCCCGTGCATTCTTTTTGTGGCCTTTGGCGGCAGAAGCCATCGCCCTTCTCCTCCTGAGAAGCACCATCTGGCAGGCTCCCTCTGTTTCCGTGCATCCTCAAAAAACCAGGCTGCCTGCAGGAAAAAGAGCTTCAAGTAATTAAATAATTCCCGAGGACAGATTTGAAAACGTGTATTCCAAAAGTGTTTTCTTCAGTCGAGAGCAATAAGTCTTTCTCTCAGAGAATAATAGCTTATGATGTTATAATTTGGTAAAGTCTGTTTCCTCAGAGGCCATCTGTTGAGACAGTGAGGCGGGTGGCCCCAGAAGCTCAGTCTTCTTGTTCTGTGTCCCAGCCTCACCCCATCTCCCCTCATCCCTCCTTTATTGGGTGGAGGGTGAAGCTGATGGGCGAAAGAAATCATCTTTGTAAGCCATGAGGATTCAGGAGGAAACAGTGCTACTTTGGCCAGCAAGCCTTGGCTTGGTCGCCCACTTAGGATAATGATCTGGAAGGGACTTTCTATAGGTCATGGGAAGCTAGGATCATCTACTTTGCATTAAAATGGGGCAATCATCTAGTCCAATGTCCTTATTTTGCAGACGAGGAAACTGTGGCCCAGAGGGAGAAAGTGTGTCAAGGTTGATAAAAAAGCCCATCTTCCAAAGTACCCACACAAATAGATACACACTGCCCCACGTGCATATGGACACCAGGCTTCCCAGACAGGTTCCAGCCCCATTTTGAATGGATCTTCCCCAAGTTCCCATAGAAGGTAACAGGGGAAAGGTTGAGAAACTTGACTTGGAATACTGGGAAAATTCTAGACCATATTATTTTTTTTTCTAGACCACATTATTAAAGTGATAATTCATGAGCACATAGAGAAGGGGAGCAATGATCTCAAAGCCCCAAGTTGGCTTCACCTATGCAGATTGCACCTGACTAATTATATTTGTGTTTATGACAAGATTTCTGAATAGGTAGGTCACAGGAATACTATAGATTGAGTTTCTCCTTTGCCCAGATTTTAGTCAATCATTTAGTAAAATATTTCATACTGTTCTTATAGAAGAAGATGAAGACATTGAGTCTAGGAGATGGTACAGCTAAATGGATTCAGCAAAGATTTAATATCATACTCAAAGAGAAGTTATCAGTAGTCTCATGTCCACAGTCAGGCAGCTCTCCAGTGGCGTGCCACAGGAATCTGCCTTCAGCCTGTGCTACTCTTTCACTTTACAGGTAGCATCAATCTATACTCCTATATTAATTGTCTCTGTTTTTTTTACATAAGTTTTTATTTATTCCTTTTGTCTTATATCACCAGACTTTTCCCAATATCTCTCTCCTCTCATTCTTCCAGAGAAACACCTTGTAATAAATACTATGTAATTTTTTGTTCTTTTATTTTTACTTTTAAATAGTATTTTATTTTTCCAATTACATGTAAAGACAATTTTAACACTCATTTAAAAAAATGAATTCCAAATTCCTCCCTTCCTCCCCTTTACCCTCCCTAAAATGATAAGCAATTCGATACAGGTTATACGTGTGCAATCATGTAAAGCACAGCTATTTTTCAAAGACACGAAGTAAACTACTTTTTCTAGTTATTTTAATTTAATCTTTTTTAAGGCAAACTTTTCCCTCTACTTCTTTTCCTGTCACCTTCAAGCCCCACCTTCTTCCTTTCAGTGCTCCTACGCCTTTTGTTGCTTAGTATTTTAGTCGTGTCTGACCCTTCATGACCCCATTTGAGGTTTTCTTGGCCATGATACTGGAGTGGTTGGCCAATTCCTTCACCAACTCATTTGACAGATGAGAAAGGTGAGGCAAACTGGGTTGAGTGACTTGCCCAGGGTCACACAGCTGGTAAGTGTCTGAGGCTGGATTTGAGTCAAGATGAGTCTTCCTGACTCCAGGACCAGTGTTCTATCCCTGTGCTACCTGGCTGCCCCACTCTGTCTGTTTTTCTAAAGTTCATTTTCCTTTCTTGTTTTGATAATTCTTCTCTCTTTTTTCCCCTCTCAGTTAAGTAGTCAAGTAGAATCTCCCTTTCTTTTCTCTCCTTCAACATGTTTTGTGTTGGTTTTCTTAAATTCCCTTTTCTGCACCTTATTTCTAGAAAGGATTACTTTCCTTCATTCTCTTCATTATTAATCTTCCTGTTCGTCTGTTCTTGACCTTTATTATTCGATCCATGGCCCTTCTATCGATCTAGTCCTTCTTCAATCCCTATGCTCCTCATGGAATTAAAATGTTTGCAGTACTTGTTTTGGATTTGTTCTTCTAAAGAGTTTCTGTCATTGTCTTGTAGGCCTTGACCCTCTCTCCCTTTTCTTTCTGTTTTGTCTCACTCACAGAAATATCAATTTCTGAAAATGGTAGGGAGGATATTACCACATGGAAGGAGTTGCCCTATGTCTTCAGTTGTGCAGTTACTGACCTTTGCCCTCCCCTTGGTCAGTTTTTCCCCTTTGCCTCATAGTCTCCTTCTTGGATCCATGCCTTCCCACTTTCTTGGGAGTCAGTGGCTTCCAGGAGCTCTGATTTCTTCTCCTGAGATAGGATGAGTGGTCTCCCTAAGCATTCAAACCCAGATCATACTCAGTACTCAGTGGAAGGATCTTATTCTCCTTTATAGAATATCTCTCTTTTCAGTCCATCAGTGGTACCCCTTTCCATCAACTGAAATAATACGCCCCCATTTTTCAATTCTTTCCTTTCCCTCCTCAACAATTCCCTCCTAAGTACACTCTCTTCTTCCTAAAAAATCACACAGATTATTTTTCCCTTCATTGTTAGCCTTTGAATTGCTTAGGGTACATAATTTTTTTTTCTATCTTTTTTCTCCCCTCCCTCACTTTATGTTGCCTTCCATTCGTAATTTAGTTTCACAGAAATGTTACTTCACCTGTGGGTGGTATGTTGGGAGTTTTAAGCCATGACATTTCAGGCCTGTTTCTACACTATCTCTTCTCTTTAATTTCTGTTTTTACCCTGTCTTCTCATGTACGTTTAGAATAAAATCTCTTAACGGTCTCTCTGTTGTTATTTTGCTGTTCAATTTGTTTATGCTTCTTACATTTTTGCCGTATTAAGTGTTTGAGAAACAAATAATTTCTTCAGATTTTATTTTCTTTTTAGGAATGGTTCAAATGCTTCTCTATTATTGAGCATTCATCTTTTTTTCATTTGTAGTTAGACTCAGATCTGCAGGATAAATCAAGTTGGGCTGCATCTTGGCTTCTTTTTTCTTCAGAATACATTATTCTGTTCCATCCTTTGGTTCCAGATAGGTGCAGAATAGTCTTGTGTTATTCAAATTTCCATTATTTTTATTTGAAAACCTTTCTCCTGGTCATCTGCAGAATTTATAGTTTATCAGTGGAAATGTTAAATTTAACTACTACATGTCTTGGAATTTATAACATAAGGTTTTTTTCTGGATATGATTTGTATATTTGTTCAATTGGCCCTTTGTTTTCTGTGTTCTGGGAAGTTTTCTTATAGCATTTCTTGCGTTATGAAGTCAGGTTTTTTTTAACCAGTTATTTTTGGGAGACCTATGATTCTTAAGCTGTTTCTTTGCATCCTGTCTGTAAGATCATTATATTTTGCTTGCATGGAGGTGGTACTTTCTTTTAATTTTTTTTTTACTTTTCTTTTTGAGCTTGTCCTTCACATCCATGTATTTTCATTGAAAATCAGTTGTCTTCTCTTTTGTTTCTTTGGTGAGACTTACCACCATGGAATAAGGTTTTTTTTTTTCTATTATACTAATTATTTCTGCTATGCAGTTCATAAATCCTTCTCTCATAATTCATTTTTTTTTTCTTTTTCAGACCATCCAGGAATAGTGTCCTGTGGTTCTGTGCTCTCCTGGGAATTTACAAGGTGCTTTGCCTCAAAAAGTATTGATTCATCTTCCTTTGTCTTGTCCCACATCTTGCTAGATGCCTGTACTCTTTCACCTGATCTGGATCCCTATTTTCTTCTGCTACTGTTTTCCTATTGGTTTATCTGCTTGTGGTTAAGGTCTTTGAGTGAGTTTTCTTCCCCCTGAGACCTTTGGTCATGCCTTTTCCCTTCTTATTTCCCCCTATTGGTTACTTTCTCATTCCTTCCCCTGTAATGGTGGTTTCTGGGTGGGGAGTAGGGGAGTGGACAGAACTGTCCCCAGCTGGACGCCAGGTTCTTTCCCTCAGGCTTAGTGGAGTGCCACACAGGACACCTCCCCCAGCACCACCACCCACACACACCTGCCCCTACCCATTCTGTTCTTCGATTCTCTGACCCAGTGACACAGACTGATTTCAAATTGCTTTCTCAGCCTGGGCACATTTCTGCTGTTGAGAGTTTGCTTTGGGGTAGGGGTGGGGTGTTGGCATGGAGTGTTGGCTTCTGTTGTAAGCCCTTGATTGGCTTCTGAAGCTCTGCTGCTGGGAGTGTGCTGGGTGGTGGTGGTGGTGGTGGGTGCCAGGTGAGCACTCATTAGGAGTTAGGGATTATTGGTATTCTCTGTTGTCAGTCCATTGAGTTCTTGCTTTGTTTAGATTCTTGGTCTCCAAGACCAGAAAGACAACTGAAATGGCTTTATTTCTGGTGCATAATTCCTATTTTGGAAAGGTTTGAGAGGCCATGAGAATTGGAGAAAATGTCTAGTCCTCCTGATTGTTTCTTACCTTACTTTGCTGCCATTTTCTACTGTTTTCTTTTTTTAAAAAATCTAGTAATAATTTTGCCAATTGTTCGTAGTGAGTTTAAACACTGCCACATTCTCCATTGGCTTCTCCATCTGACTTCACATGTTGCATCCCAGCATTCTATCTGTATCTGTGCTTGTGTGGTTATTCACTGTCTGCTAGAGAATGAGCAGCCTGAGGCCAGGTATCTGGGTTGCTCTAAACTTTGCATCTTCCCCAGAAATGGACACAGAGCTGTGAACACAGTGTATATGCCTGCTAGATGTCTGGTCAGCAAATCCAGCAGTGATAGCCCAGAACTGAAGAGCCCCATAGTGACTGAGCAGGGAGATCTGAGCCCACAGCAGGCAGGCAGACACAACCTAAGATCTGTTCACCTCCCACACTGTGGACAGACCTAGCTTGGGGCCTTGCTGTCCCCTGCAGTGAGCTTCAGAAATCTGGAATATGCTCAGCTCAGAAGGCAGCATCTATTGGGAGAATCAGCCGTTAAGCAACTGGGCTCCAGAACAAAAGGCCGGACGAATTCTCCCAGATGCCCACAAAGCCTTCCTGCTCAGTTCACTCAAGGATTCACTTAGGATTTCACAGTAAGCTCCCATTAAAGCTAATTAAATTGGGTAAGTCACATGCAGAAAATTGCCCACCCATTAATGGGTGAATGATTTCCAGTGGCACCTGTGCAGATGAGAGAGCTTTGTTTGTTCCCTGATCATTCTCCCTGGGACCCAAACAAGAATGCTAGTTGAAGTCCCTTGGAATGAGGTGGCATCAAAGCCATCAGTGGAGGAGGCTGATGAGGACTGACACTATGGTGCTGGCCTGGCCAGGCCATCCATCATTTAGACACAGGCTTTCCTGGGCAGCCAGGAGGGCTAGGCAGTCAGCTCACGGACACTAGCCCCAGTGGTTGCTGAGTCCCATTTTGTCACAGGTGCTGGACTTATGCAACCCAAGCCCCAAGCTCTCTTGAATCCAAGTATGATTAGTCTGGAATGAGGATGTACTTGCCAGTTCAGCCACTGGAAGACTCTCAAATAATCTACTTGGCCTGAGTCTCTTTTCCTAACTCTGTTCATTGTGGGGGAGGTGTAGGAGGCAGTGGGGCAAGTCATTACCTTGAAGAGCCACATCGCTCTACTGGAGCAGGTCGACTCAGTGGCAGGATCACTCATGCTGTGGGCTAAAGGAGGAGAGATGGTCAATACCCTTCAGTACAGTTCAGGCTGGTGAGTTCTCACCATGTGCCCAGGCTGTCAGGAAATGCTTCATGGAGGATATGGAAACTGCTGAATCCTGAAGGATTGCAGGATTGGGAAATGTGGAAAAGGGGAGAGATGACATGCTAAGACAGGACAAGAATAGAGGTCATAGATTTCAAAGAGGGATGATGGGGCAGGTGGTATTGACATAAGCCCTGGGCCATGCTGATGATCAGTGGAAGCCAGACTCTGCTTATGTGCGTATGATACGGGGCAGTGAGAGTAGAGTTTGAGAATCTGGATGATGGCCATTCAAGTTTTGTTGATGGGGTCCAAATGACACAGAGAGAATCAGTAACTGCCATGATTGCCAAAGCAAAAGGCGTATGTGACGGGAGTCTGCATGTAGAAATGGAGGTGGTACATTGGGTAGAAACCCTGCTTTCACTGATGGCACGTTTTAACACTGTAGGTGTCTAGAACTAATGTAGAGGTGCTGTCTACGCTGAATGAGTCCAGCCCAAAAGGCCTCGGAGAAGGAACTTCCTCCTCATATTTCAATAAGGAAATGAGCTGGGCTAGAAAAGAGGGTTTGTAGAGGAAGTGGTAGGAGTAGCCCCCTACTGCCAATGACTTTTCTTCACTTTGTATGTACTGAGAATGTACTTATTGTGTGAATGTGTAGGAGACAGTAAAAGCTCTAATAGAAAGTGGCCTTTGAGCCAGGAAGACTTGGTTTGGCTCTGGCCAAACACGAGAGTGGTGTGACCCTGAGCAGTCCTTTAACTTCTCAGTGTGTTCTGTCCTTGTCCATAAGTTGCAGAGAAGGTGCTAATCGTTATTAGCAGAGGGACTTTTTTTTACCCTTGAGAATCCCCTATAAGAGTGGAATTTGAGGTCTCATCTGAAACTATTTGTGCACATCTCGTGTACCCCAATAGAATGTAAGCTCACCAAGGGCAGGACAAACTTTTTATTGGTCTTTGAATCCCCTGTGCCTGGCACATAGTAGGGATTAAATAAATGTTTGTGGAGTTGATTAGCACATAATTCAGTAGAGGCTGCGTTGCCAAGGGCCTTGAACACCAGGCTTCTCGGTGATTTCTTTACCTGTCAAGGCTCTGCTGCCACCATCTCCCTCCATCAGCCCGATCAATATTACTTGAAAGCAATGTAAAGAGAGATGAAGGAACAAGAGAGGGGATGGGGCGGGGTATGGGGAAGCCAGGAAATTTTCCCATAATGCTACTTCTAGCTGGGAGCGCAAGGTTAAAAAAGTTATTGATTCATTTTGTGGAAGCATATTAAAACCTACTTTTTAATTCAACTGAAAATAGTAAGAAATAAGCACCTCTAGTGCAATAGCCTTTGCAGACTTGCATGAAGGAAAGAAACTTCATCAATCCTTCATCAAACTTCTCAGGAAACAATACCCTTTACTGAAATCTTTTCCTTCCTTTCTTAGGCCTTTGTTCTCTTTGATTTAAGAACTTCTTTAAAATATCAAGAAAGAAAGATGACGTCCCAGAAAATGGATTAAAGGTGGTAACCAGATATAGAAGAAGAAATATCTCATGTCTCATTAAGATCAAATTCCCCTTTCCCCTACAGGGTAATAATGCCCACTGGGGGGCACTGGAATGATCCAGGAGTGGGGGTGGTAGTAGCCTTGGGTGCAATTGGGGGACATTGAATAAAACTAAGGGGATGGTGGCAAGTGGTGGCAGGAGACTGTATTGTACATTGTTGGAAAGTCCAGCATGCATTGGCAAGAATATGTGCATGTAGTGACTTGTTTGCAATACAATACTATGCATCGTCAAAATTTCAATGCAGAGAAAAATCCCACAAATTTCCAATAAATTATTAAATTTAAGATGCATTATTTAAAAATATATATATTTGAAAATATGTAAATTTTAAAAAGTGTTAAAGGGATAAAGAAGGTAGATTTCTGGTGGGGGCACTAAGTATTTTTTTAAATGGGGAGGACAGGCCAAATCAGTTTGGGAACCTCTGGATTAGAGTAATAACCCACCGAAGAGAAGTACCCTCTTTACTTCATGGCACTGATGAAAGGGAGGTCTCTCAACTACTTCAGTTATAAGCCAAGTGGCAGAAATCTTGCAGGCCCCCATTTCCAAACCATGTAATCTACGCTCCAGCCATATCCTCATCCTCCTCATCCCCATCCCACCAGAACTTTGGACTCTGTCCCTGCAATAACCCTGAGTGCTGAGAAATGCACCTTTACTCCATCTTATCCAGAAATGGTCATCCCCATCACTTTAGATCCACCATTTCCAAACCTTGCTACGAAGTGAAGGTGTGAAGGTTGAGGGGTTGTGGGAAGAGAGGACTCTCCAGTCCTCTCTAACTCTTCTCCATGAACTGTCTTCCTTCATTAGAATGTAAGCTCCTTGAGGGAAGAAATTGCCTTGATATACCCTGTGCTCAGCCTAGTGCCTGGCACACAATAAGGACTTAATAAATGTTGGAATACTCTCTCCTCATCCCTTTCTCCCAGCTTTCTTGAGGTCTCAGCTCACATGCTACCTTTGACAGGAGGCCTTTGTGGCTCCTCCTTAATGCTAGTGCCTTTCCCTCTAAAAGTACCTTTTATCTATTCTCTCCCTCCACCTGATCTCTTTCTCTCTCATATATATGTGTGTGTATGTGTGTATATACACATGTGTGTAGACAGTTGTTCATGTTTCATTTTCAAAGAGGACCAGTGACATCACAGGGTGATGTCTTGACTTGCCCATGAATTGGATTTAAGTGAAGCAGGGCTGTATAAAGTTTTCAGTCTCCTTCTGTCTTCCAGAATCATTGAAGTCCAGTGGCAAGATAAAAGTCAAGATGACTGGTTGTGGCCCAGGATGCAGTGGGTGACCTTGACAGCATCAATGTCTGACCAAGCTCTAAGCGCTCATAGTGCCTGCTTCAGCGGCCTTTGCGGTCATGTTGCCTTTCTTTGTATCCTCAATGCTTAGCACAGTGCCTGGAACATAGTAACTGTTTAAGAAATGCTTCTTGACTTTTTGCCTTGATGTTATCATTCTTTCATTCACAGAACCACACAGTCTGAAGGGTGAAAGGGACCTTCGGGGCACCATCTAGTACAAATTGCACCTGAACAAGAAAGCCTTCCTTGCCTAATCAAACCAATCATTAAGTGGTTATTTAGCACCTGCTAAATGGCAGACACGTTCTAGGTGCTGGAAATAGAAAGACAAAGTTGAGGGAGATCCTACTGTCAAGAAACATACACGGTAACAAGAAAAACATGTACACATAATTGTCAATACAAAATGTATTTAATGTCAAGAAATTGTGGAGCGGGCATTGGGGAGTGCTAGGAGCATCGGGGAATGTTCCATGTAAGAAGACAGAGAAGGAACTTTGCTTTGAAGGAGGCTAGGGAGCCTCAAAGGCAGAGAGGAGTGGGGAGTCCATTCTTTTTCTTTGGAAATAGTTTTTTTTCCCCCAATTACATGTAAAGATAATTTTCAACATTCATTTTTTATAAAATTTTAAATTTCAAATTTTTTCTCCCTCCAATCCCCTCTCCCCCAAACAACAAACAATTTGATACAGGTACATGTGCAATCATGTAAACGTATTTCCACAATTGTCATGTTGTGGAAGAAGAAATAGCAAAAGGGAAAAGCCACAAAAAAATGAAAATAGTATGCTCTGATCTGCATTCGGACTCCATAGTTCTTTCTCTGGATGTGGATAACATTTTCCATTATGAGTATTTCAGAATTGTCTTGGATTGAAGAGGACCATGACATCAGCAAAGTGATGCCATGACTTGCAAATGAATTGGATTTAAGTGAGGGAAGGCTGTGCAAAGTCAACAGTCTCATTTTCTCCTCCGAAACCATCTGGCCTAGGTGGAAAGATACAGATCAGAATGGCTGGATATAGGCCTTTGGATCATTATATTGCTGAGAACAGTTAAGTCAATCATAGTTGATCATCATACAATGTTTTTGTTACTGTGTACAATGTTCTGGTTCTGTTCACTTCACTCATCATCAGTTCATGTAAATCTTCCCAGGCTTTTTCTGAAATCTGCTAGCTCATCATTTCTTATGGCACACTAGTATTCCATTACATTCATGTACCACAATTTGTTCAGCTATTCCCCAATTGTTGGGCATCCTCTCAATTTCCAATTCTTTGCTAATACAAAAAGAGTTGCATAAATATGTTTGTACATGTAGGTCCTTTCTCCTTTCTTGTGTTCTTAGGGATACAGACCTAATATTGGTATTTCTGTATCAAAAGATATGTACAATTTGATTGCCCTTTGGGCATCATTTCAAATTATTCTCCAGAATGGTTTGATCAATTCACAATTCTGCTAACAATGCATTAGCATCCCAATTTTCCCACATCTTCTCCAATATTTATCATCTTCTTTTTTTCATATTAGCCAATCTGACAGGTGTAAGGTGGTACCTTAGAGTTATTTTAATTTGCATTTCTCTAATTAATAGTGATTTAGAGCTTTTTTATCACATGACTAGAGATAGCTTTAATTTCTTCATCTGAAAACTGCCATTCATATTCTTTCATCATTTATCAATTGGAGAATGACTTGTATTCTCATAAATTTGATTCAGTTCTCTATAGAGTGAGAAATGAGGCCTTTTTCAGAAACACTGACTGTAAAATTTGTTTGCTATCTTTCTGATTTCCTTCTAATCTTGATTGCACTGGTTTTGTTTGTGTAAAACCTGTTTTAATTTAATGTAATCAAAATTATCCATTTCGCATTTCATAATGTTTTCCATATCTTGTTTGGTCATAAATTCTTCCCTTCCCCACAGATCTGACAGGTAAACTATTCTTTGTTCTCCTAATTTACTTATGGTATCATCCTTTATGTCTCAATCACATACCCATTTTGACCTTATTTTGGTATATTGTGTGAAATGTTGGTCCATGCCTAGTTTCTGCCATACTCTTTTCTAGTTTTCCCAGAAGTTTTTGTCAAATAGTGAGTGCTTATCCTAGGAGCTGGAATTTTTGGGTTTATCAAACAATAGCTTATTATAGTCATTGACTACTGTGTCTTGTGTACCTAACCTATTCTACTGATCCAGCACTCTGTCTCTTAGCCAGTGCCAAATAGTTTCGATAATTGCTGCTTTATAGTATAGTTTTAGAATCTGATATGGGGCTACACCACCTTCCTTTGCATTTTTCCCATTAATTCCCATGGTATTCTTGACTTTTTGTTTTTCCAGATGAATTTTGTTATTATTTTTTCTAGCTCTATGAAATATTTTTTAGTAATTTGATTGGCATGGCACTGAATAAGTAAATTAACTTAGGCAGAATTGTCATTTTTATTATATTACCTCAGCCTATCCATGAGCAATTGATATTTGTTTAGATCTGACTTTATTTGTGTAAAAAATGTTTTGTAATTGTGTTCATAAAGTTCCTGGGTCTGCCTTGGCAAGTAGACTCCTAAATATTTTATATTGTCTATGGTTATTTTAAATGGAATTCTCTTTCTATCTCTTTTTGCTGAGCTTTGTTGATAATATATAGAAATACTGATGATGTAGGTTTATTTTATATCTTATAATTCTGCTACAGTTGTTAATTATTTCAAGTAGTATTTTAGTTGATTCTCTAGGATTTTCTAAGTATACCATCATATCAGCTGTAAAGAGTGATAGTTTTGTTTCCTCATTGCCTATTCCAATTCCTTCAATTTCTTTTCTTCTCTTATTGCTATTCCTAACATTTCCAGTACAATATTGAATGATAGTAATGATAATGGGCATCCTTGCTTCACCCCTGATCTTATTGGGAAGGCTTCTAGCTTATCCCCACTACAAATAATGCTTGCTGATGGTTTTAGATAGATACTACTTATCATTTTAAGGAAAGCTCACTTATTAGGGAAGTTCATTCTAAGAATAAGGGGACAGCTTAAGCAAAGGTATAGGGGTGGGGAATGTAATGTCATGGTTGGGTTGGACCTTAGGCTTTTTGTAATTCTCAAATGGCTGGCTGGAGCCAAATTTTGAAGGCTTTAGTTTCTAAGCAGAGGAGTTCATGTTTGACCCTAATCAGTACCCTCTTGAGCTCTTTGAGCAAGGGAATAATATGGACACTGACAAGTGACCTTCTGGCCTCACAATGAAGCTCTTCAGTGAAAGGACCGCTCTACTTATCATTGACAGTCTATCCCCTATAGTGCAGCTTTCACTGTTGGAAAGAAATTTTTAGTACAGAGTCTGAATTTTATTTTTTAAAACTTCCAACCATTGTTCCTAGTTTGATCTTTCAGGTATAAGCAGAACAAAAGAAATGCTTTTATTTCATTCAAATATCTGAAGATAGGTATTTATCTCTTCCTTCCTCCTGCCCCACTCCAAGTCCTCTCTTGGCTAAACAAGTCCAGTTCATTCAACCAATGCTCATTTGGCTTAGCCTCCTAACACTTCCCTAGCCCATCACTTCCTCTGGACTCATCAATGTCCTTCTCAGTGGGGTCCAGAATGGATCACAACACTCTTGATGTTTTGTGTTTGTTTTTTTTCCAACAGGCCTCCCTCTATGTTGACATGGATCCACTAATTGCTTTTTTTTGGTGGTTGCCATACAATCAGTTCCGAATACGTTTCCTTGCATAGCTGACTAGTACACATCTCTCCATATTTTTCACAGGACAGCCTGAGACTCTTGATCAAATGCCTGCTAAAATTTAGGCAAACTATAGTTTGAACATTCTCCTCATTCACTACTTTAGTAACACAGGTAAACCATAAAATGAGGTGAGTGGGGCATGAGTAGATTTCTATTGACCCATATTCTGCTTCTATGCCTCCCTCCCAACTTCTGTGAGTCACTATTTTGGAGACTTGGCTCAAAAAGTCCTGGGAAGCAGTGACCTTGTCTAAACAGGATCTCTCAAAGTGCTTTGAAAGTTGCCATTCACCCCTTCATGGCTACAGCCATCCATCTTCAGGGAAAATAAATTGGGGAGCCTCTTTGCATTTTACAGAGATCCTAGCTTGTAAGCCACCCTTGGCAAAACACACTGCATAATGGTAGATTGCTTTAAGGTTCTATTCAGAAAGCTAATGGTTTTCTGTTGTTGTTTTGATTTAATTATGTCAGGGCTTCTGTGATGAGTCCGGGTATGTGAGAGTGAGAATGTTTGCTAAACTTGGCTCCCCTCCTCAAGTCACAATGATTTAGACAAATTATTCATATTTAAGAAGGGAGGCCAGTGCAGTGATTGTAGGGAGGGAGCAGGATTAAAAGATGGGGGCCTTGGGAGTGAAGAACTGAACATCCTGGGCCAGCAGGGAGGAGGTCTGGCCTATTGTTTGGGTAGGAAGCCTTTACCTGGAAATGGGCATGATTACAAAGAGGCAGGGATGGGGCCAGGATTTGTGTGAGGAAACGAGACCATTCCCCAGGCAAACAAGCTGACTGCTCCTGAAAGGAAGCCCATTACAAATAGACCGAAGCAGTCAGTTAATGGAGGAGAAATTCAATTTGAAAATGAGAGCACATCTTCTGATGGAAAGGGCAGACAGTGGAACCCTGTGCCTAATGAGCTACAGGAGAGAGGCTCAAGTTTAATCTAGATAATTTTCAATAATTGCATTGAAAGCACAGGGCAAAATCATTTCTGCTCCCTCCCCCAACCCCATGTGATGGCAAGGATTTGATGGGACAGTGAGAAACCTACACTATGATTCCTTTTATCTGTGACTCCATGTCAAATTTGCTTTTGAAAACTCAAAATTCCCACAGTTTGCTGCAGGTGACCAGGTAAAGGCCTTGCCACCAAGCCCCATAGTAGCCAGCAGCCCAAAAACAAAGGCCCAAGGAGGTCCTATGGTCACCCTTGCCACTAACCCAGGAGCTCACGATTGACCCTAGGAAGACACCTGAGAGATCCTCTAGTCTTGTCCATCCCCTTCCAACTAAAAATGATGAGCTAAGACCTCAAGAGGTCATGTCATTATCCAAGGTCCCACTGGGAGTACACAAGAGAGCCAGAACTTGAAGCCACATCCTCTGATTGCTAATCCAGTGAGCCTACCACACTGCACTCCTTTAAGATCTGCCTCCCAGCTCATCTCCTCCAGGAAGTCTTTCCTGCTTGACTATTCTCCATAATAATAGTTCCCACTTCTACAGTGGGCCTCTCTAGGTGGGCTTCAATCCGTTAACCACCAGTGTTTCCATCGCTGGTGGAATAAGCTCCAAGCCTATCCACTTCTATCTTCTCCAGGACATGTTCCACCTCCTTTTCCAAAGGGAAAAAAAAGTTATAGTCATGAACAACAGAAGGGACAGGGAACATCACATTGCACACCCACTGAGTCCTGTCTGAGACTCATCAAATCTGGAAAAGACAGCCCACATCTGGGGGTATAAGTGGAGAAAAAGGAAGGAAGCTAGAAACCTTGCTAAAGATTAAGGTCTCCTGAGACAAGAGAACATGCCAATCTTAGGGTCAAAGGTGCTTTGTATCTCTGCTGGGGATTAAAGGGAAAGAACTAAGAAGGAAGAGATGTTTTAGGATGTGAAGGGAGATTAAGAAGATAGTACCCAAGGATGAGATTTAGTTTTCTGAACCATTACTTTAAATGTAGAAATTGTAGGCTCTTGGTCAAGGATGGAATGAACATAGCAAGAGTCATATGCACATTTTGATGATAGATAAAGTGGTATTCAGTGAGATAGCCCAGATCCTGTTACTTGTATCAGAGTATTTGAAAATGAGTACATGTGTATACACATATATGCATGCATACCTATATACACATACACATATGCATTTATATGTATATGTGTATGGATATATCACATATTTGCATATGTTGCAAAGGGACTTCCACCAAGATGTGTATGGAAAGTAGAAATTCACCCACTTAGACCTGACCTGACATGACAGCTACTCTGGAGTGGAGCAAGAGGGAAATGAGGAGAACATGAAGGGAGAGAACCCATTGTTTACAAGAAACAGGATGTAAAAACAAGACCAACAATAAATTCCAGGCCTTCAGTTGTTGATACACAAAATCCTGAGCTATGGCCAAGAACAAATATTGAAGCTGAGATCCTAACACTTGCTGGTAATGTTTTAATCTCCAAAGCATCACTGAGGCAGTTGGTTGAGATTCATGTCAGGAAGGCACCATACCTCCAGCCTAGCTCTGTGGGGGAGTGGGGTGTGTTAGACTCAGAGTTAGGTGAGACCGGAATCAAATCTCTGCCTCCACCACTTAGGGGACTATGGGTGGTACAATCAAGTTTTCTATGTCTCTGTGTCCTCATTGGTAAAATGTAGATAATCATATTCTTGTTCATGTTGAAAAAAAATATAGCCTTTGCATTGAAGAGTCAATGGCATGATATGGCAGATTGATCTAGATATGTAGAATGTGTGTAGATGTAGTAGATTTGTAGTAGATGTGTAGATGTGTGTATATTGGTGCATGTGTGTTTATGTACATATATGTATCTTGGAAGGGCTAAGCTGAAGAAAGGACTTGGTGGGGTAATGAGATTGGCTTTAGCCTCAAAAGGGCTATCCTGTGGAACAGGGATTAGCTTTGAACTTATTGGCCACTGAGAACAGAATAAGGTAAAGAAGGTAGAGGACATAGAAAGGCAGATCTTGGCTTTTGACAGAACCATGAGCTCATAGCCTTTAGCTCTTCCAAGCCTTGGCTTTGGGCAGCCTCCTCAGCTGCTGGACTTCTTGCTTACTGGAACTACCCAAAAGAGGTCAACTGACTCTTTGCTAGGAATATGGTAGAGACATTCTTTGGTTAGTATGCTTTTGCACCAAATGTCCCTCCTGAATTTGAAGTTATCATATTCTATGACTGCCTGAAGGACAAATCTGGTGAGGTTACCATGAGGATTCCAGGACATCATGGCTACAAAATACTTTCTGAACCTTACTGTTCTCTATGAAGGGGAGCAATGTTTGCTATGTCCACAGGAGATATTTCTGCTGCAAAAGCAACTAACATACCAGAAGATGTTGCCTGGTCAAAGGATGGTTCAAAGGAGGCAAAGGGGGGATGTAGGGAAGTTGGTGGGATTGGCTTCATTGTGTAGGCCAGGCAGATATAAGAAACCTCAATGCACTGGACACGTGGTTATCACACCATGTGGTACTCATGATAAGCATAAACAAAAGGACCCCCAGGAATATGTAAATGTTGCTGAGGAAAAAAAAATACTATGAAATTGTGAAATTATTTGTCCACACTTAGACAAATAGTCAATAAGTATTTATTAAGCACCTTCTATGTGCCAGGCAGTATGTTGGGTGCTAGGGATACAACAAGAGGCAAATAACAGTCCCTGTCCTCAAGGAACTCACAGTCTAATGGGGGAGGCAACAAGCAAACAATATGTACAAACAAGCTCTGGGTAGAATAAATAGGAAATAATTACCAGAGGGAAAGCATTAGCATAAGGGTGATATGCAAAGGTTTTCTGTAGAAGCAGGAACTTTAGTTGGGACTTAAAAGAAGCCAGTGAGGTCAGTAGTGGAGAAGAAAAGCATTCTAGGCATGGGGGACAGCCAGAGAGAATGGCCACAACCAAGAGATGGAGTGTCCTGATCAGGGACAGCCAGGAGGTCAGTGTCACTGGATCAAAGTCTCCAGAGGCAGCTTGCTTCTCGGAGCCTTGAAAATGCAGGCCCATATCTGCATATCATGGTGGTGACAGGAGTCAGCCAGAAGCCCCTGGACATGGTGAACCCTGAACAGAAAGTGTACACACAGGAAGTGACTGATTCCTAACATCAAAGTTGTTTCTGAATCAGGGACTTATGCATAATCAGGTCACTCACTACTTAGAACTCAGTATCAACCCCAAATTAGAAGGAAAGATAAAAGATGAGAAAATCCTGGGGGAAGTTAGCCCAGCTCCTAGGTGATCTATTTTAACAGGCTGTCATTGCTGCACATTTGGAAACAGCGGTGATGAAGACGTTGGCTGGGACTGTTAACCAATGGCATGCTTGGAGAATGGAAGGAGGACAGATGGGAGAAAGGAATGGCATTGGCCACCATTTATTTAACGATGTCATCTCATCATTAAGGACCTTGAGATAGACATTTGAATGCTAACATCCTAGTCCTTGGCGTTGTCCTAAGAGGGTGTGACAACACGATGAAGAACATGAAACCAGGATGAATGACTGGACCAGACTGAGCATCTCTATAAGAAATCGGTGCTGGAGAGAAAGGAAAATAAATACACGAGCAAAAACATTGCAATAGGGCAGCTAGGTACCACAGCAGATAGAGTACCGGCCCTGGAGTCAGGAGGACCTGAGTTCAAATCCGGTCTCATACATATAATATTTACTAGCTGTGTGACTCTGGGCAAGCCACTTAACCTCAATTGTCACAACAAAAAACAAAACCAAAAAAAATTGGAATACACTAAGAAACTGATTTTAAATGTGTAACAAAGAAGAAAAGTTACCAAATGATTGGGGGAAAACTTGCCACCAGGGCCACTGCTGACCTTTAGTATCATTCTCTTGCCTCTTTACAACATCTGTGGCAGTGAATAACGCAGATATTGAAGGCAGCCTCGATGAAGGTATAGGAAAGGACCAGGCAGATTTCCAGGAACAATTTTCTACAATAAGTGGCTAGATAGGAGGTACAGTGGATTAGTTAGACAGTAGGTCTCAGAGCCAGGATGATTCAGGCTCAAGTCCTTCTCTGACATACCCTGACTGTGTGACCTTGGGAAAGTCACTTAGCCTTTCAGTGGAGGCCACATGCTTAGATCACATGCTGACTCAAAGCTGCAAAGAAGAGACCTGAATATTTTTTGTAATGAACCATGAATATGAGGTTGCTGTTAGGGCTCCATCTTCAGTCACTTGTGAGATGATAAGGATGTGGTCTGCTGTTGAACATCAGTTTTGAAAGCCTTCTTACTTCCTCCTGATATCCTCATTGATGATGCACTCAAGTTGTGTATAGACGACAATCAAAGAGTTAACGTATAGGTTAGGAATTGTTAATATTCTCTCAACCACTAAATTTGCAAAATATTAAATTCAAATAATTACTTAGAAATACTTTAAGTGGGAAGAAATATTCCTATTAAATATAGGATTTAAACAACTTTCCCTGAATTTTGGGACAAGCACCAGAAGGTCATACTTTTTAAGGAAGGTCTGATAAGAAAGCTTTTGGAAAGGGGAATGGGATGCTAAGCAGCTTGGTTGGAAGAGAAATCTCAGTTTCCAAGCCAGTATTTCAGGCTTTTTTTTCTGTTAGTTGGAAGATTAAACTCTGTTGAGTACTTTTGCATGGACAGACAATTGAAACAGCCCTTCAAAGGAGGATCTAACTGGACCCCTGGAAATGTTTGGTTGAGTCATTTTTTTTGGCAACTCCTGGTGGGCAATTTCTGCCTCATTAAGGGCTTGACGTGCATTTCTGAGAACACTGTTCAGGGTGTTGTGCTGAGGAAATGTCAAGTCATTTACACTGCTGATGGGAGCAGATGGTCTGCTGACATCTTCAGGGAATGATTCTAAGAGTCTGGAAGCTGGAAGACAAAGACAGACAGCAGCCCAGCTCATTGCTGAGGGCATGTCCTCAGAAATTCACGTTGGGTGGGGCCTTCCCATGACTGCATCTGGAGACTGTGGGCCAGAGCACTTCCTGCCCCACCTGGCCCTGCCTTCTGAGGACACCTGGAGGATGGAGCTGCCATCATGCCATCATTCCTCTTGGCTGGCTTAGCTCCTGGAAGAGTCCACAGAAGGTCTGGGCACTAGCTTTCTGACTTGAAGAACGTATTAGCAACTCTGACTCACACCCCGCCCTCAATCACCTCCCCAACATCTCTTCTATCCATTCTATTTACTCCACCCACACCACAAGCAATCTAGTTCAGGCCGCCATTCCCCCTTGCCTAGGCTGTTTGGGCTCTTCCTTCAATTCCCTCTGTCTTCTGTCCGTCCCTCATATAGTTAGCCAATGGATATCTCTAAAGCATAGGCCTGACTGCTCCATTCCCCTGGTCACGAAGGTCCAGGAGTTCCCCATCACCTGTAGGTTAATATCTGAATCCCTCTGCTTGTTATTTAAAGAGCTTTCCTATCTGTTAATCCCTCCAATCAAGCCTGTCTTTACAGACTGATCTCTGCCAACCCCTCTCAAACACTCCATGTCCAAGCTAGGCGGGCCTCCTTGCTTTCCCTCGGCACACATTTCCGAGTCCCTGTCTGTGATCTGGCATGGGTTGACCCCTCTTTCCCGATCTCCTTCTGTTTCTTAAAAGCACTAGATTCCTTCAGGGCTCAGCTCAAGGGTCACCTCCTCCAAGAGGCCATCCCTGATCTCTCCATTTGTTAGTGCTCCCATCCTGGAAATCACTCTGTCCATTTAGAATGGTTTTTAGTTCTTTATCTATGCAGATAGTGTGTCCCACCAACAAAATATCAGTTCCTTTAAGAACAGAGACTTTTGAACATTTAACCTCAGCACCTGGGGTAACATGCTTCACCCCAAGTTACTTACTAAGCAGTGATTTGGTGACTCTTGTCTGTCACACGTTCGGAAGGTTCTCATTCCTGTGACTTCCTCTGAGGCTACAGCTAGCTTTCTAAGCACAGGTGAGACCTTGCCCTTTGGTCCTGTGGCTTTCCAAGTGAGACATAAATAGTAAGGGAAAGTGCCAAGGTGCCATTTGAGAGTGATGTTCTTGGAGAATGTAAAAACTTAGGTTCAAATTCTGCCTTAGACATGTGCTAGTTGTATAATCAGTCCTAGGGAAATCATTCAGTCTGTCTCAAACTCAGTTTCCTCCTTTGTAAAATGGGGACAATAGCATTTGTAGTAGCTTTCTAACAAGGATATGGGGAGGCTTACATAAGGTAATATGTATATATATATATATATGTATATATATAAATTGGAAGCAGTTTGGTGTCTTGGGAAGACATCTAGCCTTAGAGTCAGGAAATTGCCTATCTAGACCTCAGCCCTGTGTATATAAATGGCAGGTATTTTTCAATTATCATTATTATTGTTATTCCCCATCCATCATTACAAGCACAGTAAATACCGCTAAATTTCCTGCAGAGGTTATCTTTCTCCCAGGGACTGTCTCTTGAAGCCTGCTTCTCCTTGTTGGCATATGTGTGAAGAGTGAGGGGCTGTGAAATCCTGACAAAGTTTTGGATGGGTTCCAGCAATAACTTGTTAGATAAATGGAACTTGGAGGGTCCTCAAGGGACCTGCCGAGAAATGCTACTGTCCTTTGGGAGGTAATTACTCGGCTTGTTGCTGACCTTCTTTACTCCAGAATTTATTGAATCCGGCCCCAATATCTGGTTTCATTTCAAAGGCCCTGTCTGGGATGTAAGTCCCAAGGCCAAGGCCAGTTGTCAGAGAGCACCGATCCCTGCCAAGAAGCAGCGCTCCCAGCAGTGCCTCTGCCAGGAGATTATCATGCCTGCTCCCCTTAGAATCAACATTTCTTTTGCTGGCTCATTTAAAACAAAATGCAATTCAATTTAGCAGATAGGTGCCTTAATTTGCAAATGGTTGACAGAAGAGGAAGAATAGTGAGGACTCTGGACTTAAAAATCATTTGGGCCTGATGGCAAGGGTGTTTGTGAAGTGGGAACTTTGTCTAAAAGATGCACAGCTGGCATAGGAGGAGGGCCAGGCGGTCAGACATGCACTGAAAGTGGGTGGGTGGGGACCGTGTGGTGCAGTGGAAAGGGAGACAGACACGAAGTTCAGGACCTGCTCAGCCACAGGCTGTCTGTAGAAAAGTCATTGAACGTCTTTAGGCTTCAGTTTCCTCATCTGTAACAATGAAGGGTCTTGTGTGGAAGGCATCTAAGGGCTCCACCAACTCTAGACCTGTGATCCACTGATAACCAATGGTTCTGCTCAGCTCAATAGATATAGAGAAAGACCCTTTCCTAGGAAGATATATTGGAGGGGGCAAGGATAAGAGTCCCACAGTGCCCTCTGGGAATACCCACTTTTCTTCCTGTCCCGAGAGGCAAAACTGGCTGCCTAAGCATCAAAGCTACAGCTATTCCCACCCATTAAGAGGCAGGAGTGATGTCCCTCCCTCTGGTCAGAAGACAACAAGTTATGAGAGGAAATCCTGGGCTCAAGGGCAGCAGTCCCCGAGCTCCAACATCTGGACAATACCAGCAAACCTTGGCCTCCTGAAGGGATAAGTAAGAGGGAGGGTGTTCCCTGGACAATGTCAGCCTCCAGGAGTGTTTGGGAACCTGACCTTGGGGAATAGAGTGGGGGTTAGTGGGCAGCACAAGTCATTTGGAAAGAAAAGAATTGAACACTTGGATAGAAGTCCTAAGAATGAGGATTGGACCCCAATATGGCAGAGCAGAGAGTCAAGATCATGCCTTTCCCTGCTGCCTTGATTAGTACAGCTCAGATGGGCAAGTGGTGACCCTTCTAGCAACCTCAAGCTCATTTTCTTTCTAGAGGGAATCCAAACCATGGGTATGTCAGTGCTAGGACTTCTAGAACTACATAGAGCCAGGAAAAATCCATGGGACTCATGGATTACTCCACTCAGCTGCCAGAGTGACCTTCCTAAAGCACAGATTAGACCATGTCACTATCCTGCTCAAACACCTCCACTGGTTCCCTATTGCCCTGAAATAAAATATAAAATCCTCTGCTTGGCATTTAAAGTCCTTTCCAACTTGACTCTTTCCTCTATTTCCAGCCTTCCAAAGCCTGCTTTACATCCTTCCTCTCACTCTATGATCTAGAGACACTGGAGATATTTCCTGGCCCAACTGCGTACTTTTGCCCTGGCTGTCCCAGCACCTGGAGTGCTCACCTCACCTCTGCTTCCTGGATCCCTTGACTTCCTTCCAAGTTCAGCCCAAAGCCCACCTTCTGCAGGAGGTCTTTCCCAAGCCTGCTGCTAGTATCTTCTTCTAAGGCTACTTTCCATTTGCACTGTATATATCTTTATAGGTACAGATCATTTGCATATTGTCTCCTTTATTAGAATGTGAACTCCTTGAAGGCAGGGACTGTTTTTGCCTTTCTTTATATCCCTAGCATTTGGGCCTGGCAAAGATTTGTAAAAATTCTTATTGGCTGACATGATGGAGAGAATGGAGCTATTTTTTAGGGGCTTTGGTTAGTCATTTATGTGGTATTACTTATTTTTTTTAATATGGAAAAAAAAGGCTGTCCTATACCCAGTATAAGTTGTTACCTTGAGTGCTTTATGGGAACAATGAAACAATACCTGCAGAGAACTGGACATGAGCTATATTCAAGCAACATTCTGAGACTATCCACAGGAAACTCTGGATAGGGACAAAATGGACTAAAGAGCCATGAGGTCTAACATCACCTTTACAATAGAATTTGGTTGGGGCAAACCTAGAGATTGTGCATACTTGCCCATGAGTTACATAGATCAATGAGAATTGAATAGAGGGGCTTGTGATTAAAACTACTGCCTCCTAGTTCATGGCTAGTAGTATTGTGAAGAGGTGATTTATGGGCTTCATTAAACTTTTTATTGTGATTTATTTTATGATACTGTGCACAGTGATTTATGGAGGGTAATTGAAGCACAGAGGGTGTTCTACCTCTCTACATTTAGTGCTCAGTTAGCTATCAAGGAAGCTCTAAACATAGGGGATGGATCTTCTCAAATGTGAGCACACAAAAGGGACCACTGAAATGCCAAGTGATTCAAGTGAAACAGGTTCCTTGTTACAGCAGCCGCTTACCTTTGCAGCTCATCCTGGCTCTAGTTATCTTTATTAGACATCTGAAAGGATAGAGTTCTGCTCCTTGCTATTTATATTGCAAAATGAAGAGTCTGAAACACTGGGTAGACATGATCTCATTAAAGCTCTAGACATCTCAGTGAGGTAAGTGTAATTATCTGGGTTGTGTTGAGTTTAAATTACTTTCCCAGGTGTCAAAGAGATTGGTGACAGATCTTCAAAATGGACCAAGATTTCCTGATGTCCACCCCAGTGAGAGTATATTAAATGAAAGCTTCTGCTCTTCAGAAAACAAATCAGCATCTCACTCACTGTCTGGACAAAGATAAAGAGAGCAATGTGCATTCATGTGAATCCTCCCTTCCTCGCTGATCCTCTAAATCACAGCTCCTCACCATGGACCAATCACAACCTGATCATTCCTTCTACTTGACCTCCTTTACTTATTGGATATGAATGGCCCTGCCTCCCATACTCTCTACTCCAGCCAAACTGGCCTACTCCTTGCTTCCATTACACATCATTCTTTCTCCCATCACCAAACCTTTGTACTGGCAATTAATTCTCCCATGCCCCAAATGCTCTCTTTTCCCACCTCTGCCTCCTACAATCTCACTCTCACAGCAAGAATCAGCTTGGGTGCTCTTTGATACGTGTTCTCCCAATTAATTTGAATTCATTGTGTTAACTTCATATTTATCTGTGTACATGATGTGACTTTCCTCCTTCCTCACTCAATACAATGTGAGATCTTTGAGATAAGAGATTGTTTTGTTTTATCATTGTGTCCCCAAGAGTGACCATGGGACCTGGAACACAAGAGGCACGTGATAAATGCCCAAGGTTAAATCAGTTGGTCAGTAGTTATTAAGTACCTTTTATGTGTCAGGCACTGTCCTAAGAGGTAGGGACAAAGGAAGGTCAAAAATAGTCCTTGTCCTCAAGGTATTCACAGTCTAGTGGAAGATATAATATATAAATAATGAGACACGCATGAGGAGAGATGGAAAGTAACCAGATCTGGAGGACCAGGCATTCCAGCCAAGTATGGTTGGAACCTCCCACTGAGTATGAAAATAACCTGTGGGTGAGGGGGAGCAGTGATAGTGATAAAAATAAAAAGTAGTTGTTGTCAATGAAACATTAAAGAAACATAAGAAGAATGTCAAGGGAAATTCGAAAGGGAACAGAGGCAAGCGGGACAGTGTGGCAAATGTTCTATTAAATTTTCTGTGTGCTTTAAAAAATAGGCTATAGGTAATAGTGATTCCAAATTTCATGTATAATTCTCTTTTTCTCTTTGTCTTTGTATAAGGAATCTTTTGTGTTTGTTGGGAGTTGGGAGTTCATTGTAATAACAAAAATGTATTTAAAGCATATGTTTAAAAAGACTAAAATAAAGAAGGAAGGAAGGAAGGAAGGAAGGAAGGAAGGAAGGAAGGAAGGAAGGAAGGAAGGAAAGAAGGAAGGAAAGAGGTATGAGGGAGGGAATGAAAAAGAGCAGGGTCCATTTTTATTGGTTGTGGTGGTGATGGTGATTTGTTTTGTTTTGTTTTGTTATGCCTAATCTGAATTCCTGCATTTCTAAGGATATCAAATCTCCAGGCTTTCCAGTTGAGATGAGCCAAATACAATGAGTATGAAGAAGGGGCTTCTCCCAACTGTCCCTCTTCTGTTTCCTGTAACAAAGAGGAGACTCTGCAACTGTAGCTTATTTGTAGCTCTCCTAAGTGAGCATAACTTGAGGACCTTAAATCCTGTTAGAAAACCCTTTAATCATGCCCAGTGGCCATTGGACGTTGACCACCTTGGGACCAGCTCAACTAAGCTCTGAGACTCTTTAAGAAAAAAATTCAACAGCAGGCAATAAATCAGATTAGTTCATGTTTGTGGTCTCCCTGGTGTCCCCAGGGGAAGGATAAAAATCGTAAATGTACAATGTAAATCAGGAACAGGACAGGTATTTATTTCCTACTCACAAAAGAGATGCTAAACACAAAAAGTTCTCTCTAGCTTTCAGTGACAAAGACTTAACAGAATATTCGGTAACTTGAAGTATTTTCACACAGAGCAGATTGGTAGAAAGTTAAAGAAGTCGTAGTGCTAATTAGTATTACCCTCTGCTGGGAGGCTCAGTCTTCCAAGCTGGAACCTGAAACACTTGTGAGAATGCTTTAAAAGGCATTTGTTATATTTCACCTTGGCAAGTCAGGCCAGGGCGGGTTTCAGCCTCTTGTGTTCATCTTCTCTGATTCAGAAACTCCCCTTGACCTATCTTACTAGCTCTAGTATTCCCAACCACTTAAACTCACAAGGTTGCCTCCAAGACTAGAAGCATCCATCAGGATTGCTTTGCTGTTCAGTCACTTATGATCAGGAAAAGAAAGACAGAGCATAAAAGGCAGCCATTGACCAGGCTCTAGCTTTCCTAATTGAATTTTCTGGCTCTAGCTACAACTTGAGAGTGGTTGCCAGATGGAATGTATAGGAGAAAGGTGACCAGTCAGAGCCCACTACTCCCAGGTGAGGCTCAAAGGGAAATTACAAGCTCTGCATCCCATCAGAGAAATGAAACAAATGAGTTTAAAGGACTCCTTTTGAGGGTCCAGGTATTCATTAACTCTCCCTGCACAGGAATC